>NC_056555.1:5985208-6299166 GCF_910596095.1 Thunnus maccoyii | reverse complement strand
GAGAGTAGTGAAATAAATTAGCTGCTTCCTGATCTGCTGTGTGTTTGTCTAAGGTTTCTCATGGAGGAAGGAAACTCCTCCATGTTAGACTTTAAACATGGAGGAATTTACTTCCTCTGGGGGTACATTTTAATGTAGTCTCCATCTTTGTTGTGATGTTTCTGCTCTGCACTTCCTGGAGGCCTTTCATCTTCATCACTTTTCAAACAATGGGTGGTACTGTAATGAGTTTGTCCGTTGGGGTTTCTGCTGAGCTGATGCAGTTACAGTGTCTATCTGTCTTTGGTTGCCAGTTGCACCACGATGGCTCCCCTTTTCTTTTTCCAAGAAAACCAACTGTTTACAATAGCAAATGTAAAACTTTCCATTTGCTGGATGTACAGTAGGTTGCATAACTTTTAATGTATAATGTGAAAAGAAAAAAGTAGTGCTACACAAAGTTGTATTAATTTCTTGGGCTTTCCACTGATCTTCTCTTTTGAAAGAAAAGTTAAACATTCTTTAACTCTTTTGGGCCGTGTACAGTTAATTAAATGAAACCATGTCACGAGTTGAAGGGGAAAATGTCTCTTTGATGGAGCTGCTAGCAGCTCTAGACATCTGAAATGTGTCAAGGCGTGCCAACTGTGCTGCTTTTTCAGAGACAAGCCAAAAAGGTTGGGAACCTCTGCTTAAATCTTTAACAATGTATTGTATTTTAAAAGTTTATGAGATGTGTTTATGTAGAGTCCTGATCATCAAAGTAACTAGCTGTCAGGTATATGTAGTGTAGTGAACAAACAATAGTTCTCTCTGAAATGTGGAGCTGAAGTATAAAGAAGCATCAAACAAGTACAAATACAAGTGCCTCAAACTTGTACTTAAGTACAGTGTTTGATTAACAATATTTTGTTACTTTCCACCAATGAAGAAGCTAACCGATGTAACTTTCTGGCATCATCTTCTGCAAACATATTAAACTTCAGTAGACTAATGAGCCTGGCAATGAAGACTGATGAGTTGAAGACATCATGATAAAAACGTCTTGTGCTGTGGCATGTCCTCTATTGACCACCAGGGAGCAGCCTTGTCAAAAGAAAAGTGATGTTCAACCCAGAGGAAACTGTTTCATTTTAGTCCAACGCACCAGTCATACTTGTTGAGATTCTCTGTTAATCTGCTCTTGGAGAATAATTATTAACCCAAATTATGACTTTTTTCTATGTGCAAGGCTCAGAGTAACTACAAAAAATGTTAGTTTTATATACTCAGAAATATTCAGAATGTGAATATTTTCCTCTGAAAGAGGAAAAGTAAAGAGGATAAAAAATGCTGTTTCGATTTAACATAAGTCATTTATTTACCTCTATAGTCACTACTTATACAGTTTATTCAGCTTGTCATTAGTATCTTTAACTATATATGTGTTACAACAGTAATGTATATATATATTTTTAATTTATTTGTTACATCAATATATCAATACTGTCCAGGAAAACCAGAGAGCACTTAAGCCCAGCATCAAACACAAGAAAGAAATAGACAAGGAAAAAATTAAAAACTAAACATAAATTTAAAAAAAAATTAAACTCAATTGCATCATATAATGACTTGTAATAACAACTAAATAAATCAACAGTAAGCTACATGATATATAAGTGATACATTTCACATGTCTTTATGCAACTGTGCTTATTCAAATTCATGTAGATATGTCAATTTAGTCCTTCATGGCTCTCCAGGCAAGTCCAGACCATGGGTCCAGACAGTCCTTCAACTATTGTGTCTGATGTCTTTGGTCCAAGATAGTTCAGAAAAGGATCCTATATTTTATTTAAAAAAACAACCCACTAATGTATCAGTTTAATACTAGGAGCTCAAAGCTATATTAAAGGCCTTAAGTTGTGTGTCTTCTGGCAGAAACTGTAAACTAGATTGAGGCGGCAATGAAAAATAGGAAGGATTCGTTATTTTTCTCTTTCTTATGTTCTCCAAAGGAGAAATTTAAAATCATCCACCCCCCAAACCATAGGGCCCCCTAGTGGCCTCTGCTGAGGTTGACTATCATTCAGACAGACATATGACCAGATGTGTGAACATCCCTGTTAGCTTCATAATGCAGGGCTTCTGCTGTCTTAGGTCTTTACCCAAATTAGATTTTCCCCACATGTCAAATGTTCCCTTGCACTACACTGTCTCCAGAAACTCATACAAATCCAGCAGACCAGTTTGAACTCTGGGTCCTCATAAACCACAATCATCAACTCTGCTCACATGAAAAGAAGCTGACACAGGACACAAAAACACCAACAAGGCCATGTCATAGATTCTCTTTTGATTTTAATTGGACACTAATTACAGGATATACATAGTGTTTCATTGAAACAAGAGTGTAACACTGGCGGGCAAAGCCCTCTTTGCTCCTGAGGTCAAGAGATGGCTGACGTACTCTCCAACCAAGATGTGCGTAAGAACATTTTGCTGATCTGGGTGTGTGTTCAGGGGTCAAAAAGGACACAAGACTGCTGCTGCTGTATCAGTGGCTTCCACAAGTAAAATTGTTTTCACAGAATCAACACAGTAGGATAATACAGTCAGTCTTAACGCCGATGAACAGTTGAAGCTCCTAATTATCTGAGGAAATTCAATATTACAAATTCACCAGCTTGGGGTTTTTTCATTTTTGTTTTACAGCTCCAATGCATTATTGTAAAAAAAAAAAAGTCCAAACAAAACAAAGCATATATACAGTTGAACTCAATAGATATATATACATATATATATACATACAATATTATATAAATATAGTAAAATAGATTAAATTACATTGATTTCACGGTCTTCCATAAATAGATGTTGGACAATAACAGTTTGGTGATGTGTTAAGTTAGTGTTGGAAGCACAGTGCACCGTCAGATGACAGGCTCACAACCTGACGGGAAAGAAGTCCGCATCAAGCTCTCAAGTTCTTCATTGTGAAACATTTCGAAAGCAGAAAACTGCGCAACCATACGCAAAAACACTCAAGATATTGTAACAGAGGCTCTCTTGACATGTTTGGTTGTAGGTGGTTAAGAACACACCTGACATTTTAGGGTTTTTTTGCAAGTTTAACAGGTATATTACAACCACTGCATGTGGTCAAATTCAAAGTATTCTCCCATAAAGAAAAAAATTTAAGTTTCCCCCGCCCCTGCGTGGGGTGGTGGAACTGGGGGCTTGGCGGCCTCCAGGTCTCGAAGCAGTAGTGTCGTTGCTGCACACACTATTCCAACAAGATCTTCAGCAGGTTATAAAGAGTAAATACAGTTTCGAAAGAGTCCTCTTGTGAGATACTCTGCAGCTCCCAGTGTTGGGTTTGAAAAGGCAGGTTCTGTTGACTTACACTATGTTTTACAAGGAAAGCTGACGCTATAAGCAAGGTCACAAAGCCTTGGTACAAATACTGAATAGGCGGTGTAGTAGCCTGTGAAAACTGAAATGTCTGGGGGGGGTTTTTCACAAGTGTGCTGAACAGTAAGTGCTTTTCAATATACAAAGATGCTTTACAAATACATTTTTGGCAAAGTAAAAAAGGAAAAAAAAACTAATGGAAGGAACTTAATTGTCCTTGAGGATAAAACTTTCAAGTCTGTTGCCTCTTGTCAATCTTCGGGAGGTTCACGTACTTTTCTCAGCAGGATTTATTGTTGCTGAGCTCTGAGGTCACAGCCACACTTGCACACACATAAAACCGTAACCTGAGTGTAAGCTGCATTTTGAACTCTACGACTATGTCATCTTTGATTTGAGGCACCTTCGAATATTTGTTTTCAGCTGTACCATAACTACAAAAAAAAAAAAAGACATTAAGGGTAAAAACGAGCAAAAAATGACAATGAAAAAAGTTATAATAAAAAGAGAAAAAACAAGTAAAACACCATCTTTGTGGCCTATAACAGCATACTGTACAAAGTTCGGATACATTCTCTTGGAATGGCATGGTCTATTGCTCAGGAAGTAAAAGCCGAGCATCAAGTGAGTTCTTGTGTTTTTCTTCTTTTACAATAGGTTTCGATCTTCGTTGGTTGCGCGTTCGTAGCAGTCCAGCACTGAGAAGTCCCCACTTCAGGCAGGCTGCGACAGAAGAGGTGGCGTTTAGTGTCCGTTGTCATGTCCCGCTGGGCTGGCAGAGGCGGTGTGGATCCAGTTCAGGACGATGAGGCTCATGCAGCCGATCATGACCATGAAGCCGCACAGCAGGAAAACAGTAGCCTAGAGAGGGAAACAATTTCATATTTAGCCAATGTGTTCACCCTGAGTGACTTGTGATATTCACCTTCTTGCTGAGAGTTAGATGAGAAAATCAATACCATTCTCTGCACAGACATGAGTATTGATCTTCTTACCTAACTCTGAGCAAGAAAGCAAAACACTGTATATCCCAAAAAACAATTATCGAAGTATTGCTTAAAACTGACTTTAAAAATAAAATCTTAAAGGCTTCTACAGACGGCTTTCTAGTGATTTTAAAGCAGGTACTTTCGCTAATTCTCCACAATATGGCTATAGGTATAACAACAAAGCCCTTACCCCAATCTTTTGCACAGACTTCATGGACTCCTTCTTGACCAGTTTGATGTAGAAAGCGGAGGGTAGGATGAAGATGAGCATGGCAGCAGCAGATGAACCTGGTGAGGGATGAAATTAGCCATTTTAGTCACAAGAATTTCTATTTGAGATGCTTTTTAATGACATTATCACACATATTAAACACAGACACTCACCAATGAAGCCGAAGATGTCCTTGATGGCTGGGACAAAGATGACCAGGGCGTTGGTGCTGGCCAGCAGGACCACTGTGATGATGGTGTGGCGCACCCAGCTGAATTCCTTAGTGGCGCACAGGAGCTGGTTGACAGAGGTACGAATCTACACAGAGAGACACAAAGACAGGTTATCCTTCATGACTCACTAAATTCTACTGACAAAAAGATAGATCCAAGCTCGACGTCTTTGACACTTACAGGGAAGAGCACCACGGGGACGGTGAGGGTGACGGCGGTCAGCACGGCCAGACGGACGATCAGCAGCAGCACGTCAAACTTGTAGTACTTGGAGTAGGTGTGCAGCAGCTCATCCTCCACATGCACTGTGTGGAAAGACAGAAGAAACCATTTAGACCTAAATAGACCCTCATAAGGTTTTGAACAGAACAGGTGATATGTAAAAACAGTAGATGGGTAGAAGGCTTCTTATCTGTCAGATTTGGAGATAGTGGGGTTAGCTGACTGAAAATGGATCCATGACACTTTAAACAGTTTTATTGTGTCTACTATGGAAACAAAATGTGTTGCCCAAACATGTCACTATTTTTGGAGCATTTTTATTAGATTTGTTGCCTCTATTTAGCACCTTTCTAGTCTTCCAACCACTCAAAGCGAGCAATACCTACTCTACCTCATACATATAGATTTAAAACTGACCTTCCTGAGATTGCTTATACCTTCTGGCACATACCGTGTGTTCTAAAGGTGGCAAACTCCACCAAGCAGGTTAGAACAAACGTCACAGTTGTTTTGTAATCCCTACATGCCCTGACTCTACGCACTAACTACGCACCAGGTTCTGCTTTGTCATGACAGTTGAGGAGGCTTTGCCTACTATCATGCTCTTGTATAAACCGGTTTGAAGTTCCTGGAAATTTTCTGTACATTTGCGCTGGTGTCAATGCCATGACAAACAGGAACACAAACATGCTGGCATGTTGGTCAGCTGTATCAGGTGGGGTGTTTCACAGTCTTACATAACAGGCCTGCAGTTGTGTCCTGAGCATTTTGTTCCACATGGGATACTCACTATTTAACTTGGACTTTGAAGTTATTTCCCCCAAACTTTGGTTGTTTGATCCATTCTGACATTCAGTATTCAAGGATAATGACCGCTTGTAAACCCACACTGGCAAGATTGACTCTTTGTTGCCTCGCTAGGTATCTGTCTTGGATGTTTATACGGCATCAAAAATGTGCCAAAACTCTTTAAAAATGTACAAAGAAGAAGCTAACTCCCTTGAGTCACCATTTTAAAATTATTTTGAGGAAATTAGATAAATTCCAGCTGGATTTTGGTATCAGTTATAAAATGAAACCGATGTCTGCCACCATACTTTCAGTGAAAATATTTCCCTGTTAAAGAGACTCACCGTTAAAGGTCAGATATCCAAAGAGGGCGGCCAGCAGGTACATGATGAACATGGCCAGGAAAGACACGTTGGCAACACCCTGCATCTTTCTGCGGGAACGGCTGTTTGGGTGAAAAGGGAGGGAATGTTTCATTTAGACACCAGGACACAGTAATCTTTGTTGTTTTTTGTAACCCTGAGATTAAACTCTTGAGTTTAAAAATGTGAAAATGCTGATAAGAAAACAGCTGCGGTTTGTAGTGCGGATGAACACGATGAAATGAAAGCACTTACTCTTTGAGCTCCTCGTACATGGGCAGGATGGCCGGGTGGCACACGAAGGCAAAGGTCAGGATGGGAACAGCATAGACAGTCTGCAGAAAAGAAACAGATCAAACTGTAAGTTTTTTACACCCAAACATCACAGAAGAGTTATTAGTTTTAGTGCAAAATTTAATTTGGCATGTGGATGAGGTTTACCTGAGAGTTAAAGACAAAGTATTTGGGCGTGCAGGCGTCCTCGCTGTAGTCTACGGCGGTGGTGTTGGGGGGGGCCAAGGTCATGTTCAGCACTTTGGTCATTGTCTCGTTCAGAGCGTTGACGTCCACAGGCAGAGGGCATGGGATCTGGAACTTCTTGATGATCACCTGGAGGACCAGAGGACATTTTTTTTGATTATGATCTGATTTTGTGATGTCATATTCAAAAATGGTTGGACTGCGGAGTCTTTGAGGGGCTGCACTGACATTTTAAAGGTATTTTAAAGCTGATATTTTGGGCTGACATCCAGTAGATATTTTAATTTGTTCTTGGTGGAAAAGCCTTTTTCACCATTTAGATCGTCATTGAAAACAAAAACCTCACTGTAACCAGACTACTGTGAAAGGTTGCTTTAAAAACACTTTCCCAAATCCAGTGATATAAAACACCACAGCTGCAGCCAAATTTCAGTTTCACAATTACAACTGTTTGTGTTCTAGTGTTTTATGTGCAGGAAACCACAGATTTCATGGAAACACTGAAATGTGTTCTCTGACTAAGACTCATCTGGCAACAACACGCAAACTTGTGCCAAAGGAGGTGTGTAGGAAACACATTAATGTGTGTGTGAGGAAATGAGGTAGATTTTACTCACCACAATCAGAAAGAACACCATGCAGAGCAGGGACAGACCACTGGTGTAACCAAGGTAACCTGAGGGGAAGAGGAGCAAAACACAAACATGAGCTACTGTTTTTATCAGCGAGCTGTGAACATTTAAAGACTTAACGTTTGAGGTCTGAACATGTGCAAGTGCGTCACTGACTTTAAACGCAACCCTGCGGAAGCATGGGCCAATGCATCTGATTTTACAACACACACACACACACACACACACACACACACACTGCTTACCCAAGTTCCTGAGCAGTGAGAGGGGCAGGATAATGGTGAATGACACCAATAACACCAGGTAGTCTCCGTTAGTGTACCATTCTCTGAAACACAGGAAGACAGGACAAAACGTCAGTCAAACTGAGTCATCAATGAACTATTGATTACTGGTCTCTGTGTAATTTCCTTTAATTGACGATCATCAATTCACCATTCATCATCACTCTATGCAACTTCATATTAAAGGGGCACTCCATCAATTTTACACATCAAGTTTAGCTTACTTGTCACAGAGAGTATTATTCAGCCCATGTGGCCTTCTGATAAAAAGATTTGATGAGATAAGAGCTTCCTGTTTACAACTTAAGATTTTGCATTTGTTTCAGTTGTAGTTCAGCTTACAGTAGCTTTGATCACATATACCTTCATCTTTCTCCGAGCCAAAGACTGCTTGAGTAACCAGCATCAACAGTAAACTAACTGGCTCTAAAACTGACAATTCTGTGCAGTAAACATCCCATTAAATCCACTTTTCTTCTACATCCTATGATTATCTGCAGCTTCAGGCCTGATCAAACTTCTCAGCTGCTGTTCTGGCAGATCTTGTCAACATCTGCGTGTCAGCTGACACAAAGTGGCCTGTGCAGAATGACTGCATCGCTCACAGAAATAGATTTAACAAAGCGGCACTGAGAAGAGCCCAACCACATCAATTTTTTAAACATGAAGCACGGCCGCAGTGAGCTCATCCTGTGCTCCGTCTCGATGCGGCACCGGCTGCCGTCTTCTAAAAGGGCTCTTTGAAGAGCCGCTCAGAGAGACTGAGCACTGTCCGTCCCTTGAAAACGTCCAGAATCCTCCCCCCTCCCCTCATCCCCACGCAACACCCGCTCCCCTCCATCCCTGCTCTCCTCCAACACAAGGACAAAGACGCTGCTTCACCTTCTCAGACACACTTGAAAAACAACCAGCAGCCATTTTGCTTGACATGCCACTTCACCTAGAAGTGTCTCTGCCAGGCGTTCCGGCTTTCTTTTACAACACCTAATTAAAGATTTTGATTCTTTGAATGGATATACAGCTCTTCAGCTCTCATGCAAACACTCCCTTTAGGTGTGTAAACTAGTCTCTATTGACATTTGGTTGATTTCAAAACTACTTTACAGGGCAGATCTGAATCAATAAAATCTCATCAATTGTCTTCGTCACTTTGTCCGAAGCCAGTTCTGATGAGCTGCCCACCCAATTCCTTAGAAATGTAGTCACTGTTGGGAGAGTTCAAGGCTAATGTGATACTATAAATTAGTCATGATAAGTTTTTGTAAACCAAAGAAACACCCTGCATTGATCACTGTGAAGCTTTAAATGACACTTCCTATTAGGATGCTGATAATTAAAGAGACCCTTAGGAGTTTTTGACCACTAGTAGCTCTACAGAGCAATGTTTTTACAAGTGGCTCCACATTTTGTTTGTACGGTGCACGAGTATGAGGACGCCTTTATTAAGCCACGAGAAAACACACAGTGCCTTTTGGTCCCTAACACTAAATGCAAACATAACTGTGTTTGTTTACAAGAAAAGCTCCACAGGGTACCTTTGAAAACAGTCAAATCAAACAGCCATATCACCTTAAAGGCACTCTGACTGTTGGAAATGTGTACAAACATCTACTTCTACAGATCTGGAGGAGATCCAAAACGTATTTTCTGTTCAGAAGCAAAAAAAAAAAGTCTGAACACTCACCCATTGCTGGATCCCGTAAAGGCTTGAATGACGATGGGCAGCTCGTACTTGACAATGTAGAGGTAGCTTGACATGGCTGAAAAGACAAAAACAACTACAGTAAGTATATTTTCATCTGAACAAAAAAAGGCATGTCATGTCCATGAGGGAATTCTATTACAGAAATAGTGATGTCTAATATTTGGTGAGGGGTTGAGTTGTTCCATAGAAAGAAAAAAAGTTGCGTGCTTGTAGAATGAGTCAAGTTTTTACTGGAAGCTAGGCTACATTCCGAAAACACATGCTGGTTTTCATCAGCCAAGATTTCTGTTTTCCTTCCTTTTTTTTTCCATACACTCAGTTTAGACACAGAGGGACGGAGTTTTAACTTTCGGAATAAACACATGGTGGATAAATATAGAAAACAGGGGAAGGTAGTTCAATTGTAGTTACGTAATACTTAAAAAAAGAAATTACGCCTTTTATTGGCTGTTAAAATGCAAAAGCCTCTCACCTCCGATGTTCTGCATGGTGATGGAGCAGGAAGCGGCGAGTTTCCCTGGCATGCCGAAGGCTTTGTAACCGAGCTGCTCGTACACAAGCGCGCCTTTGAAGAGGAAATACACAAAGAAAGGAAGAGTTAGGATTCAACAATGAATTCCAGAAGCAATTTTGAAGTTTGGATGCATGACTGTCTAACAGACTCACCTCCTTCATTGGCTGTCTTCAGCAGCAAGTGGACAGAATACAAGGAGAAGATGGCGACGGCCACGAGGAGAATCCTGTAAACAGACGAGAGCGATCTTTAGCTGTGCGTTGACTTGCAAACAACACAGAAATGAAGAGGGGAAACTGGTCCTTGATGTTACACGTGCTAATCTACAGAATGAACACTCCTACTGAACATAGGTCTATAAAGGGCAATTCGATGACAAATTTCATGACTGTGGTAAACAAAAACATTGACATTTAGCTAAGGTGAAGGTCAGACAGATGCAACTGTAGAGAAATTTCAGTTTCAATACTCATTTTAATAAACCCCCCCAAAGAGTAGCTAACTTGACCAAACTAAAAAGTGTCAACAATCAGAGGTGCTTTCCTGTGTTGCCTTTAAGACTCATGAGTCTGCAGATTTTCTCTAAGTAGGAAAAGCATCTGCTGTAGCGGAAAAACCTGCATTTTCTAACATTTTGCAGCCTGGATCAGCAAAGACCTTGAAGGCAGCGACGGTCTGCAGGTTCTGTGAGTTAAAAGCAACATCAGCAGGGTTGCAAAGGACGAAAAGTTCCCCAGCATGGGATCCTCTTAACGCCCCGGGTACGCTGCAGAGCCAGCACCGTATGCCGGGGGTATTAATAGTACAGGTGAAAATTAATCTGCAGGTCATTCGAGGCCTGTGCTTCCTCCTGTCGTGCGACCGTCCAGCCGCTCTAAGCCTCTATCCGCTCGCCTCCCCGCCTAATCTTTCATATCTTATCACGTCATACACTGCCATTCAACAAATATATGCTTTGGATAACCTGTTATGAAAAATCTGATTGTACTGCAAGAGATGTGCGTCGGAAATGCCGACGAGATGAGCACCAGGTGGTGTTTCGAAATGCAAAAACTTAACATACTGTAGGTTGAATCACAGCCACATTCCATCAATCAGTGACAGAAAACTGCTAGAAATTCTTTCAGTTAGGCTTTATTTTGCAATTCCCCACTTCCGGCAGATAAAAGAGCGCTCAAATTGGTCTGCCGCTGGCTGACAGTGAACAGCTCTCTGCTCCATTCATGATCTCCTGTGAGTGTACTTTAACTCTCCGTTTACATAACTCTGGCCCAAATGCGGCAGGATTAGCTCGGCTAAGCTGCTTCTCCTGCCTCTCCCTGTGTTTGTAAATTGACATAAAATTGCCAATCAGGTGGAGTGAGGTACCCAAAGTGACTTGTAGCAAACTACAAGCAAATATATTCATATTCTGACGGTGTTACGGAGAAAAAAAACACCTTATCGTTGTTTAAAAAAGCATTCTCCTGGTGTTTCTTCAGCTGGCGTCAGGCTCATGAGTGGATCTCAGAGACAGTAAGCTGATTGGGGCTCAGTGCTGCAAGGTGCTGCTAGTGTGGTAGTAAAACCTTTGGCCTCTTTAGATGGTATTTGTGTGTGATCTAAGGAAAAGTGGTGTTATACAGGACACCAACGACAACTTATCATATTGTGATCTCAAATTGTATTAAATAACCAATAGGGGGAGCTCTCATGGAATCTTATAATCAACACAGTTAAAGACTTTTCGTTTTTTTCCATTTTTCCCACTAAGAATGGACACTCTTTCCACTGTTTTTATCTACAGCAAACATGATAGCGAGTACTTAAAACTACGTCGAGCATTTGTAAACTTTTGACCCCGGCGTAATCTGCAGCCCAGGGTCGAGCGGCTGCAGAGTGAACACACACACACACACACACCACTGGCGGGAAAACTCCTGCAGAGCTACAGCACATCATGGCCTGCAACCTTGCTGCAACAGACACAACCACACCTGCCTCAGCTGCACCCGCATTAGAAAAACAAAAGCATGCTTGTGTCTGATGGTGGTTTGAAATGTATCTGCATTGTTACTTCTGAGCCTTTCTCTTCTGTTTAAAGGTGCTTTGCAGTTGTTTTCGCTTCTATATGCGGCACGTAAAATGGGAACGGAACCCAATCAACGCTTTATGTAGGGTAGAGTAGATAAATACTTACACAAACAGGGCGATGCCAGTGTTTGCCATAGCGTAGGACAGACCCAGGATGCCACTGCCCATGATGGCGTTGCCCAGGTTGAAGACGGACATGCCAAAGGAAGCATTGCCCTGGTGCTGAAGAGAAAATAAGGTATGCACAGTTAAGGAATGAGGAAAACTGATACAGCTGTTTGAATACAAATGTGTTGGAGGACAAGATAAGCTCTTACATATTCAGTCTCATACTTCTTCTTGCCCAGGTTGTGTTCAGGGAGGAAGTTTTGACTCTCGGCATCTATATCAGAGTATTGGCTTTAAAAGAAAATGAAAAAGAGAGAAGAAGAATTTAGAGAAATGTATTTAAGCGTGTAGGGTGTGCAGTTAGTCTTTCAGAATTTTTTTTTTTATTTTTAAACATTTTTGTGTGTTCAGACATATTTTGAAGCCTCACCCGTTCAGTGGGAGCTTCTTAGGGTAAGGGTATTCATTGCTGTTGGTGCTGCTGCTGTCGTCCTCATGAGAGACGTTCAAACGGTTCATCTCAGTTTTGGCAGTGGCCTGTTTCATGCTGTATATTTCAGAGCAGAAGAAGAAGAAAAAAAGAGCAGATGTAATTTTTCTGAGGTGTGATTTATTTATTTTGTCGTATTTCTGCTCCCTGCGTCACATCCATCCCGCCTAAGCTGTTTTTTTTTTTTATTATTATTATTTGTAGCAGCGCGCGTTCACGCCCTTTAGAATAATCAATATTATAGTGAGCAGTGCGCGCCGCAGCCCTTCTTGCATCATGTGACTTTCAGTGAAGGGAGGGGGGAGGAAGGGAGGGGGGAGGGGGGAGGGGGGGGTTGCTGGGTGACGCACCGGCAGTGGAAAAATACCAGACCGGTATCCGCGTCCACCCGACATCACCTCAGCCTCGCTATAGACGCTGAATGACAAAAAACCGCAGTACGCGCTGCTGACTTTGCGCAGATTTCCCTCCGAAATCACTCGAAAAGCCAAATCAAAACAGGGTGTGACAGCGTCTTTTTCCTCACACACAACATTTTTAAAGGCTTTACTAAAAGAGAATGAGATGACACTGAGGAAAAGCTTCAATTCACGTGCATATTCCAAATATGACATCCTAAATATAATATTCATCTTTTTGGCTGAACAGTGCGCACATGTAGATCCAAACAGCCAAGAAAAACAGACCCCAGATCATTTTAATGGCATTATTTCCACAGCCGGCTCCAATGGAAACAATGGCACGTGTTGCCCGTTTATGGGCATGGCTCTCCATTTTGCGCAGAGGCTCGCGCTCTCATTCATAGACGGGTTATGATTAGAGGCTTTTTGAAATTACACAGACACAGAGCCGCTTTTTAAAATGACTTCCTTTTACATTTAGGCTGTGTTTAGTTGTCTGTGTGGCAGTGACAGTCCCGTGCCACCTCCAGACATCAGCCCAGCACTGCAGCATCACTGTCACACTGTCTTATTATTTATTTATTTGGACTAAGGCTGACCTGGTAAGAAAATGACGCCTCGGGCCTTTCAGAACAGAAAGAAAGGACATTTCTGGCTCCATTGCAAGAGCTTCACATATTTAAATATTTAAATTTAAATGGCTGATTAGACCATAAGAACAGGTAACCCAGCTAATTCTAATTGAATGAGACTCAAAATACAAATTAAAGACAGATAATGAGGTATTTATGTAAAAATGAAACCAGAAAACGTGAAATCTTGCCATCTAAAAGCGCAGACTTATCTTTCAAAGCCTGTGTCGCCTACATCCGGTAATTTTCGAGTAAATGATAAGCTGCCGGCATTCTTACCTTTTGAAGATGTGGCAGGATGCCTGTAAAATCCTTTCTAGTCAGATGTCCGGACGATTTGAGTGACAAAAACGACTCCAAAAGCTGACTGATCCTTCAGGAAATATATATGAACAATATATTTTTAAAAAACAATCAATGGATAGGCCTGTTATCAGACAGGATCTGATTCAAAACACTATCTTAGACAGTTCAAGTATTAAAAGAAGATACTCTTAGAATTAAACCGACCGATGCGTAAAGGTAAGGAATTTAGATTTATTTCTAATTCAACCGAAATTCCCAGAGATGCGATGCGCTCGGACAGAAGAAGAGCCTGTTCTGCTGGAGGAGGGGTGGGGACTCACCCTTTATAAAGATGAGCATTGCATCAGCCCGAAGCTGAGAGGGAGAGAGGAGGGGGGGAGGAGAGAGAGAGAGAGAGCGAGCAGCGAGGGGTGGAGCAGAGGCTTGAGTCGTGGTGGAGGAGGAGGCTTTTTACTCTCAGCAGTGACGTGGGGTTTGTATACAAACAGAGCACACAATGACCCAGAGACTCTCTCCTGGAAAACCACAGGAAGCCTGTAGTACACCTTACAATATCCGGGAATAACACACAGAAGATTACTAAGAAAATGAATAGAGATATGGTTACCACAGTCACAAGATTCTGTCATCAATATCAGAAGTCACCTTATGATAATTGTATTTTATACAGAGGTATTACAATACAGTACGGCTGCTATGAACTCACTATAGAGACTGTTTACGGGGCTTCTACTAGTTATGACATGACTGTAATAATCCTACTGGAAGTTACAGATTTGTGTTATGTGTATTTATTCATCTATTTTTTATTTTTTAAAAATAAAACCCAGAATGAGGTTAACGTTCCCTGGTTGAATTCCACAGATAGATCAGACACTTTTTGAAGGTGAAATGGACCCAAAGCGGCCTTGATGTGTGTCAGTCCAGATCAGTGAGTGAATGGAGCTTCAAAGCAGACCTCCCTGTCTGAAGGAGATTACACACAAATGCTGCCATGTGACAGCGTCCATCCTGATCCTCATTCACACAGTTGCCTCTCCTCGCCAGGTCAGGTGTGTGTGTGTGTAAACCTTCCACAGCTTTGATTTCCAGTTTATTATTAATTGCAGAGAAGACTGAGAACTGTACAGTCTGTGAACTATCAGGTTGGGCTATGATTGACCTTTGACTCTGAGTGATAGAACACTCCCTACACTGTATACTGCAACTTATTACTGCTACTATACAAACTTTAGAGGAAATTAGTCATAAAAGGTCCAGCCCACCTTGACTCATAAGACACCAAAATACAGTTGCAGTGGTGAAACATTCGTGAAACACAGACAAGAATGAAACATCTTATATTACACTGCAGACAAAGAACTTTGCCTTCTGCATGAAATAAAATCAGCCACACAAAAGGTTCCCTTCTTGGAAAACAGCTCACTTTTTTTAATAATCTTTCATACAGAAAAAATCATCAGAAATTAAGGACATTTTACATAGAAAACAGTCTTTTCTCTTAAGGTAGAGCAGTAAACCTGCCTGTTTCTAATAATAATGTACCTGAATGTAACTCTGTACACAGAGATCTTTTGGATAAATTCTGCCTCACATAAGGCTCCACATTGTAGTTGTTTTTCATCAGACAATGTGTTCTTAATTTAGGTTTGTACCAAACATCAACAGACCATCTTTCTTTGTACATCAGGAACAGTTTGTGCTGGGCATTGTGAATAGAACACTGTAATCTGTTTTATCATACAAAATAACAACTTCACCTCACTAATCCAGAGATGTCCATGTAAAACGTCCCCATTAAAAACCTTTCTAGTGAGTCAAATCATCTCACATTTGTGTCTGACATTTGATGGTTCTCATCCCATATCACCACTAATGGCCCGCACTGATGTAAGTTTATGAACTCCCAAAAACGATAATATAGCTGTGTAAAGTTTGGTGTTACAGTTCACATGTTCACAGAAACCCCAAATGCCAGACGCATAATCTGAAACAGGACTAATACAAATGAGTATAAGTACAAAATCGCAGATCTTTACATATTTTGACTTTGCTCAGCACTGATCGCAGTGTCCTACCCGCTGAATTCACTAAAACTCTAATACCCTCCTTAAAAGTGAGATGCTCATCCAAAATAAAACCTTAATACTTATACTGGTTGACATATGACAGCACTGTTAAAAGTAACTGCACTTCTTGCAACTGACTGTTGCTTGGAATGTGCTATTTTTGTTTAATCCTGGTTTACCTTTATTTCCAGCACTATTGATAATGATACATTACTGCAACTATCTTTACCACCATAGTTTATAGTATATACAACTGCTAAAACATGTAAACCACTACTGTTACCAGTTCTACTACTACTACCACCTACTACTACTACTGCAAATCTTCTCAATATTACTACTACTACTACTGCTGTCATCACTAATCATCTGTGGTAATTATGTAATAATGTAGTGCACTGATCCCTGCAATTGACTTCATTGTTCACTCATTCCATATTTTGAATGAAATCAGAAGGGGGTCAGAGGTCAGAGATCAGCTACTGACTCACGAGTGATTCAGCCAAAGAAAGACTAAAAATAAAAAGCTGCACATAATGATTATTAAAGGATAATAAAGGACCAGCGGAGCAGTTCATGAAGTCAGTGTTTTGCATCAGCCTCAGTCAGAGGTGACATGCTGGAAATAAAGAAATCTTTCTTCTCTGACACATTATGCAACGTCATTATGTCTTTACGCCCTGAAAAGCTCTACAAAACGTTCATTGCCTCACATTCATTTTGGCTTTGTGATCTTGTGACACGCGTTCAAATCACAAAGACTGAGGAAGACACAAAATCTAATAGGAAATGATTGTTTCTCTTGGTGAGTTTGAACCGGTAATAAAGGAGAATTAACAGTGTTCTGCAAAAAAAAGTCATGGCAATCAGTTTGTGTAGCGCCCATGTGGAGGAATATGATGGACTTCACAGAAGATACTTTAATTTGTTCAACACTTAAAAAATGATCTATTTAAAGTTACATTGTGTCTCACAGCATTCGCAAACACACGTTCACAAACACACACACACATATCCACGCACTCTGGGTAACAAAATGAATCATTCAAAAGGCGACACATTTGCGAGTGAAAGGACACTTCTGTTGATTCTCTCACTCACTATTCCTCATAATCTCTTCGACACACACACACACACACACACACACACACACACACACACATTGTGCATTCCTCTGCCCTCAGTCACACATGAGTACGTTTGTGTGTGGCTCTCTGTGTACGAGCCTTTGTTTGGGGCTTTAGCTCGACCCAGCAGATCTAAGACGGATCAGGAAACTGGAGCGGGGGCAAGGGGTGCAGGAGGGGACGTGGTCTGAATACCAGTGCCCTGTTACCCCCATCCACACATAGACAGAAACACACACACACACTCTGATGTGATGTGGGTTAACCTGGCGGATAGAAAACTGCTCCTGAGTCCACAGGTGAGAGAAGGTGGGTCCAGGGTCAGACAGGTCAACAAAGGTGGAATGAGAGGTGGAGAAAAGCGAATGGAAGATGAAACAGGCTGGCTACTACGGAAAGTACTCCTCTCACAAGTGCTAACATGCTAGTCCTTTTTAGTACTTTCATTATTACAACTCTGCAGTCTCTATTTGACTGACCCCCTGCTACTAATTCTGCTACCAGAGCTGCTGCAGCTTCTAATAATGCTGACTTTGTCATGTGGCCGCTCACCAGTACATCGAGAGCCGATTCTGAGAAGTTTAAGAAACAAGGCTTTCACTGTAACACCGTCTGGATCTGAAGGACTGCACTGAAGCTCTGTAGCATCTGTCTACAAACCCACAACAATGCTGCTCAGCATACTTGTATGGGTTTGTGCATGTGCGTGTGTGTGTGTAATTTGGCAGAATTTGTTTGCAGAGGATAATACAGTAAGTGTAGATTTCTGACCTTTCTCAGGCACATTTTTGTGTTGTAGCTGTGGGTAGCACTTTGTATTTAGAAGGAAAAGGCATTAAAGCATAGACTTCCTGTGCCACTATCAAAAAAGGAAACCACATGACTTTCATAAGAAACAGGAAGATAGAAACATTTTTGCATTCTGAAAGTGCACAACACCAGAAGTGTTGTGCACTTTCAGAAGAAGAGAAAAAGGTCACGTGTACAAAATTCAGGGAAAAACACAAAGCAAAACAGGTTGGTCACAGTGAAGAGACAGATAACAGTGAGTAGGTCCTCATGCTTGGGGTGCTGAGCCCAAAAGGAAATGATGCTCGACAACTCTACTCAAACAATGACTCATTTGTGAATCCTTGTGACTTTTGTTTTAAAGAATTCGTTTTAAAAGGGGATTTGGGGAAATACATGTATCCGCATATTTTTTTTTACCTTAAATACAGAGCTAGTACCAGGAGGTGATAAGCATAGCCTAGGAAAAAAATAAAGACTGGAACCAGGAGTAAACAGCTAGCTAACTCCATGTGATGTTTTTATGTTTTGGTTTTTGTATGGATGAAACTACTGAGATATAACGTGTTAATTAGTGAGCTTTAGAGGTGATGGTCGATGGATATTATTTAACCAGGCTAGCTGTTTCTACCAGTCTTTTTGCTAAGCTAATTGTTTCCTCATGGTAGCTTCATAATTAAAGTATAGATATAAGAGTGGTATCAATCTTCTCATCTAACACTTGTCAAAAAAGTTTCCTAAAATGTGGAAATATTACTAAGTCTTCACTTGCTTGTATTCAGGAAGTGTGATATTAAAGCTGGAGTGCGGGACTTTTGTCTGCCCCCTCTGGCAGTGAGAGTAATTACAAAAACACTGTTTACACGTGCTTATGTCATAAGCTCTGCTGTAGCCTACTCTGTCTCTACTGTTGCGGCTGTGAAACGGTGGATAAATTGTTTTGAACATCATACAACCCCTGCAGAACAACTTGTTTCACTATCAGAATTTGATCCACTCAGTACGATGACATTTGGAAAATGGAGAAGAGCTGCACGATTAAATTATTTTATCCCCATTCATGTTAGTAGACAGCTAACCCGTAGTTCAGCCAGTGTTCATGCTCTGCCAGTTGTGCATATGCAGTATTCATTCATCTGGCCAGCACAGGAAAGTTGTCACAGACACCAGATTTAAAAACACTGTATACTGTGAAATACAGAGATTTATCTGGTGGTGATAGGTTTAATCAGCATTGTGTGAACTCGTTTGACAAGGGCTTGGACATTCATTTATATGGAAAAGTTATGCACTGCAGGTTTAAAATAACATTTTAAACATGTACAGTTTACTTACTTACTTACTTACTTACTTGTACAAGTAAATGTAAAAATAAACTTTCATAATATTTATAGCAAAAAAAGCTAACTGTACACATTGTGCAAACATTCACATCTAGAATGCTCAAGAGGAAGGCAGGTGTCCCATAACAGGATCAACCATATCACTGGCTGTTTGCACTAATAGGATGAATGACTTTGTTTGTTTGGAGAACCTGGTTTGCTGTGGTTTCTGGTTGTGGTTGGAGTTTATTTTCTCTATCTTACAACCGCTACAACACACATTTCTCTCTGCATGTTTATGTAGGGAGTATAATTTCTTTTCTTAGAAGCATATTTTCAGATCATCCACAATGCACAAATTTGCCCTTAGCAACTGTTCCCAATATTGAGTGCTGCACTATTTGGTTATTTCCATTTTTTATTTTGCTTATGTAAAGCTCCCACATAGTGATGGTCCAGTCACACAGGTGTTCTCACTTGTTTCCTGATCAGGGGCCTGTTTCAGAAAGCAGGTTCAACAAACTCTGAGTCAAACCCTGAACTCTGAGTTGATGAACCCCGAGATGGGAGAGTTTCCCTCATCTCAGGGTGAACAAACTAAACTCACTAAACTTGCTTTCTAAAACAGGCCCCTGCTGCCTTTAGGACTGTGTGGGTGTGTACAAACTAACTGATGGACATCTCTGTGACTCTCCTGTTTTGTTGCACCAGTTAAGGCAGGAAAACTAACATCTATGTTGTTTTTATTGGCATGTTGAGTTTGGTGACATGTAATTCCCAGCATAACCATGCCCACCTTCAACCTCAGCCATAAGTGAAAATACCTGTTTCATCACATATAATATATGCTTACTGTACTTCCCTATTTTCAAATATGTCAAAGTGAATCAGCACCCAACTTTGCAGTTTTCTGTCTGCTCTATATGGAGCGTTTTGGTGTCTTTCAGCTCATTGTTTTGTTTTTATGGCCCACAATGTTAATGTTTTGGTTAACTCTCATTGCTCCTATCAACTTTGTTTCCAGCAGTGGCAGGCAGTTGTTTTTCAGTGAAAAAGCTCAGCTAAACTCACTGCATCAATCAGCAGACAGATAAAGTTAGCAACTAGCTGGTGAACATAGTGGAGCATTTAGCAGATAAACAGATATTTCCCTCAGGGATTGGTGGAGACCAAACCACAGCTAAAATGATTATGAATATGGGACTTCCCATACATTTATCATGTGGCCAGAAACATGACTCCAAATGAATGCTGCTGGATGTGTTAAGAGACAACTGCATGCCTTTAGCCTCTGTAACTCTGGTTTGGGATCACTTATACTCATTCTGAGTTTTTTGGTTGTAAAATTAAGAGAGCTGCCTTTCAGATGAGACCACACTTATGAACAGTAACCTTTTTATTTTTCATACATTATTTTCAGGCACAAAAATAGGAGTGCCAGTAGAATTTCTAAATTTCTGAAATCTTTTGGATACAGTAAAAAATTGCATATATCAATCCTGCACCTCTGTCACTTGTCTCATTGTATTTGACCTTCACCTCCTTTGATTGCCAACCCCAAAGCTAATCACCTCTTATGCAGCTGTCCATTTTCTTATGTAAGTGCATTGCCCACTGACCAGATAAATACCTCTCAGGACATCACATTTAACTGTGCCAGTCTCCCACCAAGCCCCCCTCCTGCGTCCAAGCCAGATCACTAACACCACCGCTCCCCACCTGCCCCCCTCCCCCCAGCCTAGACTTATTAACTTTTCATTTTCCCTGACTTTAGACTGGGGATTTTCTTGCTCTTCAACCTTACTCACCCCGTCCCCACTGTGAGTGTTCTTGGAACAGTTAACCTCTAAGGAGGATCTTTATTACAATATAGACGGACAACTTTTTTTTCCAAGGCGGAGATCTCATGATCTGCCTGCTTTATTAGGAAAATAAAGGTCGTTGGGTTTTTCTCCCTTGGCTCTAGGTGTGAACTAAAAGGTCATGCAGAGATCTGCAGGGGTCAAACACAGTGAAGGGTACAGTAACTGGGTTAGAAGAGAACGAGATGAGCTGAGATGGAGACATCTCCTGGTTCATGAGCAACCAGGGAAGAAATTATGTTTGTTCTTGTGGCGTCAACAATTAGGGACGTTTTGGTCTTTTTCCAGGAGTGATTTTACTGATATGAAAAAAACCAAAAACATTTGCATTCAATTTTGGCAAACTAGTACATTTTCCACCCCGGTACTGTTGATTTTTTTTCTTATACAGATTATTATGAAAATGTACTTTCATTTATATAGTTATCTTCATCTTAGAAGTGTTTTACATATATATATATATATATATATATATATATATATGTTTGTGTGCATTTCTTTTTTTGATGGGCATTGGGTGTATGAATGCAACCGCCATCCGCCATTTGACGCTGGTGACACAAAGGGGGCTAGTGGCCATCAGACTGAAAAGCAAACATGTCGCCAAAGAGGAAGTGAGTTATCTTTTGGAAACCTTGTCATGTCGCTCTCTCTCTCTCTCTCTCTCACACACACACACACACATACAGAGCCATAGTTGATCCTGATCGGACGTGAGGCCTGTGATAGAATCAGGGTCACTACGTAAACACTCCTTAGCTAAACAAGACTAACATAGTGGGAAAACCCATAGAGTTTGACAACCATCACGGGATTCTTTGCACAGTTTTGACTTAGCTCTTGTAGATTTGACATGCATCCAATGTTAGCTTGAATATTAGTGCACGAAAAGCACATTTACTTAATTGAAATAAAATTAATGCACTAGGGTGTTTTACACTCCATTAAGCAATACGCCAACATTTTCTACCCAAGTTGATTATCGTCTTGGGTCATACATACAAAGCTCATTAGCTCAATAAAACTGGCCTGCCATTAGTAGTTTTAATGTCCTGCCAAACTTTTGACTGACTTCAACAGAAACTAAATCTGCAACAAAAACTTTTGCTTATGCAATCCAGTTTGTGTTTCTGAAGAACCATGAAGTACTTGCCTTCAATGTTGAGTGAATCCTGTGTCACCAACATTTGGTACCACAAATTCCATCCTCATAGTTTCTGGGCAATCTGAAAGCACTACCCTGGGAGTAGGAATTACAGCCTATAACCTAAAATTAGATCAATGCTCTGTCAAAACTCAAATAAAGTACCTGAGTTCCTGAAAAGGTTCCTAGAGAGAAAGGCTCACACAGCAAAAATGGGCTGAAAATACACTTCCTCATTCCTCATTTTTCTTTCTGATTCATTGTTTTTACTTTTAAACTATCTGACAAACTGCTTTTACAAAACTATCGCCTACTGAGACTGCCCTCCCAAAGAAAACAATGTGATCAGTCATTTTAGCAAATCCCCCAAATAATACGTTTACATTTAAGTGACAAAGCCTTCTTGTAATTATGACTCTTTTCCATTGGTAGTAGTGTGACATTGTTAGGCTGCAATCAGACAGAAATCAGCCCTTTGTTAAAAGGTTGGTGGGGGGTGTTGTTTTATGTACTGGTGAGACACTGAAATGCAATTTATCAGATGCCAAAACACCACACAGTGGTTTGCAACACTTGCAGACAGGATTTTATAATTGTCGAAAGTTATCACGGCTGTAAAAAAGTTGAAACTGAAGCTCTTTTCTCGCGACGATTGCGAGGTTAACAATTGAATACAGCATTCACATTACAAAGTAATCCACCAGGAATGTGCGCTTACATGTTTGTGATTGGCCCACGCTGTGCCTTACTGGAGGATATTATGTTGCACTGCGGCAAAAGTTGAGCCTGGTTCGACTTTTTTGCGGGACCACCGTACATTGTTTCGCTGAGACCTTTTCATTGGCACCCCGGATGTGTCAACGCACTGCTCTATTTAAATGAATGAGAGGGCTACTTGTTTTCACACAGAACTAATGTTGGTGTGAACGCAGCCTTATAGAGCCACAAACTCTAAGGTTGGGGTCAGTTGGTTGAGTCAATAAAACGCAGGACTTTAACAAGGGAGACTATTGTTTGTTGGTTTCTTTTAACATTCCCCAACATATTGAAAGTCATGTAGCATTAACAAAATATAGATTTTAACCCAAACCATAGTGTTTCCCTAAACCCAACCAAGTTGCTTTGTGCCTAAACCTAACAAACCTAAAATCATGAAAGATTTATTTTTTGAACAGTGATTTGTAACATTTTGGAAAGTACTGATAAACAATGTCCTGTCAATAGAGGTGTCAGATCAGAAAACATTTATGTGTCATATTAGAGATCATGGACAAAAGACAAATTTTGTCATTTAATTTGGTGGACTTGTTGGCCTACCTCCTTAGGTAGCTACCTCTTTCTGCTTCTGTGCATTCCAACAAACACAACTAGTGGTGTTTGCAGGTGGGAAGCCAAATCTTGCTACCAGATGAAAAGAAATGGCTGATGTCTCCATGCATATCGGAAGAGATACACGTCTTTCTACACTCTCCCAAGGACAACAAGTTAGCAATAACAATGACCACAGCCATATCAACATGGTTAGAGAATGTAAAGGCTGATTTCAAGGCTGGAATCACTGCAAATTTCAGGTAAGATGTTTCTCTCCCCTGCTTTGATTCAAAACCTGCTTAGATGCCAAGCTAGCATCTTCAAACCAAACGTCCAGGTAAGGCGCCCGGCTGACCCACAGGGTAAAATCTCACTCCAGCTTTCTACATGAGTTATTAAATTCAGCTTCCCTATGTCTAGATGTGCCGGAGCATCCCTTGATTCATGAGCATTACCTTAGTAATCCTCTTAGTGGTGGGAAAGTGGTTTAGCGGGCGCATTCTTTATGACAGGAGCACAAATGGGGGGATCACGTTAGCCTTAGGGGCCCCAGAGGGGAGGGGAGGCCGCTCGTCTCGCTCTCCAAAAACTTTCCACCCAGGATGGCCCTCAGTCAGGCCTGTGAACCCGCTGACTCCCTGTTCGCCTCCGCCAGGCTGCTGTGGGATGTGTGCATTTTTACAATGAGAGGTGGAGAATGAAACACAGACAGATAGAGGGTAGAGAAATGTGTCAGAGGTCACATCACAACTATGCTAACCATCAAACTTATTTCTTTACTTGGCTTGTAGCATTTCACTAGCAGTTAATCACTGGTTCAGTACAGTTAACATGTTTTTAGAGGTCAAGGGTTGAAAATTGGTTTAAATTTCATTTCAGGAGAAGTATACAATGGTGTCCACATTTTAGGTTACTTTCCATGCCAACTATTTCATTAGTGAACGTATTGCAATTAGCTTTAGCTAATGTGCTATTTTTTGTTAATGCTTTACTTTGAGACACAGTGAAATAAAAATATCCTTTTCAAGTTATAATCCATTCTCCCTGATCCCTAATTGTAAATTTATTTCTACTTAAATGGCAAATGTAAAAAAAAAGAGAGGGTTTAAAAAAAAAAATCAAAATCCCCCTCTTTTCTCTTTCTGTAAAAAATTCACATTTTTCCAAGACTCGTCTTGAACTCGGAGCGCATACTTAAATTTATACATTGCAATAGGATTTTGGGCAACAATAGCTGACCCTGCATATCATATAAAACTGCACTTTACCGTTAGCTTGTGGGTTGTAGTAGCTAGCACAACAGTATCACAGTAGGAGCTGTGTGTTTTTATATTTCCAAAGAACGTGGTTGAGGTCTAAATTAACTGAATTAAAGACACCAACAATGAAAACCTGACAATTTAGTTCAGCTTAGTAATTAAGAAAAATAAGACACTATTCTCCTTTTCCATTAAATACATTTCCAAAAGTCGAGCTTCACTTTAGCCAGAACATGTTGTTTTTTAGGTAATGTGACCCAATACACTGACATGTTTTTTGTGTTTATATTATAACTGATTCCTGGTTATTCACTGCAGCATCATGAGTACTTTTGGCTTGACATGAGGTAAAACTGTGAAGTCAGTTATCTCAGTTTCACTACTCACACAGCTCCAGCTGTTTGGCTTTGTGGGGCAGTGTATGTGTGTTTGTGTATTTGTGCATGATGGTGTAGCTCTTTAAACATGAATCGAGTCTGAACGTCTCACACAACCAGCGGGGGGAAAAAAACTGCAAAAAGGGCAGATGGAGGTAATTTGGTTCATAGTGCAGGGTAAAGTTAGGGCACTGCTGCGGCACAGGAATTAGTGGAGCTGCAGTGACTGAGAGGATTAGGAGGATATCAACGCGCGTGCACACACACACACACAGATCAACACAACTAGACACACAGTATACAACTTCACTCCTGAGTGAGGGTTGTTCCTGAGAAAAACACTGACATTAGTCTGTTAGGCAGCAGACACAAAGAAACACACACACACACACACACACACACACCCCATGTGTCACACTAATGACATACAACCTCGTGACTGTCATTTGCCTTCATTTAGCCTACAGGCCTTCTCATATCTGATTTTTTTTAGCTGTGTGCTCGTATTTATGCCAGAATGTAACATGACTGACCCACTGTCAGTAACTGACGAAGCCCCTTGCTACTGTTTTTTTTTCAGTCACAGTACGCAACTCTGAATCTTGAGCTATTGGACAAATATCAAGTCACTGTTTGGCTCTTTTGCATTGATGTGTCCTATACAGCTTTAATTTAACAACTGTTAAATTGTTTTGAGAAATTTTCAGTCAATAGATGGGTCAGAAGAAAACATCAATTGTATTGGCATTCTTGCTTTTTTTTTTTTTTTTAAAGAAAGTGAAACACAGGGCTTAGCCCACCTCAAACCTACTAACCAGATCTACTAAAACCAGTGTTAAAGGTATACTATGCAGGATTTGGTGGTTGGTGTTTGTAAACACACAGCATTCAAAGTTGACCCCTCCTCCCCGGCTCGGCACCAGAGCGAGAGAGATAGAGAGATAGATAGATAGATAGAGAGAGAGAGAAAGAGAGAGAGAGCAGTGATGGTCAAGTGAGTTAGAGAGTGAATGAAGAGAGCGAGCAGCGCTGTGAATCAGATAGATAAAATGTTATTTTCTGATTGTGTCATGACGGTTACGTTCCAAAGCTTAAATAACAACGCCCACACCTCTGCACACCTGCACACAACCCTGCAGGAAGGTGCCGCATTGCCAGATTTTGTGTGAATGCAGAGCTTCATCCTGTCCGCTGTGGCCTCTCTGCTCTGTGTGTGTGTAACTTCAGCCCAGTATCACGCCAAAGCGTGTAATACACTCGCCAGTCCACCAGGTGAATGTCATGTTTTGCCTCACCAAAGCGTGAAAAGTCATCTAGCGGCCATAGTAATTATGACCTGGCGAAGTGACGCAGTTCAGATGACATCTATACAAGTTAACAAATGTCCACATTAGGAGGAGGCGGGTTGGGTGGATGGCTAGATAGCTAGATGACAAAAAGTGGACTTAGCTGCAGGAGATTGCTGTTTGTTTCCCACTTCGAACTGTGAGTGTCACGTTTTTAAAAAAAACATAACTCCCGTTGTCATGGTGTTTACTGTTGCCATGAAGACGAAGAGGAAAACGTGACACCAACAAGGTGGACCAGCTGGTGTATTACACGCTTTGGAATGATACCGGGTTGGTAGCTCAGCTCAGGCAAAGAGACACAGACCTGCAGCTCCTTATACATCCATAACACAGAGATGGAGAGCAGAGCGGAGCAGAGGAGAGAAACAGAGACAGCGATATAACCTGGTCATTACACTATGAGTCCCAACCTCACACCCTGCGTGTTGTTATTGGCTGGGGGCTACACAGCCACTGCCCAAACGTTTACGTCCAGAAACATCCCGAACACAGCAAAATAATAAGAAAATAAGAAAATACAGGCACAGGGCAGAGTCTCTGTAGATAATTACACTGCGACACACCTCTAGTGGGTCATAAGTGATGATTGAGAGGGATTATTTTTGTATGTATGTGTTGTTTTTTAGGAAAATCCTGCATAGTATAACTGTAAGTCATGTGATGAATATAAGATATTGCTGTCTTAATTTTCATGTCTTGGAATTACAGTTTGGAGATACATTTTTCAAATGACTGGTGAGTGAGAAACAAAGCGTGGTTAGCTCATGATAACCTCTGATTTCCTGTCTAGTCTGTTTGTCTCTGCGGCCT
Source organism: Thunnus maccoyii (assembly GCF_910596095.1). Classification (NCBI taxonomy): domain Eukaryota; kingdom Metazoa; phylum Chordata; class Actinopteri; order Scombriformes; family Scombridae; genus Thunnus; species Thunnus maccoyii. The sequence continues at coordinate 6,271,944 of NC_056555.1, read as the reverse complement.
TAGTATGGTAATGTCTCTTCAACACAGGAAGTGTAATGAAATGCCTTTGGTGTTACAGTTTCCTCTCTGCAACTGGAGGTGAAGAGGACGCAAAAAGGGTCCTAATGCCAGGAAGAGGCGGTGCTATGCAGCCACGTGCCACCCACAGTAAGACAATGCTCTCGAAACATTCACTAATCATAATGTAAAAAAAATATGTGCAGCCCATATTTCGCTAAGATGTGTTGCTCTTTCTACTGGAGAATGTCAGGAATTGTTTTTTTTCTCTGTATGAGCAACCTGTTATCACTTTTTTTCCCACCTACTAAGTGAGACAAGGAGCATATTACAAAAGTGGCTAATTCAACATGAACATAAATAGGATTTGACAGCAAGTCCTACTCCCTCAGCCCACTAAGAGTAATACCTTGCAAAGGCAACTGCTGTAATGGTGAAGAGTTGTTAAGAAATGTCACAAGAAAAGTAAGACCTCTGACATCGAGGTGAAAAGGTGAGTAGAGGGTTATTGAAAGGTCACAAGAAATCAGTGACTTAACAGTTTCACATCAAAACAGTCAAGTCCGAGTCAGAGGTGAACGAGTTCAAGACAATGAGGTGATACAATAAATGAGTAAATCCAGACTTAGCACGGAAGCAAAAATACCTTGACAACATGCATTGCATCAATAATTTGCTTGTTAAAGAAATAGTTTGACATTTTGGGAGGTACGCCCATTTTTTTTGCCATGTTTTCATATTTTTATGCAAAATACGAAGCTATAGTAAGGAGGCGGTTAGCTTAACTTAGCATTACGACTAGAAGCAGGTTGTTTACTAGCACCTCTAAATCTCATGAATGATTATCTTACTGTTTTTAATATGCACAAAAATCAAGTGTAATGTTATGTTACGTGCTATGTGCTGTTATGTTCTGTAACTACTGTATCTGTATTCTTTCTTTCTTTGTTTTTCCAATCTTTGGACAGAGCCAAGCTAGCTGTTCCCCCTTGCTTTCAGTTTTTAAATTAAGCTTAGCTAACCGTCTCCTGACTCTAGCTTCATATATAGCATTTATTCATGTATGTCCTTTCAAGAAAAAGTTATATTCTGTATACACAGAAGTTTCAGCACCAGCAAAACATTGAAAGCAAACAAGTGTTTCAGTTTAAAAAGGTAAATAACCTTCAACCGTGACTGACCTTCTGCCACAAACACAAAGCAGTTTTGAAGGACCACATATAGATCTTTTTAGTCTGCCAGAGCTATTCTTGGAAATGACTTTACAACTGTGGCAAGTCAACAGGGTTTGTTGTGCATGTGTGTTACTGTGAGTGCAGGCATTTGGCGGAGCGGTGAGACACAGTAGGCTACATATGACTGATTGATTTCTAGTGTGTATGCTAACCTGCGCTCTTCCATCTGCAGGTCGGTTATGTTGACTGACCAGAGACACAGTAGTTTAACTGGGCACTGGAATTATGTTGTGTTATGCAATGTTTTCCACACAAAACTAGAAAGGATCAGGCTTGAATTCGAGGGTCAAGTACAGAGCAAGTGCACTCTGCAGTGATGCGCTACATTTCCAAGGTTGGAACTCCCCATTTTTGACAATCCTTTTAGTTCAACTTGGGAGGTCGGGTGTGTTTTTCCAAATCCAGTTCATTAAGTGACATCAAATGAACATAGCCGCCCACAACAGCTATCTAACACTACTTTTATCAGATCACATGCTTCTTAAAACACTTATAAATATATATATTTTTAGCGAGGCATCTTTTTAAATCCATCTGCTAAAGTAATGCTAGCTGTTTAAACCTGCAATTACAGGCTCTGGTGCTCATATGCAGCTAAACAGAGACAAAAGACAAAGGCGGTAGCTCTAATGCACAGAGGTAAGAAATTTGACTTCCCACAATGAACACAACCACAGGAAAAACTAAACCTAAACAGAGGGAAAACTCGTAGCATTACTGTTAGCGAGAGCTTCTTTGGTTAAACAACAGCAACAACAACAAAAACAGGAAATTTTAAGGATATTATGTAACAGTACCACAGGTGATCACTGAGAAACTATAGTCAAAAATAAAAGATGATCTTTAGGATAACCATTCACATTTTTGAAAAATAAAAAGCAGATTTTTTATTCAAGTAGGTCAAACCAGTTCAATTAAAAAGACCTCAGAATGTATATACTTGATGAATGTATATCCTCAGTGTTCGTTCATCATTTCTGGCCTGATCTGACCTGATTTCAGTAAGGTGTGAACATACTGAGAGGCCACGTTTGGTACCACTGACCTTCACACATACACACATGCTTATACCCTCCTACACACTAGAAGTGAAGACGATAGCCCACTTTTCTTTAAGTGAACCCAACAACTGTAGATGTATTGTATGCGATATCAAACAATACCTCCTTTGTTGGTGTTGGTCCCAGCCGATGAGTCTGTGACTTTGCCTGTGGGCTAATTTATGCAAATACTTTTCCTCTATATAGATAATAATAACAGAATAAAAGAGCAGAAATATTCATTTATGGGACTTTTTTTAAGAGAGTTATAGAAATGTCCTTATGAGTTGCTTTTAGAAAACGTCTGAATTGTGCACAGAACTGGAAGAAGAAGCAAACAACTACTACCTACATTAATTACATCAATTAAAATAACAGGTATTTGCAGTAAAATGTGCTTCACAGTTACAAATTAATTTTGTTAAATCAAATCTCACTTTTTATGTTATTTACAGTCACCATTTTTCAGCAATAGCCATTCGATGTATTTACATTCTGTAATCATCTCTTTCAATAGTCATTGTCAATGTTGGTGGCACAGTCCGCCACTCCCAGGCTGGATTCAAATTACCTTCCCACATAAAAGAAATTCACAGGAAACAAGGCGTGCATGTAATTGAGCTTTACTGTTTGTAATTTTATCTCATCGATATCAGCCTCACTGTTCCTTCTGTTAAGCTATACTGTGAACCAATCACAGGAATAAAGTACAAAACATTTAAATATGACCTGTTAAATGAGGCACAACCTTTCTCACTAAGGTAACCAACTTTATTGTGCTCCACTGCTGTGTGGAAAACTACTCGTGCAGTGTACAGACTGAAACCAGATTGTGTTTGTGGTCCAAATATAAACAAAAGCGTCACCACACAAGAAGTCATAGCACAGGATTGTAAGCTGCTATCATTTCTCCAACCGGGTACCGAGTCTTTAAATACACTGTCTAATACTAGACAACAACAAAGTCCAAGTTATCAGTGTTTTTCATGTAAAAGGTTTGTTTAAAATCATGAACACACGAGTAAAACTAATTTATTTCTCAGTTATGATCATTTGACAACACACACAATAATTGCCATATACTGTATAAGTCACACTCTTCATTAGCTTGTATGTAATGTAATGTATAAGCAGTATTTTAAGCATATACAAGGTCCTAATGGAGTCAGGTCTAATAGCTTAATGTCAAATCTTTTTTTTTTATTGTTCATTGGTTTTAATTGCCTATCTTGGCTAATTGGTAATAAAATATTAATGAAAGTTGCTGAAACATGCTGATACACTGAATAATGTTTAAGAAAGTTGTGCAAAATATCCAAAATGTTCAGGCTTTGTTACTCTTTTGGTTTTGTTACGTAACAGTGACATCATTCTGCTGAGTCACATACCTTGTGTTTGGGAGCTTTACCTGTGTTGCCTTAGTTACCATCACATTTAACCAAACCATGTCTGAGATCTGAGTGAAAAAGTGAAACAACAGTTTGCAGCTAAATACCAAACTGTTGCCAACAGTTGCCAAATGCTGGGTAGCGTTCTGTTCTGTGTGGCACAGGACAGAACTTGAATATCCAACTTTGAGTGTGTGTTCCAGCATGTCTGCCCATGCAGTTATGTTGCAATGAGGGAAAAAAAACCATAAAAATGATCAGTTCCAACACCAACACCTGCTGACGTTCTCACAGGAAGTGCAGACCAGGCTAGCTCACATAGATCTGTAACCATGACATTATAAACAATTACCTTTGCGTCCCCGTTGTACAAAAAGATACAAAGATGTGTTCCAGACTTCCTCATAGCTCAGTATTGCTGTGGCTGTATTCAAAATTGACTTTTAATGGATTTTAAGCAAGGCAGTGGGCCAAAGTGCTGAGACAGTTTTGAGTCTCTGGGGGGGTGAGAACACAGAGCTGGGTTACCAGGCTGTGAGGAGCTCTGTGGCACAGTTATGTAACAGACAGTACAGGAGAGCCAAGTTTGAGGATCTAACAGAGAGTCATCAAGATGGGAAACTACATGATTCACCCGTCTCCACCCAGACCTCTAAACCAGTGGATGAAAACTACTTTATTTTGGGCCAGAGACTGATGTGTGTTCACCTGTGGCAGTTATCCCAAACCCTAGTGTACACTTTACCTGGTTACTAAACAAAAGCAAGTGAAGTTTGATATAATTTGTAGACTGTAAATGTAATAGAAAGAGAAATTCATGCAAGAAAATGCAAAAATTCTGTATCCGGTTTAGTTGCACTGTATTACTTCTACTTATTTCCAATAAGGAATGAAGACTGTCAGCTCGCTTTTAGGTAACGCCAGCAGTTTTCAAAGTTGTGGTAAACAGCAGTTCTTCATGTGGATGTTGAATTTGACAATCTGCTGCAAATGGCAATATTTCTTTATTTGAACAATGAACTCATACTATGATACATTTTATGAATGAGCAGTGTGTAGGCTTTGCCTTCAGGGACATTTTGTTCAAAGTACTCTCGTCCTCTGAGAACTTGATTTACTTTGTCTCTGAGCTTTGTGGCTTTTTGTGTAGAGGTCTTAAAACACCAACAGTCACATGGCTGCAACAACAGTAAAGCCGTCTGGTCCATATGTTTTTATGTAATCTTCACTTGTACAGTGAGATGGAATATGACACTAATTAAACCCCCATTGATTGACAGCTCTCTTTATTGATACAGCCAAAAGATTATTTATTTTTCTTGTCTCAACTTATAATAAGTGTTTCCTCAGAGCTGCTGGTGCCTCAGAAGATGTGATTCGATTGCAAACATTTCTTCTATTAGGTTCATCTGTGCTGCGTTTCTGTGTCTTAATGTTGCATAACACTGATCTGGGGACTGACCCTGCTGCCTGAAACCTTGATGAGTGAATTGTCTTACAAAGTCAATAAAAAGAAGCCTGAAAGACACATTTGATAGTGTGAGGTGTTTTAATTCTCTCCTTCAGGTTACAATAAAGCACTGCACTCATTCATATCAGTGGGATTAACCCTCTGCTGTAGCCATGACTAAAAAGTGTTCAGTTGTGATGCAATGAGCCATGTGATGGTGTCTCACTCTCCATTATTTGTGTCACATTTCAACGTGTATCACTGCACGTTATCATTTTTATCAATGGAGATGATCTCATTTTATGAAAATAATAACTCCCACTCTGTACGATGAGCAAAGTGTGTGAAACTCCACAGTTTGCACCCAAACAGGCCTCCAGATAAAATGCTGCAAATACTCAGAGGCTCACGGGTTTAAGCATTCCTTTGTATACATAACCGTATTTGCAGTATAAGTCAGATTGAAGAGAATGGTATTTTAATGAAAGATTAACTTTTTGCCCAGCGTTTTAACCCTTCCGACCACTTATTATCATTACTGAATGCGCTTTATACCATTAACAAACTGTCTTTTCATTCAGTTCAAAGTCATCCTGTGCAGCATTCAAAAAAGACTGTTCCCATTTAGCTCCAAGCTAAGCTGTGCCAAAAGCACATTTCATCATGACATTGATATGAATGCACATTTGAAAATCTAATACACATCCCCTCAATGGATTGTTTGTGTGGTTACAACAAGACACAAAGAATGCTCAACAGGAACTTGGAATTATTGTTTTTGACACTTACTCAGGGAAATACCTCCGATGTTGATCAGGAATGGCTCCAGTCATTTTATACATAAAGAAATGACATAATGGAGACATCACATAACATTTAAAAATGCAGATGAGACAGCAGTTAGTGTACAGTTACACCCGACATGGGGAGGAAAAGTGCATTCCACACTTGGTCGGTTGTGGCTAGTTCTGTCTTCTCATGGGGTTCATCAAAGTTCACAATCAGAAACCTTTTTGTCTGCTTTGATTTTGTGTCATCTTCTTCAGACACTTATCTCACATTTCTATCTTACTGGCAGTAGACGGACCAGCTCAGCTAGATGAAGTTCCAATGTCTGGTTTGTCTGGATATTTTTTCATGTCATTATCACCAACAGTATTGTTCACTTTTGTGGTGCCAGTTTATTCAAGGTCAGAGCTCTTCTGTGTTTCAGTTTCTAAGCAGCATCTGGCTAATAGCGTTTGTTTCCGTCTATTGTTTACATCCTGCAGTGGTTAAACTCACTGGTCTGGTTCAGGTCAAATATTTACCTGTGACTGATGGCCACGTGAAAATACCTGGGGACTACAACGTGATCATGTAACATTTCCTGGCTTTATTCATTTATCATGCCTAAAAATGTGAAATTCGGAGGGTCTTACCCTTGGATTGGGGTGCAGCTTGTGTCTTGATTTTGATCTTGATGTTTTGTTTTGACATATATTGTGTTTCTGTAATTGATCGCCAATTAACTTAATGTTGCTAGGATACTTTGGGGCAGGCTTTTATGATGAAGGATTGTAGTAATAAACCTGGCTTCCTGTTTAAAGTTTGTATTGTGCAAAGGTACAGTCTGCTAAAGGATACAAAAATACACTGACTGGTCCTTTAATTCATTATCTACCAAATAAAAAAATAAAAAAATCTACAGTCCACTTTTAATACATTTCAGATCAGTCTCATCAAACATAAGCTTGTTTTAAATTCTGGCAAAGCTAAATGTACGCTATTGTCTAGGTCACCTAAGATTATCTAGCCTACTGTCATAATCCACATGCTTCAGGGTTCTGAAATTGAAATTGTTGAATGTTATAAACGCTTTGGAATCTGGCTGGATACCAGACTCAGGTGGAGCACATGTTAAGCAACCTGAAGGTCAAAACTGGATTTTTGTATAGAAACAAATGGTGTTTCTCTTGTGCTAGTTGGAAGATCTTCGTACAATCTACAGTTCTGTCTGCGCTTGATTATGTTGATATTGTGCTTGTTTCTCCACCTTAAAGCTACTTAACTCTGTGTTCACAGTGCGCTGTGCTTCATCACAAGTGATAAATTCCTCACTCACTATTTCATCTCATACGAAAGGGTGGGATGGTCTCTCTTAACAAACAGAGGGGAGCAGCACTGTATGTTGTTTATTTGTAAGGCTCTACTGCAAAAACCGCCTCATTCCCTCTGCTATCTGGTTACATATAAACACGGTACTGATAATGTCAGGTCACAGGATATCGTGACATTAGCTTTACTTCCTGTTCACACTAACCTGGAAAAAGTGATTTCAGATACTCTGCTGCGTACAAATGGAATGCAAAACACTCTACACTCTCTCCCAATCTCAATGAGACTACTTCTTTAAATAAAGTTTTAAATTAAATAAAATTGTTGCTGCACACCACTAACTTCTTCTGCACCAACACTTTTAAAGCAAATGAGAATAAACTGAACATGCGCCGGCGGTCGGTTTCAGCTCACGTTCATTCACGTTTGCATAAACCACTATCACTTACACCAGTGTTTACTGTACACACCACTGTGGATAATGAGGCATGGTGACGAAGCAATACTGCACCAACAGGAGAGGATGCTGAAAAGCCTCCTCACTCTCTTGGAGCCTTAATTTGATCATGGGTTTCTACATTTCTGAGTACGTTCTCTGTTGTTTGTTTACCTTGTATCCAGTTCATGAAAGCTCCTCTGTTATCTGCACGCTCGGTGTTCGGGTTAAATCCTCCACCAAAGAGGAAGTGATGTGTTTCATGTGCTATGTTTTGGAATAAACAAAAGAAGAGCTGGCCACCATGACTGAAATAGACAAAGAACAGACAGACAGTCATGCCTGCACAGTTTTGATCGATGTGTGATCTCTGGGAAATGCACTGTCAACATAACAACAAAACATGAATACTGTGGTATACGTTGTTCTCTGGTCTCCATCCTCATTAATCTTTTTCACATTGTGCCAAGTCATGCACCTGAAGGAAATACAGCACCTGAACAGAAACATACAAAAAAACACGTGGAGAACGAGAGCAGAGCAAACAGCAACTTCAGCTGAACAAACACAACTTCAGAAGACTGTAGAATTAAGTCGTACCTTTTGTGCTGCGAGGGGTCCTTTTTTGTTTTAATAAAGTGCCATCAGAGGGTCGGTCGCTCCACGGATTTACATTATGAATTCCATACTGGTCCCGTCTAAGTCTCTTGACCCCGCTTGTACAATAACTTACATACTTCCTCCTGGCTGTGACCGTCTCTTCCATGAAAATAACACAACTAAGCCTTTTTAAATGACAACTGTACATTCTAACATATTCTCCCTCCATTATGGAATCTTCAAAGTTATTGTTTTTGCATCAAAAGGGGTTTAATGTTGTCTCTGTTCTCTTGCCGCCTCACATTGTTTAAGTTATCATGCAATGTCTGCAAGAGCTTCAAACGACCATGTAAACTCATGTAATTCTTGAAGACGGAGCATCTACAGCTCCACAAGGATGTTAACACTGCACATTTCAAAGAGAGGTGTAGAAGTAGCGCACTGTCAGTTGTCGTTATAACACCAGCTTTTCATCATATAACATAAGATAAACCCTTAGTTAAAACATTTACTTAGTATTTTGGACTTGTGGCAGTGGAATTGACATAGCACACATGTAATCTAGATTACTTGATAAGATTAAAAAAGCAAGTATAGTTTAAAAAAAAAACACAAAACCTAAACCCTCAATTTAAATCATCTTAAATCTTATCAATTTAAATTTCGTCTCTTCAATCTGCTGAGGACGATTATGTGATAGGGCAGAAAGCTCCAGAAGAGCTACTTAATGGACCCTGAGATGTTAACTTCTGTTTCCAAGGTTGAGAAGCCAACATGGACAAGAAGTCTTTAAAGGGATTTAAAAGAAAAGAAAAGAAAAGAAAGTTAATGGAAAAGAAAATTCCATGACAACTGGATAAATTCAATCTGCTGATGAAGCCTGTGAATAAAAGCTCCTGAACAGCTGCTAAATGGACCTTGCAGTGAGATTGTCTTGTCAAATGTTCTAAACCTACACTGTACTTGTGCACATTTGGTTATTATTTAAAGAGCAATTTAATGCCAGACTGAAAAGTGCTGTTTCACTGCTCTCTGAAATGGTTCAGGTCTGTTGCACCTCTGAGCACAGCCAGAAAGACTATTTTATATCTGTATATATATTTTATATATATTTTTTTATATATGTGTGTTATGTATACTCAAATGTCCCAAGCAAAATTCATATACACACTAGTGTTCATCATACCTCAATTTTATATTTGTTAATCATTTTAATTTTAAATATTTTTGAGTAAATTACACATTTTCACTTCCTTTTCAAAACTATTCCATGAATGAACTCCTTTGACTGTTAAAAATCTTTGTTTTGTTTTTTATCTTTTGTTTTGTCTTTGTTTTTGCAAACTTGCAAATTCAAGTTCATACTGGCTCGCTTTCATTTGAAACAACTTTTGCATGTAGTCTGGAAGCATGGTAGTTTTTACTTTATACATTAATTGTGCAGTTTTAAAGTCCACCAAATCTCTATATTTGAGAACATGTGAGTTTATAAGTAACATGTTGGTTGGTTCATGATAATCAGTTCTGTTTATAATAAAAATTGGATTTGTGATTGTTTTGTATGTGTTTCCACAAACCTCCACACAGTAGGTAATGTATGGAAGTATAGAAGAATGGTACAATATATGTAATGAATTTAGACTGAGAATGTCTTTTGTTTTGTGCAATATTGCAATGGACTTTGACATTTTTGTCTTTACATGCTTTATTCTCATTCACTTAAATGTCAAAGTGTGTCCAAACTATTTTCTGTTAATGTATGTTTTAACAGAGTTTCAGCGTTTCAGAATTGGTCACACATGTCTAAACAGTGCACACAATAAGGAAGAATTCGCCAAAACAGTGTAGGCAGATCATACTTATCTGTTTTGACCTGGTTTGTTTCCTCCTCAAGCAGCACTATGTGTGTCAACATGCTGATGGACCACAGCCAGGAAGATTGCTAAAAGTTTCGGTTTTACCGCGGAACTACCCACTTACAGGAAGTTCTTTATCTGATCTGCAGCGTTTGCCAAAATTAAATAGTAAACTATAATTGACGATACATCTTATTTTAAAAAGTATATGTATTTCCGTCAGTTGTGTTAACCAACATGTAAAGAGACATAACAAGAGACAGAGAGCATCTGCTTTAAAGAAATAATAAAATACAGGACTTACAATAGATTATTTATAATTCTTTACTATATTATTGTGGTGTTAGTATCTGTCTTTGTAAATTATGCACATTTGTGCTGGGAATTGAGATACAAGAAGTACTTCAGGAGACACCTCTGAATGTTCTGTTCCAACAGGGACACTTAACAGCAAAAGATGAAAAGATTATTTTTTGGTGAGTAACTATGGAATGTGAACCTTCTGTCGGATAGACAGATGAGTCACACATCTTTTAGTTCCACAGTTAAGAAAACAGGTGGTGCCACAAAAGCTGAAGCTGAAGTGATCAGAATAAACCAATGTAGATATATGTAGAGGTCAGGGGTGTTTTGTTGTTGGTTCACCACCAACCAATAACACATTTTCCAAATTAAGACAAGACTAAGATCAATCAATTTACATGAAGTGTGGATTTTAAATGATCATTGTAAGTAAAAGGTTTACCTCCCAAAGAAACATTCACTTTATAACTTCAAAATCTATAATATCCAGAAGTAATTAAAAATGTATGAACTTTGTCATTTTCCTCAGCTCTACAGAGTGTTACCTTCACTCAGCCCTTTTGCACATTGCGCTGCTGCACACACATGAACCAAAATAGCAGGTGCAGTACAGTCCGTGAGCCTAAGATCTACCACGCTGCACATTTATTATTCAAATTTCAACTGAGGGTGCAAAATATGAAACTGAGGGTGCAATGCATGCTTGTGCACCCTCGTAGAAGCGGGCTTGTTACGTCAAACTAAAGCAGGTCCAGCAGCCATCTCTGTTTTAGGGGTTCGAAAACGCTGAAGTAGTGTGGACGCCAGGCGTAAGGTATGCCTTTTAAAAATTAAAAGGTATTAGTGTGGCTGCAGTCTCAGCCTCTTTCAGCTCATTGTTTTGGTTTGACAGTTCTGGTTGACTGTCATCGCTCTTTGATAGACTCACTGATAGACTACTTGCCCAGCACCAAACCACAGGAAAACAAAGTAAGCAAGAAGCAGGTGAACACAGTGGAGCATTTAGCAGATGTGCTCACCAATGGTCCCAACATATGGCTCAAGAACATACAGCACCAGTCAAAAGTTTGGACACACTTTCTCATTCAAGGGAATGGGAAAGTGGGTCCAAAATTTTGACTGGTGCTTTATAAATTCAGGTATGTTTCACACGGACACATGACACTGCAGGGACGGAGGTCAGTGTTTGCAAACATAGCAGATGCAGTATTTTCTTGGAAAGGGTGTGATGTGCTCAGAGGGGGAAACAAAACAACTGGATCATTGAGGTGAGAAGCAAAGGTTTTAATGCCTACTGCTGCTGAGAAATAAATGAATTCTTTGACCATTCGATTCTTCAATTTGATATTAGTAAAACACCCATCACTAGAAAAGTACAGGACAAAACCTTCTTTTTCAGGTACTACATTTTAATTTCTGGTGTTTTTTCCCCTGTTTTAAAGACAGTCCTCTCTGCTAATAAAATAGATTTACTTTCCATCACAGTAGGAGAAGAACAGAGCTGATAAAGTGCAGCAGAGAAGGTCTGTGGTTGGATATGTTCCCAGGCCAGCAGTATTTCTACAGACTGGGGGAATTTAATGCAATGCAATCTAGAGGACTTATCTATTTCTGTTTAGAGTTTCAAATAAATTAGAAGTGTTACCTTTTTTTTTTACGCTTACACATCCATGACCTGCTGCAGTGTTACACTATTATATCATCTGCTGAGTTGCCTCAAAGCCTCCTGAGAGGTCAGAATCAAGACCATCCTCTTTATTGTGTGTGTGTGTGTGTGTGTGTGTATACAAGACCTGTTTGGGTATGTGTCCTTGGCTGGCATGGTTGCCCTCTCACACCAAAATGCTGTTTCTCTCATAGTGTCGCCATCTTTGCCACCGCCTGTGTGTCACGCAGCACCTTCCAGTTAGACACACCAAATCAAACAGCCCGCTCTGATCTCTGACACTCAGAGAGCCTGAGGAGCTGCCATGTACCTGAGAGGAGGTGACTCTCACTGGAGGTCTGAATCCCATCTCATACTGAAGGCACTTTCTAACAGAAGCAGAACTGTCATTCCAGTCAGTAAAAAAAATAGTAATAACACCTCAGTCACTGTCTTTTGGTCATTGCATAATTTGATCCTCATCATCAGCATTCAAAATCTACATTTAGCTTTAAATTGGTAATAAATCATCTGATCAATAATGAGAAGAAATAATAAGAATAATACTCCAACACCCTGAAACGAATGAACTGAACTCATTGAAATGGCGGATACATACATACATATATACATATACATATATATATATATGTATATATATGTAGTGATGGATCACTGTCATTTTTTTCATTGTTTACATTCTCCTTCCTCTGAGAAGGACGAGGACTGCTGTGTGACATTACACTGCTCCTGCTGCTGCTGCTGTGTGTGTGTGTGTGTGTGTGGTGGGTGGGTGTACATGTGTGAGCTGAGAGCTGATAGGATCCTGGTAATCACATGATCAAAACATCAAACACACCCTGTGCCTAACCTGTGTTTGCTGTAACAACAGTGTATGTTTTACACGCCTATATTGACTGAATGTGTGTGTGTGTGTGTGGCTGTGTTTAGGCGTGCCTCGGTACATGTGTATGTGTGTGTGTGTGTGTGTGTGAAGTCTGCCACATGTGACCCCTTTTACTGTATTAATGGATGCAGGATGCTGTTCACAGAGGAGACATCGGCCTCCAACCAGCAGCCTGAGCTTATGTAACCTTGACATCTCAAAGACACACCAGTCCTTCACACACACACACACACACACACACACACACACACACACACACACACACACACACACACACACACACACATACATTCACACTCTCAGTCATTTCCTCTAGACTGTAAATCTAATTCATTCCATGTTATTTAGCAGAGTCGTTCAGCGGTGGTGACATTTATGTCCATTTAGCTGACGTTGTCATTCAGAGAGAACAGAGCAGTTTTTTTTTGACGCCCCTCAGCTGTTATAGAAATTGAATCTGTGTTACACAACAGCCTGTTAATAACCAGAGTCTTACACCTCAGGTTATTCACACTGAGTGCTGGAATCCAACAAGGACGTCCTTTGTCACCATTACTGTTTGTGATTTTTGTGAACAGAATTTGTGGAACGTATCCACTCTATTACATTTTATTACATGTACGTGATGAATCAGCGTGACTGTAATTTGCAGCTTTGGGATGAAGATCACCACCTCCATGTCTGACACATTGACGATCCTTTGTCAAACAAAGGTGGTTCATCCTCTGTAAGTGACTTGCTGCCCTGAGGGAAGGTGAAATAATTCAGACATGCTACCATCTGAATGAACAGGGAGCTGAGCCTCTTGATTCTGCCTACAAGGTAATCTGTCTTGCGGCCCTCGCCTGTAGCGTGTGCTTGGGTTAGTGTCCGAAAAGAGTATATCGCAGATGCAAGTGGTTGAAAATAGCACCTGGTCTCACCCTGTGGGAAAGGGTGAGGAGCTCAGATATCTGGAAGCATCTAAGAAGCCGCTTGGAGTCATTCGGGCATCAGATCAGGATACCTCCAAGGAGCTTCCTTGTGGAGGTAATTCCTGGTACATCCGACTGTGATAAGGGCATATGAGGGTACGCTATGACATATATACCAGCTGGCTTCAGAGACCAGGCTTGGGATTCACCAAGTGAAGGAGGATACGAGAAAGAGCTACTGTGGCTACGCTGCTTATAGTCTGCTGTCCAGGATCTGGGCTACTAGCCGAAAACTAATCAATGAAGGATGGAGCAGCCGGTCTGACCATTAGACTGGAGCTTTTTTTTTTAAAAGCTGCTATGATCAATATTTTTATACGAGCAATGGAAAAAATGGCAATGTGTAATGTGAAAGGGGTCAAACAAAGAACATTTGAATGTTAGACTTATATTCATGAGGTGGTCAGAAACACGACTCTGAATGAATGCTAATGTTGCTCTGTGTCGGCCGGATGTGTAAACAGGCAACTGTTTGCTAACATGTTAGCCAGATCAACTAAGATATTGATCTGTCATTGTTGTGTTTAAAGCTTGTTTTTCCTGCCTGTAACTGGCCAAAAAATCATTTCATGTAAGTTTAAGGTTCACAAATCACAAGAGTCTTACAGCCTCGCCGAGGAATACGACGGGCCTATAAAAATACTTGCAGCTTTAACTGCTGCTCCGCCTCTCTGACCTGGTATGTAAATAATTCAGTCTCAGTATGGTTCAGCCTATCAGATGATGGAGTTCAACTGCAATCATAACAATTCAAATATAATAACTATTACAAAAACATCATAGTTTGAACTTTTGATTACAGGCTTTCAGTTGCTTTCCTATAATTGCCAACTTGCCAACTTGCCAAGCAGCTTGTTTTTTTACTGTAGGGTCCCACCTGTTTGGTAAGGAAAAGCAGACTAATCCAAAACTATCTGACCCACGTCTGGTTAGTTTGACTTCAAATCTCTGCAGATTGGTGCTCCTGAGGCTTTTTCCCACACAGATAGTAGGTTATTAACGGTGACCGTATTCCTGGAATTTACCCCACTGTACAGAACAGTACAGTTAATCCTCATAAAAAGATGATAGGGTGGGGGGGTGGCAGGGGTGGTGGGGGGAAGGGGGGGAGAGATGGGGGATGGGGTTTGGGGAGAGGAGGGGAGGGGAGGGTGCTGCAGAGCTGCAAAGAGGGGAGAGGAGGGAGGAAAGAGGGAATCTAGTGGGGAGAGAAAGAGGAGAGGAGGGAGAAGAGGAGTCCGGCGGAGAAGAAAGTGACAGAGAACTGGAGAATCATGAAAAATTGAAATGGAAGAAGAAGAGTGAGTGCAGGAGTGAAGGTGGGTCGTAAAAAAGAACAACACGTCTTCATTCAACAAAATACACATCATTTCGTCTAATTTTCGCGGGAAAGTGACGATGGATTGCTTAATTATTTATTTTACACTTAAATTAAGATGTCTGTCTGCATCTTAATGTCTTTATAGCAGTGCAGATGTTATGATTAAGGGGACATTGAGATGCACAAATGAGAGGTGAAATTATCATGATGTGTATTGTGATGTTGAGGATGAGGAAGTAGACGTTAAATTAAATGAAGTGGAGACGACAAGTTAAAACTGGAAATTTAAGACTTTTGAATATACAGAACTGAGAACTGCACTAACCAAGTAAACAAATTCTACAACAACATCAATATAAACTGTAAGTACCATACAGTTTAGACCAGTTCAACAATAATAGAAGGACTGTCATTAATATACTTTAATAGTAGAAGCCTCTACAGTCACTTTTTTTTCTTTAAATCAAAGATCACTTGAGTCAGTTCCACTAGAGTTTCAGTGTTATTGTGATATCAGAGACTTGGTTAAGTGATGATAAAGATGTGGATGTTTAACTGGAGGGAAATGAGGGAGGAGGAGTGGCCTTGTATGTGGATACAGCTCTCAAATGTAAGACTGTAGATAATATGACGACTACTATAAACAATGTGATGGAATGCTTAACTATTGAAATTGAGATGGAAAATCTAGAAATATACTTATAAGCTGTGTATAGAGAGCAGCAGGAACATGTATTGACCAGTTCAAGGATATGATAGCTGGATTATATGATAAATTAAGTAATAAAGTGGTTTTTGTAGGTGGTGATTTTAATATTGATTTGTTAAATTTACATGAACATACAAGGACACCATGTACAGTCTCTATTGCATGATTACAACACCAAGTAGAATTACAAAAGAGAGTACATTAATTAATTGACGACATATTTACAAATTGAAAAAAACTCAGTGGATGGTGGATTGCTCATAAATAATATAAGTGACCGTCTACCTGTTTTGGCAATTTTCCCAAAGTATCTTAAGAGCAAAACTGTTTGTCAGATGATTTGACACAGAACATCAAAGAAAATTGCTGCTTTTAAGATCGACCTGATGAAAGAAAATTGGAAAGAGGATTATAGTGATGATCCTGATAGAGCTTACGATGCATTTCTGACAACATTAACACATCTATATGATAAACACTCCATTAATAAAGTGCAGTGGGAAACAAAAATATCTGGACAAGCCATGGATCACTAAGGGCTACAAAATGCAGGCAAGAAAAAGGAATAAGACATAAAATATAAATTGATATGCTTAATTAGATCTCAAAAGAAAGATTATTCTAGGAAATGACTAGAGGCCAAAGAACATGGAGAGTGCTCAACAGCATAGCAGAATATTATTGTAATAATTATTATTCCATTAAGAACAATAATGATGTCATAGACAATATAAAAGATCTTGTTGATGAATTAAATGATTACTTTGTGATGTTGTTCCAATACTAACAAATGTCACAAGCTATAAGGTTGGTTGGGGAGATATGAGCTTTGAAAATAAAAATTCAATGTTCCTTACAGGAGTTCATGAAAATGACGTCATTGAGATAGTAAATAAATACAAAAGTGATTCTTTATGATACTTATGAAGGATATAATTGAATGAATTGTTAATCTGTTTTTCCAGACAGGCTTTTTTCCCACAAAATGAAAACAGCCAAGTTAATTCCTATTAATAAAAATGGGGATAAACCGGTTTCTCTGCTTCCTCAGTTCTCTGAAATATTAGAAAATTATTTGTTAAAATCTTGACAGTGATTTCATCATATTTCATGGCATTTTAGTTCATTTGACTCTATTTGTGTTTTTATAATGTGATTTGTTTTTATTGCTTTTAGTTTGATTTACTCTCTTTGCATTTTAAATGTGTTCTGTTTTTATTGTAAAGCACTTTGTAACTGTGTTTTGAAAAGTGCTATTTAAATAAAGTTATTATCATTATGATTATTAATATATTTTGCTCTGGAAAAAACATGAAACAATTCCACTGTTAAAATCATGATCAATGATGTTGAAATTGAAAGAGTGTATGAGAACAAATTCTTGGGAGTAATAATAGATCAAAAATGTCTAAATCCGTTACATTATTCTATAAAACTGAAGATCTCTTGAACCAGGACTCACTATATACACCGTATCGTTCTCTTATAGTTCCATACATTACTCACTGTGTGGAGGTATGGAAACATATAAAACCAACACAAACACAATTTTCATCATACAGAAGAGAGTTATGAGAATTATGGATTATTATGAACCAACTAAAGCACTGTTTATCAACTCTCATGCTTTAAAATTCAGTGATGTGGTTGACTTTAAAACTGCACAAATAATGTACAAAGTAAAAAATAACTTCCTAACTGTCTACAAGACGTGTTTAACATCAGAGAGAGTCAGAATGGATTCAGGGGAATATGTATGTTTAAAAGAATAACAAGGGATACGACAAATATAAAGAATAGATGTATAACTGTTAAAGGGGTTAATTTATAGAATAACTGTGACAGGAATTAAAAAAGTGTAGTACACTTTATGAATTTAAAAAATATTCAAAAATAACATAGTTAACAAATATAAAACTGAGGCATGAACATAATGATGAATGAAATGTTTGTTTTGGGATTATTGTTTTGTATTGTTTGTTTTCAGCCACCTTTTCAGTCAATGATGTTTCCTTCATTGTTTGTTTGCTGTAATTTGTTATGATTTATCTGTGTATGTGTGTGTTCCTTTGGAAAGAATAAATTAAAATAAATAAATAAATAAATAAAATTCAGGTGTGTGTGTGTGTGTGTATGTGTGTGTGGTTTGCATACAGTGAGACACATATGGGTTGAAGACTCTCTGCATCCTTTGTTATGGTTTGCTTTAGCATCACTATGTGGCTGATGAATGTCATTTTTAAATTATTTAATCAATCATGCATCAAAACCCTCCTATCTGCTACTGCAAACAGGATAAATACTAACAACACAGCGGACTCCTGGGAAATGAGAGTGAGATTGAAGGTCACAGCTCACCAACTGTATTTACATGCTTACTGGAGATCTCATTTCTGTGTTGAATTGGTGCGCACAATTCTATAAATACGTTAGAAAGAGCGACGGAGAAATCAAACATTTTTGCAAAACATTGCAAGTTGAAAGACAGATGCAGTGAGGAAAGGAGAGAGGGACAGACAGGAAGGAAGAAGATGGAAGTAGAATGTGTCAAAAGATGTCCTGATCGTGTTGGAGAGCACTGACGGCACGGCGAGGTGAAGGGAGGATACAGCAGGTTATCATCCAGAGGTCGAAGCTCACAAGTGTTGTGTAACCAGATTTACAACAAAACCGTGTGGCAGAATGTGACCTGCATCCTCATCTGGTGATGCTGCTCAGTCCCTCTGTGTGTGTGTCTCTCTCTCTCTCCTTTGCAAACACACACACACACACACATATGTCAATAACACCATCACACCTACAGCTGCAGCCATAACAAACAGCTGCTCCATGTCCATCTTTAGCATCGGTTCCACAATATGCATCTTTCATCTAAGTGGAAAGTAGAAACGTTTTTTTGTGTTCTTACTAGTTGAATAAATATCTTTTCTTTTTCATTTGCTAGTAAATTGTTCATTTAATTCAAAATACAGCAGATGGTTAAACAGTTTGATGTGAGGTGGTTACTGTAACTGAAAACTATCCTCAAGAAACTGACACATTTCATTCTAGTTAACAAAAGAAGGAAACATGTTTTAGTTGGATCATATTCCAATTCTGTATCAACAATAAACACACTATTGACACGGAAGAATCCGTACTAATAGCCTCTTCATTTGAAAATATGTAACACTGGACGAATGTATGGGAGTAAAAAAAAGAAGCTATATTTCCCTTTTGAAAGAGTGTAGTCAAAGTAATAATCTACTTAAAATACTAAAGTAAAGAACTAATACTCTTACTTAAAATTGTACTTAAAGACCCCCTTTTGACATGTACTAACACATATGAAAATACTCTGCTTTATTATGTTAAAATCCTTAAAATGACATTTACATTTACTTCTCCCTCATTTAAAATTCCAGAATCTATGAATATGCAGATATACTTCATTTCAGAAGTTGAACTGTTGGACACAAGACATCTCCTACCTCACTGTAAAGTCCATTCTCAGTGTATGAGCACTGGAGGCTTCAAGTTTCCACATCACACTTGTATAAGCTGCATATTGGCTTCCAAACTATTTGTGATGTCACAAATCATGCTCATGGGCCGCCCCTTAAATCGGATTTTCAGTGAGCACAGCTTTGTAGTTATAAACTCTGCACATACATCATCCACCTGTAGGAAGAAGAAGTGCTGGATGTATCTTACCCCTTTGGAAACATAAGAGGGCTCAGCTCAAACATGAAAAAATGTTCTTAAATATTAATTTACTGAACAAAACAACAAGGTATCAACACACTTTTGCACCAGGCACTGCTAACACTTGGGTTATATTGGAAATCAATGACGACTGACCCATTTTGTCATGTAGCTTGGAGGACTTCATTTCTATATACCTTGGTAGTTTATTTAAAGTGTATTCAAGAAACATTACCATGCATCCTAAAGATGCTGGAAATCATAAATTCTACTCACTCAATAGGAAAAACATAATATTACATAATATTTCTCTCAGACATTTCTGAAGCTCAGATGGTAAGACCTTTTATTATTTTAATTCATTTGTGAATCAATTTTTAATTTCATGTATTTGCTGTAAGATTACTTGATCTATTAAGTCTCCTTAATGCTTTTCCAATTAAATATTTCTTTATAACTATTTGCAAAGACCTTTATGTCCTCCATATGTTGTGTGTGTGTGTTTTATAAATCATAAATACTCTACTATGCAGACACAACCACAAAGCACCCAGTTACACACATTAAGAGTCCAACAGCTACATTTATCTGACTGTGTTTTTGTTGATAAATGGAAAAGTTACTTAACTCCCCATTTCCCCCACCCTTCATTTTGACCGTCTGGGAACATTACAAGCTGGTGTTACATGTCAGCAGTAGATGCTAGCTAGACAGAAACAGAAGGATCTATTTTATTTCTAGAGGCCTAATACCATCTGATGGTTATGCCAGAAATATGGCTTTGGTCATTACATCCCGAGACGCCAGTTTGGACAGAGACATGTTATGTAAGCCCTTTTTTCAGTGTTTGAACATAGAAACTCATACATTTTACATTTGAAATTGGACTTACATAATAGCTACACAGCTACATCTTGGTATAGTTCAGTATATGAACTCAAAATACAATATATGAACCCAATAAAACTTATAGATTCATATCATCCATACCAGTGGATGAGAATTTATAAGGATTTACAAAAAACACAGACTTTTTCATTTCACATTTTTATTGTTCATCATAATGAAACAGCTTCACTGATACAAAAAACATCCCCTTTGTTTGGGTAAAATTACAAATCTGTATGTTCAGCCTGATCCACAGGAAGAAAAGACACTGAACAGCAGAAACTTTGAGCCAGTGCTTCTCCGCGGCTGAGGGTCCATAGAAAAATAAGGCAGGTGGTTGTGTACAACTCCTTTCTAAACACTGTCAACATTGGCTGGGGACTGCTCTACTCTTACAAGTCCACAAAATGACTGCTAAACTTAGCCAGAATGATATAAGACAGTATTGTACAGCTTGGCTCAATCATGCAAAAGTGAAGAGATTTAAAGAAGTTATCTGAAAGTGAGAAGAGAAATTCTGCCAGACCGAATACCTGAGATACTAACAAGGGTCGAGGTGTGGTGTTGGGAGACTTTCTTTGTAAGATGAGCCTTTAAAAAGATGAAACCCAACCTGAGGAAGAGACAAAGCTCCTCCATGGACTGCCGATGAGCAGAATAAACCACTGATGGCAGGAGGCTAATCAAGTTGCAGCCAAACATTCGTAAAAAATAAATTTAGAGAGAGTGAGCCGGATTTTCAAACAATCCATTTTTGAACATTCATAGTGAGTACTGAACGGGCCGTGTGGACCCTTCGGTCATGAAGCTTGCTAACTTTATGAGGCCCGTGGAAAGCTTCGGTTCAAGTAACGTCATGGAAGTAAAACCTCACCAAAACTGGTTTTGAAAAAGTTTTTCTATGACAGTAGTGATATACATGAGTAGCCACAGTAAGGTAAGAACTACGATTGTCCAGGTAGAGCTTCAGAACCAGTGAACATGGAAGGTTCTTGTGCATTTTGTTATACCGTGGTAATATTTCACTAAAGATATACAGCTACATGTTAGCATACGTGCCATGTGATAAATAGCAGAGGAAGAGCCATGAGCTCTTGTAACAGATTTATCATATGTTCTGTCCTGTAAGAACTTTCCTGTAGTGTGCTTATGAAACGTATCAGATGATTTTGTCTTCTGTAAAGTGTTACAGCACCGTTTTTGAAAAACAGGTTTCTACATCAATACTGCTTACTTGTGGCGCTAATTTCAACCCAGTGTTGGTAAGCAGGAGCCAATAAGCTACAGAAACATGTTGCCTTGTTTCTGAAATTTCTGGGAAAACCATGTTTTTGAAGTAGGCCGTTGAGTTATTCATCCTGACATGACAAGTTAACATTAAAACATGAAAATGGATATATAGAGATCAAATTTTCTACAAATATACAAGCTTCAATAAAAGAAAAAAAAAAACTACTGTCATAAGCAAGAAAAAAAAGATCTAATACATGTTATACATATTTATATATATACTAAAACAAACAAATGGATTGCAGAAGACTTGTAAGGCAGAATCCCCCAACAACCCATTCACAGACAATGAGTGTCAGTGTACCATAAAATAAAGATTATTTACAGAGCATATACAATTGTCCAAAAAGACCATGTTTGTAATCCAAAAACATGCACATAATACACTATTTCATTTGAAATATCTATTTGCTTCATGTACATAGATCCGCAAAGGATCTATAAATGTTGTCCACTTTGGCTGGATGTGTTCGTGACACGCAACGACATTGGAGAAGAGGTGAAATGAGACAAATCGTTTTTTTTGATGTTGCCGTCAATGAGTCTATCAAAGGCACCAGTATAAGAAGCCAATTATGGGGAAAACTCAAAAGGCACCATGTAAAGGAATAACCCTTGTGTATCAGCGGGGACGTTACAATTTTTATCTGATTATACATTTAGATAAAAGTATCACTAAATTTTAAGATGTGTCCAATGATTTTAAAATTTACAAATATTTGATAATCAATCCACTAAGATTAATGACTCAACCTTGATCTTGTCAACATAATCAGATGAAGTGACACATGTGGCTAACTTAAAAACACAGTAAAACAAAGTGGTGTTATCTAAGCAAAATGTTCACATAAAAAAATCAACTTTGACTATTTAATGGCAGATATTAAATTCCGCTTTTGAGTGAGACATCAAGTATGTTTTTGACATCACTATTTCACTGTGCTCTTACACTTTAAACATGGGTCACATCCTCTGCAAGATATAAATAGTAAATACTGTAGCTAGTTCCTGTATGTTTGATACTGTTTACTATCCAGCTTCTTCCAAATCACCACTCTTTAAAGAAATACTTTGACATTTTGGGCCACTCTCATGTTTGTACTCTAAAGATGAAGCTAGTACCTAGCTTAGCTAGTAGCTTAGCTTGACATGAAGACTAGGAGCAGGGGGAAACAGCTAGCTTGGCTCTGTCTAAAGGTTAAAATCCACCAACCAACACATCTAAATCTCATTAATTAACATTTTGTATCTTGTTTGTTTAGTTTGTATACACACCAAAATGTAAACCTCTGAGTTGTGGTTTTATGAGGAGTTAGAGCTGTTAACCCCAGCTTCCTTTCTTTCTGCTAAGCTAACCGCCGGCTGGCGGTGGCTACATATTTAGCATACAGACACAAGACTGGTGTCAGTTTTCTTATTTAACTCTAAACATGCACATTCCTTAAACTGAATAGTACACAATCATGTTAAAAATAAGGCCTTTCATAAATTACATTTGAATGAAATTTTAAGATACAAAGTTTTCATTCAACCTTAATAAGGATATGGCACGAGTTTGAAACTATTTTACAACAATCTTTGCATCCTGAATGTACATACATATGGATACTTGACGTTTCACGTTTGGTTCTATTATTTGAATTTCATTCATTTTTTGTCCAATTGTATATTTGTATTTGTATATTTGTGTGTTTTTGTTTTATACGTGTTTTTTCAGGAATTATTTATAAAAATAACATATGGTTTATAGCTAGTTGTCCAGCCCTACATCAAGTGCCTAATAAATTATTCCAGCATGTGTACAAACTGTGTCTAGGAAATGATTGTGTAACTTCATACAACCTGAATGGCAAAAAGCCTGAGGCCAAGTAAGATATTATGTACAACACTAATTTTTTCAGTAGAGACACTTAATTATGTACATTCATATCTTGCATGTTAAGATCCTTCTGTGACAGTAACACTGAAAGCATCTCCTTATTACATGCTTCGTGCACACAGCCAGGATGAAAACATCTTTTGGCCAGTGAGGAAGATCCTTGATAGTGTGGAGCTGGAAAGCTCTAGCATGAACCCGATTAGCTAAAACTGTATGTGCTTGCAGACTTTGGCAATGCTTCTGATTGTTAACATATAGCAGAGCAGCAAATTAAACCAAAACGTCTATCTACATGATTGAATAAAGTTGCTAATTAATTGTTGCTTTGAGATGAGATTGAGATTCATTTTAGGAATTTTTCATGGGCTCTCGATGTGTTTTTAATATATTTCTATGTGTGTGTGTGTGTGTGTGTGTGTGTGTGTGTGTGTGTGTGTGTGTGTATTAGTTCTGCACACAAAGTGAAACGTAATGCTAGAAGTGCTCCTTGTTTCATGGAGGGCGACAGATTCCACCTCCAAATGTCTTCTTCAAGTGCACAGAGGACTGAGGGACTTGCATCGTCTTTCCAGCTGCAAATGGCAGTTCACAGATCTGCTTCAGTTGAGGGCTGCACAATATGTGTTTGTTCTGTCTCTTCATAGCTGGAAATAATAATGATGATGACCATGATGATGATTTCAGGCTGTCTTGGTGGCACGTTAAACCACAGTCTGTTTCCCCCTCTCCGGGTTTTAATTCTCTTGTTGTGTTGTGTCACATCCAGAACTTTACAGCAACAAAGAAAAACAGAAAAAGACAAAAATAAAAATAAAAACCGAGCTAAATAGTTTCCCTCCAGCAATATTTTCTGGGGGAAAACTGAAGATGTCTTAACCCGGTGCAGCACATCATGTTGATACAGTATGTTGAGGTTTTGTGATTTGATGAAGGGAAGGGAACATCTGAGGCGAACCAGAAGAGACATGGTGGGGTGGGGGTTGAGGGGAAGGTTTGCTGCACTCTTAATTGTGAACCTAAACAGGGAAAAAGAGGGGCTTAGTGACCATCGCTGGAGCCCGGGGGGTTGTGGATCCAGTCGAGGACGATGAGTGACAAGCTGCCAATCATGAAGACGATTCCCACGATCAGGAAGACGGCCGCCTGAAGAGAGAGAGACAGAACACGAGGGGATTAAATGTAGCAGAATGTGTGATGATGCACAGCAGGGATCTGTTGAAATTTCTGACGAGTCACGTTTTGGAAATGCTATCCGCCCCTCAGGGGGGGAAAGACTGAGAAAACTGATACAGTGAGAAAGCTTTTGATAAAGTGTGTGTGTTCCTTTAGACTTACCCCAATCTTTTGCGGGGAGCGGAATGGCACTGACTTTACCAGGCGGAGGTAAAAGGCAGCAGGTAGGATGAAGATTAGCATGGTGGCTGCAGAGGAACCTGCAACGAAAAAAGGGGGAAGTTAACAAGGACTTAAGGTACTCCGACCTCAGGAAGGAACTTGTATTTATGTATGAATTTAATGTTTATGAAGCTTCTTACATATTGTAATGCTTTGACAGTTGCGGTTTGATAAATTAAACATTAGAAATATTCAAAATGCAGAAAATAGCACCACTTTTTAATATAGCCTATGGGCTTTCTGTGTATAGGCATATAACCGAGTTGGTTATGTATGTAGCAATATGATGCTAACATTAATAAAAAGCTTAAATCTCATAGTAGTATTAAGCATAAATCCCTTTAATTCCCTTTAATCAATTCTATTACACTGTCCAAAAAAAGGACAACACTTACTACTTTCATGGTGAGATGAAAAGCTGCTATCCTTTTCCCTTTTTGATTTTCCAATATAATATTTTTTTTCTGCGAAAAGGCTGCAGCGTAATATCATGACAGAGACATGTCCAAATATTTATACTGTTAGCGTTGAGTGTGTTAGCACCGGGAATGTGAGTGTTTAGATCCAGTGGTCACAAACGGCTCACGCGACTGCACAGCTGACACGATCCGACACTCTAAGCTTCTGCAACGTCTTTGCTTAATAAACGACCCCTGAACTGAAGGCGCTAATCAGGCCTCAACTGCCACTCTCCCTGTTACATTAACTCATATTTGTCCACATGGTTGATAGGTTTATGTTGTGGAGTGCCTCATGGTGTGTGTTTTTATTGTCTGTCAACCAAATCTCCCTCACCACATTGTGACATTTTGAATTTGATCTGAAAAAAAAAGAAAGAAGAAAGAATTGTGAGCAAGGACTCACCGATGAAGCCGAAGATGTCTCTGATGGTGGGGACGAAGATAACCAGCATGTTGTTGAAGGCCAGGATGGCAGCGGCGATCAGCATGTGACGAGTCCAGCTGAACTCTCGTTTGCTGAACAGCAACGTGGTGATGGAGGAACGGATCTGGGAAAAACACAAAGCATTGACATTTTAGTCTTTGGCTTGATCACACCAGAATCAGACAAATCATTAACATCATAACAAAGTTGTAGAAAGTTCACAATAAACTGACTGAGAACGGGGGAACGTGACACACATGCTTTTTTCATAAACTTCAGACTTTACGTCTCAATTTAATTTATTAAAATAAAAATAATGTTGCATTATAATCAAACATGTGTCACTCTTGTTTCTCTGTTTCCGCCAAAGAAATGAATTGTTAACAACAGTCTGCACGTCTGTTAGCCTTTGCCTGAAGCTGATTCCCATACTTGGCCACTGACTGAAGTGTGTCAAGTACTACAAATGCAAGTATGTGTTTGAGAAACTGTGTGTGTGTGTGTGTGTGTGTGTGAGAGTGTGAGGGAGGGAAACGGAGAGATCCAGGAGCGCACAGATCCCAGCTAAGACGCCTGGTGCTGCTGAACCACAGGCAGCCTGTTCAAGCCTCCAGTGGGTGAAAGGTCGCGAGTATCAGGTGAAACCTGAGGCACCGTCAGCTCGACGGCCACGGGGGAAAAGGTTACAATGGGCGGTGCTTATGGCGCCCATTCAAAAAGGCAGGGGATTATCTCCCACAGTGCAATGGAACCATGGGATTGCATCAGCCGGTAGTGAGAGGAGGGCGGGCTGGCCTGCAGGGGGGGAAGTGTGTCTTTATATGAAGCTGCTATTGTCACCTGCAGTTGACTGTTTTCATGACAGCTTGCCTTCCTTCCTCTTTTTTTTCTACAGATGAAGGCCACCAGTTTAATAACAGTTGTGGCAGACACTTCAGGCTGTGTAGTAGTGCAAGAACAGTTTCAGGGAAAGTATCTTTACTTCTTTATTTAGTTGACCTGAAAAGGACGAAGCATGTGCAATCTTTTCCTTTTTAAGAGGCACTGCTGGCAGCACACCACATGCTTCCTCTGTATCCTTTCAAGTCGGACTTAAGCACAAGATTTATATCCACTTAGCATGGTACAGTGGAAAAAAAATCACATTAACTGGATTTTCTGCACTGTCAGATCGAACCAAGTGACCTCCATCATGACTGTCAGGCAGCACCGGGATGACGCCTGCACTTCACTGTCTACTGCCAAAAAAGTGTCATCCCGTAAGCCAAAACTAATTTTTTATCTGAGATAATGACAATAATTTAAGTGCATCCCTCCTAAAATTCTACAACCATGGCCCTACCCCTCCCTCCCTCCCACCAGCTGTTGCATAATTAGGCCAGCTTGGAAAACTAGAGCCTGGACGGGGCATTTCTCTCCAAGGCTCCAAACTATTCAGCACCCGACTGTTACCTGGCGTAAAGCCTTTGGAGTTCACCGTGTGATATTTGCACACTCTTTACTCCTACTCTTTACCTGTCAGAGTCCCCCCCCCCCCCACGCACATATGTACACACACAGAGTATGTAGGCAGCCGGATTGGCCCGGCCACATCTAGGTTCAGCAAGTTAACACCACACCAGCCACTTCTCAGATCTCAGCTACATGATCTACTTCTGCAAAATCAGTATGAATTGTAGAAGTATATAAATACAACCCACTTGCATGGCACAAAGTACAGCCCAGATGCTGAACTGAAACTACGCAGGGAGGTAAAAGTCCCATTTCCAAGTAAAAATATCAACAGGAAATTTTGTTTGATCACACAAGCACTGAAGCATTACTTGAAACTAGACAGCCAAACTGCTTCTTAACACTTCAGATCAGTGTTTCTTTACTGCAACCAAAACAAACCCATGAGCAACACAGAGCCCAAACATGATGCAACGAATGCAGACATGAGCGCTCTAGTGGCGACACTGGCTCTCTGCGGCATTTAAACGCCACATCAAGCACACGGACTGTGCCAGTTTTCTGAACGTTTATCTATAAAACTTCCCTCTGTACTTGACAAAGAGCTGACTTGGTACTTTTCCTAATGTAATAAAGTTGAAATTGTGATACCGCTTCATAAATATGCTATAAACCTTTAATAAGAACAACTTATTTGGTTGCCAGGTTGTGAAATATCTCTCTAGCTGGTTTCTTCCTCTTCCAGCATGACACTTGCATTCAGTTTGCAGCTCTTTAATTCATCAGGAGAATCACTCAGAAAGCCTGTTTGACCTTTGACCTTCTGGAAAAGAGCTGCAGTGCATCTGGAGTAAAATGAATTAACTATTTATTTGTTATATGCTTGATAGATGGAAAGTAAGAGACCCTTCATGAATGACTTAAATAACATTTGATGATTTATTAAAAAGTTGGACCCATCAACTTTTATTGATTGGGAGCAGAAACAACAGCAAAAAGGGATTTTTCATAACCTGGCAACCCAAACATGGTTCTTCTTAATGGTTTATAACAAATCAATAAAACATCAGTTAACCATTAATAAAGTCATTAGTTACAACTTATAAACCCTGAGAACAGTGTTGCAAAGTCTTGGTCATTAATAAAACCTTTCATTGTCCAAACTGGTCACAGCTGACAAACAGCATAAAGGGGGTGGAAGGCTGCTGCTATTAGCACACAAGCTAATAGCTAATTCAAACTTTTACTGTGGTGTTTGAAATGGTGATGTAGTTGCTCTGTGTGACAGTCCCACATCTTTAAATGTAAGACAAATTAAATCAGAGTAGACAAAACGTAGACATTTGCACAGTCATTTAGTCATTTATTAAGAGTAAAGCAAAAACAGCTGGTTTTAAGTAAGAAGAAACCAACTGGTAACATATGAGGCTTTAAAGACAAGAAGTCGAGGTGGCTCACCACGAAGAAAGGTCTGAATTAAGACTGAAATTTTACAACATGATGGTAAGACATAAAGGTAACATTGGTGCTGTTAATCAGCTCGTTTGTGGCGCTCTCCCATGGTTTCGACCTCCAGCCGGAGCCATGAGAACTGGGGCATGTTTGACTCCACATAAAGCTCTTTCATTATGTACTGAATCCTGGCAAAGCCCTGTGTGATCTGGCCTCTGTTAGCATCTATCCTTCACGTGACTGCACACCCACAAACCCAC
Source organism: Thunnus maccoyii (assembly GCF_910596095.1). Taxonomy (NCBI): domain Eukaryota; kingdom Metazoa; phylum Chordata; class Actinopteri; order Scombriformes; family Scombridae; genus Thunnus; species Thunnus maccoyii. The sequence goes on along the minus strand of NC_056555.1, from coordinate 6,242,801 downwards.
ACACACATACACACACACACATACACTTTTATGCCTCAACACGTGTCTTCACAACACTCACTCCCATGCACACACACACACATTCTTTCTGCTCTCATATACTACTTCCCCAGTGGAGCCAAGGACAGTTGGAGACAAAGCTAATGTTAATCTCTAGCTGAAGGTCGACAGCATTTCTTGCAAAATGAAGGTCAGGAGGATTCAAGGCGAGATTCTCAAATGTCAAATGGAAACTTGGCAGAGCGGCGGCGCGACTAGTTCTTTTGATCTGATGTCTTGCATGCATCCAAGTGTGTCAGTCTTGAGACTATGCCAGAGCAATATAGTTTAATTTACTGCAAGAATAGTGATGGTCAGTTAATTAAACCGGAGTGCAACAAGTAAATTATGATTTGAACCTTGTATGATTTTAGTTATAGTGAATCACAACTTTGCATAAAAGCTAACAAAAGCATCAGCTATTTCTTTCACAACTCTCTCAGCAACTAGTTCTTATCATCAAAACTGACTTATGCACAACAGGTTGTAACTCGTGTTTTCAGAGGCATCTGTGCAGGTATATACGGGCCAAAACCAGTTTTTAACACAACCTCACAAAAGGAATTTGCTTTTGCTTTTAAAGACTCCAACCCTGACTGCGTGACTGACTTGCTCTTTTCACTATGCTACAATTGATCACAATTGCTCTGCTTACATTTCAGGCTTTCTCTGTCCTTGTCAAAGTTTTATATTCTCTGTGATCTCAGTCCTCCTCCCTCTCAATCTCTTACCATTTGATATTTTTACAGGCTTACTCTTCTCTATTTCAATTGTATAATTCATTGTCAGCACCATTCGAAGTGAGGTGATCGAGTTGGTGTCACATAAAACTATTGCATTTCAAGCTTCCATGTTTTCACACAATGATAACACGTTTGTGCCAGATAACAAGGAGAAAAAGGAGAAAAATGTTGCATGCATATAATTTCATGTTTGCGGTTACCGAAACTAATTATGATTTTTTTCTTTTTGACTTTAAGTATCATGTAAAAGAAAATTCCAATTTCTTTCCTGAGGCCAAGAAGACACAGCTAACAGTGTACTGGCCGACAAAGACAGAGAGCAGTAAGCACAGAAGCAGTGAAGATGAGAAAAACTGGTATTAAGTTTTCAGGCTGGCTGCCAAACTGTCATACCTTATTTGTTAGCTAATTGTTTTACCCCAAAACATCATTGCAATAGAACCATATAATACTGCAGTCTCTGGATAGTCTTCACAGGATCTACCAACAAAATGTGTTCTTTCAGCTTTCTTGTCTTCATTGTAGCTATTTTGTTTGAGAAAATACACTTTAACTTAATTATTTAGAGTGTACAGTTCATAAAGATTTATTATATATCTCTGTTTTTCTATGTGTCTCTGCCTGACTACTGTTATTATATAATATGTGATTTACAGGTAAATTAACCAAACCTAATCCAGTGAAATCCATTAGGGTCAAAAGCTGAGATGGCAGCTATTGATACTCTACTAGCTAGTTAGCTTCAGCAGGGTTTTTGGTTTCCATAGTGATTGGATTTAGTTGCTGCATCATTTAATTATATGGAATAACTAACTGAATTACTAAGATGTCAGTTCATTCAATTTTTCATTTACAGGCTATCTCACCAGCTAGTTTACACTTGATTTGTCTACAGACTACCAAATCAGAGTTACTGTGCTTTGGTTTTTAGCTATGATTTATAGTTACTGCAAATTGAACACACATTTTTCTGAGATAATATTTTGTATAGGGTGAAACAGAAATCAAAAACTCTGGTCTTAACTCAATCTTAACCGAATATGTAGTTGCAACTTTTTGGCTTTGGTGGGCAGTTTTGTATGTTTTTAAATTAGATTTATGGTATATTTGGATGTGCCCCCAAAGAGTCTGTATGTTTTTTTTGATATTCCATACCACATTCCTGTTGTTGGTAGAAAACTGGCCTACTTGACATCAATTTTCATAATTCTTGAACATATTGTGCGGTTATAACAAAATTTACACGATATGTGCACATGAAATCTTGAACACAATGTCATGACGTTCCACCTATAGATGGCACTACTGCAACATGATAAAAATAAATCAGAACTCCGTGGTCATGAGTCCGTATTGTATTCTTCCAAAACCATCAGCCGATCATCATCTCTCACTGTTTTTAATACAGATCCAGATGCAGATTTCCAAACATTTTCTATCATTAAATGAAAACATTTAGGGGATTGTACGGCCTTCGCAGAGGTTTATGTTTCTGTCCCCCCGCCCCCCTCCACTGTCTCAGTGGCTCCGCCTCTCTATCTCCCTGAAGGTAGCGGTCAGGGTGAGGGTTTTTCCACTGTCCACTCTGAGCCTGTAAACTTCCACTGCAGAGAGGGGGATTCTCTCTCTCACATTCCCTTCGACAGAAAAAACAGCAGTGTCTGCTGAAAGGGAGGTGGGGGGAGTGTGTGTTTGTGTGTGTGTCAGAGAGAGACATGGGGGTGAACAGGAATGTCCATTGTCAGTCTGTGAGAACACAAACATAAGCGAAACAGCAAAAAATTCAGCTATGCCTGAATGTATGAGTAAATGCAGGAGAGTGAATATTTAAGAGAATAATTAAATGAACGACTTTAAATTCTGTAAAGATGTAAAAAAATGTGTGTGTGAGCTGCCTCTAGATGTGTGTTCCCATGACAGGGCATTGCTGCATCATTCTGTCAGCACTTCCTGTGACTCAACATCAACAAAGCTGCTGCCCTCTGGTGGCTGCTTGCTGCAGCTACAGCCATTTCGGAAATCATTGAAGAATATGCAGCTGCTTGTCTTTGCATACCACTAAGTTTGTGTGTGTGTGTGTGTGTGTGCGTGTGTGTGTGTGTGCATGAAAGCTAAAAGGGGGCATTACACTTCCTCTTAGTCAGCAGCCATTTTTGTTCTCCCTCTGTCAGATAAGGGCCAAGCTAAATTTAGCCCGTGACCATATATGAGGAGGGAAGGGTGAAGAGTGTGAAGGACTGTAACTGAGATGATGAGTTTTGTCAAGTGGACATCACACACAAAGGTTGGCCTTTGACCCCTTTGTTTAGAAAAAGAGGAAATAGACACAAAAAATGAGACAGGCTTTCTTTTCCTAACCCAAAAGTGTGTGTATGCATGCATGTGTATGTTGGTGTAATTAAGAGGCGTGGCCGTTTACGACCTCAGCCTGTGTGCTTTGGGATTTGAAATGACGAAACAAGCAAAGCGCCAACCGAACAGTGTGTTCTTTTTACCAAACTGCCAGGGAAAAAAACAGCTTCGTCCAGAAAATGACAAAAAAAAATAGACTCGCTCTGCTGCAAACACAAAACACAGTCTGTGAGCAGAATGACACAGAGTAGCAGTAATGTTTCACCGAATGAATGGAAATGGTTTTACAAGTGGCTGGTTGACATGGGGTGGAAGGCAGCAGCCAGGTATCTGAAATTACAAGGGTGGTGTATGTTTATGTGTATCTGAAGAACATGTTTGTGTGCTCTGACGTAAATCAAATTATATCTGTGGTTAAATAAGACTCACTTTAATGATTCTGAGAGAGACGAAAGAAGAAAAAGACAGCAGTGCTCAAGCGAACATTAGCATAAAAACCCTCGAAGTGAACCCATGATGCCATGATGTTTTACATTGAGGACACATAAACTGCACTGCTGTTACAGGCGTCTCCTGCTTGTCACTGGAGGAGACTGCTTTAAAATTATTATTAGACTTTTTAAGAGACAACAAAGACAGACTGTGTGTTTATGTACGATGTACTTACAGGGAACAGCACGATGGGGACAGTCAGAGTGACGGCGGTGAGAACAGCCAAACGCACCAGCAGCAACATGGTGTCGAACTTGTAAACCTTGGTGAAGGTGTGGAGCAACTCTGCCTCCACGTTATCTGCGTTGGAGAAGAAGACAAAGCAAAAAAAACATTCGTAAACAAAAGGTAACAGAAGCTACAGAACAGCAGGTTTGGCACAGCTAAGAACGGAGACATTCAACTGCCTGACGCAACATCAAACAATTTTCGTTTAAGTAATCTAATTCTTTTAGTCTACAATAAGGGACTAATATCAGTTAACTTAAGCTTAAGTTTACCTAAAACTAAATTTAAGCAATTGCGTATCTATGATCAAAGTTGATTATTAAAGGAGACATATCATGCACATTTCCAGGCCTATTTTATGTTCTGGGGCCCCACTGGTACATCTCTCCATGATTTACAGCTCAAAAAACTCCTTATTTATCTTATACTGGCTCTTTATGTGGCCCCTCAGTTCAGCCTCTGTCTGAAACACTCTGTTTTAGCTCCTGTCTCTTTAAGGCCCTCCTCCCGATGACACTACTCTGTTTTGATTGGTTAGCTCCTGGACGCACCCCCTCAGTGACTTGGGAGGCAACATAAACAAACAGTAGCAGGATAATTTTCTGGTTCTTTACTCAAAATGTGAACTTCTCAAATATATACATGTTCAAGCTGAAATCCGATTCAAAATACGCAAGTGGACAACTTGAATCCATGGAACAACCTTAGCAATAAAGGCTACGGCTGTTTGTGGGCATGCATGAATATTCTGACATCAGTTGGATCGGGAAGTAGAAATGCAAATGAGTGTTCAAAGCAGGTTGACGCCCTGGCTTTTGACTTTCAAGGACTATTTTTAAACTTGTTCACCTCAAGTTTCAGAACTTTGACGTAGACAGGAAAATGTAGACATTATAACAGTATATAAGTAACAGAAAATCACAAAAAGCTTGTTATGTCCCCTTAAATACTTGTCTGTGTCTTCTTACCATAAAAGGTAAGGTAGCCAAACAGTGCCGACAGCATGTACATGGTGAGCATAGCCAAGATGGACAGGTTGGACACGTTCTGCATCTTTTTCCGGCTGCGACTGCAGAAATAACAAACACATACTCATATTTAGAGAGATCAGAGCATTTTAAAAAGGTTCATGGCTGCATCCAAAGGTTCCAGTGAAAATGTATCTCTGCTTAAGCTGCATTTCTGCAGTCTTGAATACTACTTTTTTAAATGTAACTTTTCATGTCATCACATTCATGTCCTTTGTATTTCGGTGGTAACACAAGATTCAAGGGCATATATCTTAAAGCCTCATCAGCAGTTAAAAAATATGCATGGCTCAATCCCTCCAGCAGTGAGTGAGAAATGTTTTTTTTTGTATGAAGGAACCCTTGATTGAAAGAGAAGGAGCTCACTTACTCTTTAAGCTCACTGTAGATAGGCAACACCTCAGGATGGCAGACAAAGGCAAAGGCCAGGATGGGCACAGTATATGCCGTCTGAAAAAAAAAGGACAAATGTGTCAGGTGCAAAAAATCACCTTTAGGCAGTAAATTTAACTGTACAACTGTCATGTCAGAAACATGCTCAATCAGCATATTGATTTTTTTCTGTCATGCAAGCAAAGCAACACTTAACAGTGTGAGTTTCAACTTTTTATGAGACATATTCTCATTTTATTATTCCAAGCATGTGAAAAGACCCTCACAGTGATCTGATGGTAGAAGACTAGTTTGTGTTGTTTGTTTTAACTTAATGATTTCTGGATATAGCAAATAGACTATTGACACAGACACAGAACATACTGTAAGTTCATGCTAAGCTGTCAGCTACTGTCAGCATTAGACTTCAAGTATGTTCAAGTGCTACTTTTACCAGATGATGCAACACAGTGTCGAGTTTGCACTTGTTCTTTGAGGTTGGCTTGGAGCGTCAGTACTCTACAGGAATAATTTAAGGTGGCTTGTCACTTAGATATTTCCAGTTTTTTCATCCACTATTTAAAAAACAAAACAAAACAAACTTTCTGCAGTACCTGGATTCTCAAACTGCAACACTGAAAATCACAACTCTGGTGAATAAAGTTAGAGCAACTAACCCTGTGTCCCAATGTGAATAGGGCGCCATGTGTCATATTCTTATCCTGGCCCAGGCCCAGATACAAATCCCTAAACACACACACACACACACACACACACACACACAAAAGCCAAAACACACCCTAAAAACCCCACCTTTACCAAACATGTCCTGGCAAATACTTGGCATTCCGTTTCAAATGGATTTGTAGCTTGTAAAACGCACCCTTTTCCACCCCACTGAGCCCTATTGTCTCACGTTATATTGTGCAAATGTAAAATTCATTATTCACATGGATTAATTTTGTCTAAATCTTCTCTTCATTTAACAGTTTCTTAACAGCAGGAAGATCTTTAACTTTACTGGGTCCTTGTAAAGTCTTGCAGTCGCTATTTCGCATAGTAAACAAAACAAAACCAACCTCTGTATTTCAAAAGTCACGCTCGTTATACCTTTGTCAATGAGACTTAAGACAAGGTAATGCTTACACAGAGAGCTCGACTTTGCAAGTTGAACAAATGTTTGGGATCAGTAGAAGTTTTCACACTACTGAAAGCCAATCAAAGGTTTCTGAACCATCATTACAAGCTAACATGTAGGCTTCCACCAACCCTGTTGTACCTGTGAGTTGAAGACAAAGTATTTTGCTGTGCACATCTCCTCATCATCAGGGTGAGGCTCGAAGTGGACTCCAGTGGAGTGATGAGCGTCATGGCTGCCCGGTACCGCCGGGGAAACGTCAGCTCGGGAGAAATCCATTTGTGCCGAGTGGTTCTGTAACGTGTATAAACCCGGCATGTCTGAAGCGTTCATGCTGAGGTTGGACGAGTGGTGGTAAAAGAAGGGAAGAGGGCAGGGCAGCTGGGTCTTCTTGTAGATCAACTGGAAAATAACAATTACAAGTTATGTTATGTTGTTTTATTAGCACTACTATGCCTGTGTATGAAGTGGTGTTCATAGAAGTTAATGAAAACAAGAGATAGCGACCAAACTTGCAGTTTACCACTATGAGAGTTCTCCAATTTCTTCATCTTGGGATTTAGTGTACAATGTAATTTTCTAAATCCCCTGTCATTTAAATGGTTCTTCAAGTGGGATGTTGTCAGCTTTCAGTTACAGTTCAACAAAATGTGAACTGCAGACACAGGTTTCTAAACAGGGTACAGTGTAATACACCCTGTGGTGGTTATATTAGAGGCCAATAGCTCTCAGGCAACAGGAGAACAGTGTCAAATGTCATGCTTATTAGTCAGCTTATTAGCACATTAACAATCTGGTTATCTATCACTGCTGTGTTGTTAAAACTGCATTAACAGTTCATACTGTCATGCTGTTAAAAAGCTGAACTTACCACACCCAGGAAGAACACCATGCAGGAAAGGGAAAATCCACTGGTGTAGCCCAGGTAACCTACAGAGGGAGAAAACATCACTGATTAAACACAAGACTACTTCAATGACAACAGCTATATATACTATAGTTTACTATGCACCTCTGCACTCTGGTACTCTGTTCTGTATTTTTAACGCTGCTGTTAATTCATCTTGGCTGTCTATTCTAGGATATGGATCACATCCCATTCTAGGTTGTGACCCACATCCTAAAATTGTCGAACAAAAATCAGTTATGAGCAGCAGTTTGCGATGAGATACAGTGAGAATGAATCCTTAAAGGTCTGGATGGAACGTAACCAAAGCCACAAATACAAATGTAATGGCAATGATCACTGTGGGTGTTATTTATTAAATTCAGCTCTGACATAAATATTTGATCCTATTTTCTGTTTTACGTCCAACTGTCTTAATTACATAATCTGGGCAGTGGGCTCGATGTGTCTTGAGGCAGAGCCAGCTGAGGTGGCTCTGACTCTTGGGTTCATAAATTACATGTGAGTGGTGGAGCTGACTACAGACTTAATAGCAGTGTTCCATTACTGTAACTCCTAATTGCCAGAGCTGACTAAGGGCTCGACCAGTGTTAGATTTCTTCTGGTTATGCAGAGCTGATTACAGACAGCTGCAAGATCCAAGAGGCACAGAAGATTCTGGCTTCAGACTGAAGGAAGTGACACAGATCCTGCCTCTTACAGTTGGGCAGCAATATTAGAAGTATCTGAGTTACAGTCAGCAAAACGTAGAGTGTATCCTTACCTAGATTTTTAAGTAGAGACAGAGGGAGAATAATTCCGATCGACACAAACACCACCAGGTAGTTTCCGTTCATGTACCATTCACTGCGAACACAGCAGAGAGGGTACAAATCAGAAGAGAAACACAAAAATCTAACTTAAATATCTTCAAACTCACACGTACATATACTCACCCAGAGTTTTCTTCTAAACCCAGGAAGGCTCGGATCACTTCAGGCAGCTCATATTTCACAATAAAGAGGTAGCTGGACATGGCTGCAGGAGAACAACAGGGACACAACAGAATCTTATTAGACTCCCTGAGATTTGAACTCATACTGACATTGAAGGAAAATTCTCGTTTGAAATACTGTAGGTTGTTTCTCCAAAGCAGTGATGGAAAGTAACTAAGTGCATTTACTCAAGACTGTGAAGGCCAGGATGTGATTCATTTTCATACTGATCAGACCACTGAGAAACCCCTCATGCTCTTATGGAAGCATATGCATTTGTTTTGTTTGTCCGCTCATCTTTTCAGGTGTTTCCTTTAATTTGTCTCCCATCAGTATACACACGAACACACTGATTTATTGCCTACCTCCTATGTTTTGCATAATTATCGATCCAAATGCCGCCATTTTCCCAGGCCAACCAAAAGCTCTCTCTCCAAGCTTTTCATAGATGAGGGATCCTGCCAGAACAGACAATTTTATGGAGAATTAGATATTGAAAACAATTCAAGCATCACAGACACGAATGAAAAACAGACAAGAGGAGTAACTACATAAAAACATCAGGTGTATTTTATACATTCACATTAGTTGTTCTGACTTTGTTCCAAAGTAAGTTCCATTTCATGCATACATAACTCTATAAGACATCTATCACTTTCTTTAACCTGTTTTGTCTACTTTTACTCCAGTTCATGTTTTCCTGGCTTTCCCACAACGCCCTCAGAGAAGGGTGTGAACATTTTGCTGTTGCTGCTGAAGTAAACATGAATACCAACCTCCTTCTTTAGCTGTCATAAGAAGCAGATGTACAGAATACAAGGAGAGGATAGCCACGGCGACGAGAAGGATTCTGCACAAAGAAGGAAAGTAGAGTTCAGCTTTGAGTACAAGACTGTGAAAGTGATACCATCAAACTCTGTGTATGAGGTCAACTCTGTTATTTTTAACAATTTAATCTAGCCAGTGGGGAAGTGAAAAAGAGTAGGGGAATGAAATGTCTGATGAATGTCTGAATGGAGTAGGAGTCAAATGTCTCTTGACATTCAAAACCCCAAAAATGAAGTTTCGAATTCATCCAAATGTTGTTGCTTTGACTCAGTTCTGGCACGTGGGCACTCGTTTCAGTTGTTTTTTTTTCCGATACAGAACATAACAGTGGCTGTGATATGCTCCAGCTGCTTAGATGTGGGTGTCATTTGGTTGTTTGGGTGTTTGGGGCTTGTCTTAGGGGACACTTTAACGTGGTGGTAGCATGACCAGAGCAAAGTAATATCAACGCTACGTCAATGCATCCCTCTGCTACATTCTTCAGATGGCACCCAGCCCGTCAACAGGGTGATACTGGAAGGACTGGGACTGGGGATATATTTTTACCCAGTTTATTCAGTTTCTAAGTTACAGGACAGATGATGTTTTTGTGGCAAGCTGAGAAGATGGCAGGAGAGCATTACTATTCCCTTTCAGCTATCATTCTGCAGTAGCTACTGCAATATTTCTCTACTACATTGACACCTATGTTTCCTCTTTCTTGCTCCCTGTAACTTTGGCAGCTCATGAGGAGGCCATGCACCAGGGGCATGAATACTGGGTGGAAGGCGGGGGGAGTTGCATTTGAGGGGTGTAGGGTGACAGAGGGGTGTTGGATGTTGGATGTCAGCCATGAATGCTGATAATGCATGTGCACGGGACAGACAGAGCCGGGCGAAAGATGGCAGAGGAAATAAGGGCCAAGGGTGCAGGAGTTCAAACATTTCTGTGTGGTAGAGCTGTATTCCAGGTAGTAGTCTGATTGTAAGAGTTCCTTCCAGTTAACAGATAACTATGACTTTGGTGATCCCTTTAACTTTTCCTCTGGTGCCACCATCATCATTATTTTAATTTGTCCAATGCCTGCAAAACTAACTATTTTCCCATTAGCCTCAGTGTGCTACATGCTAACATGCTAAACTAAGATGGTGAACATGGTAAATTTTATAGCAGATAAACATAAGCATGTTAGCCTTCTGACATTAGCATTTAGCTTGAAACACCATTGTTTGTAAGTGTAGCCTCACAGAGATGCTAGCATGGCTGTAGACTGTTTCTTTACATCTTAAAATGTAAAACAAGACAAGTACGTCTTGTTAATATTTTTTATTAACACTATATACTGTACTTAAATTATGAAGTCATACTGCTTAAGACAGTTAAAGTCAGAAAGCAGAAACATTTTTACTTATCACAACACACATGGCCTAATTTGAAGATTACACCATTCTTAACTACTGTTCTACCCAAAAACGTTGCATTCAACCAACCTCATTTTCTGTCTGCAGGAAATGTTTGTACAGCACCTTGTAATTGTGGCTTTTGCGTAAAACCCACAATGACAATCCTGTCATCTAAAATTGCTCTATAATTAAACTTGAAAAGATGTATATATTAATTTGAAGATGATGGTGAGACTGACACTTCTGTCAGTCAAGAAGCCCTATTGATTATTTCAGGGCTTTTATTCAGAATTTTAAGGCAAGGTGTTACTGTGAGATGAACGAATGAATGACATGTCAGAAGCTTCAAGGATAAAAAATATTTTAAAAAGGCAATATGCAGTAAATGGAAAATATGAAATGATAAACATCTACTTCGTGTCAATCTGTGAGACTACCTACCTAGACTAACTACCTGCCTGTCCTGTCATGCCACTTCATGTACACACCCTGACATGAATGTCTTTGGTTTCTTTGTTCTGCTGCAGCAATACTCACGTAAAGAGCACAATGCCAGTGTTTGCCATGGCGTAGGACAGACCCAGGATGCCGCTGCCCATTATAGCGTTGCTCAAGTTGAAGACAGACATCCCGAAAGAAGCATGGCCGGGATGCTGATCAGAGAGAAAAGAAAGAAGGAAGAGGGATCTGTATGAGAAAGTGATGTAGCAGTGACATATTTAGATAAGTCTGCCTTTAATCATTCTTAGATAATTGATTAGATATTTTAAAATTGGAATCATAATGTAATCCTCTAGAATATCTGCCCTGCATTGCAACAAGAAAGAGAGCAAACATTTGGCAATGTGCAGCAAACCACACAAGACTTTACTGACATTGGCAAATACTTTGTCACCCACTGGCTGCAATTCAAGGAAAAATCCACCCTTGCATTTCCCAATGCTGTAAAGGTACCAACCGTTTGGTGCGTTTTATTGGACAGTTTCTACTTCAGCTCATAGCTGATTACATTCCTCACACATTTCTGGAGTGCCAGCACTGTGTAGTCTCAATAAAATGATTGAAAAAGCTATGTTTTTTTTTAACAGAGCTACTGACTGCTGAAATGCCGATTAAGGCTGACATTACATTCCAACAAAATCCAAATTGTTATGTTTGTACAGGTAAAAAAAAATCACATACAAAACTAAGTGCTCCATTAGGCTGTGGTGCATGCAGGATGACCATCTGAGTTTGTCAAAATCACTCAAGGGCCAAAAATATAGCATCACTTGCAATCATGTGTATGCGATTGCAGAGCACATGCTTTTGATTTACTGACATACAGTTCAACTACCTTCTAATAACCTCTGTGGCTGTTTTCACAGTGACTCACAGCCTCATGTGGCATGGATGCCTTGAAACGTACACACTTTGATTGTAGAAAATAAACTGAAGGCATAAAAACTGTCTCTCTTTCTCTTGATTATTAAACATAGGTACAAAACAGCAGTTTTGGAAAGAAATCCTCACTTATAATGAAGGAGAAAAAGAAACATGCATCAAATGCCTAAATATAATAGAATATGAAAAGAAATATGATCAACACAAAAATAAAATGTTAGTCTCAAACAGTGACACGACCTCTTTCAGCAGCACCACAGTGCCAGTGATCTCTTCAACAAACTACTACTAAGGAAATGCACTGTATGCTATGGTGAGGAACACATACTGTAGATACTTCCAGAGAGGCTTCTTGTTAAGTCTGAAAACCATAAATGTTAGGTTTGTTTCTACATCCTCTTTGGTGTTGAGATGTTTCTACATCCTCTGTAGTTATTGAGTGCCTGCTTTCGAAATAGAAAATTGCTTCATTGCATCAAAATAAATAAGACTGCTTTCAATCTTTTTTAGGATTAATTTGCTTTCGAAATCTGACTGACAGACACAGACTACATTAGCGTTGTGAATTCTTACATATTCTTCATGGTATTCCTCATATTTCTTCTTCTTCATCATCCCATTTGACAGGAACTTCTGGCTCTCTGCGTCATCATTATCGTCCAAAAATTGACTGCAAAGATAAGGAAACAAAATTTACACTTGCATACAAGGTAGATAGTTCACTTTATGTCATTTCATGCGTATTATATATACAGCGTGCTATTTGTATTTTGTGTCACAGTCTCAGACAATTTAATTTACATAAGCATTTTTTAAAAATATTTTTTCAAGTAAGTGAACCTGGAGTTTCTGTGTTTTGCTGGAGGGCATTTAAAGGACCAGTGTGTAGGATTTAGTGGGGTTCTCCCTTCCCCTCCCCTTTTAAGTGTGTAGGAGAACCTACGCTGGCAGCAAAACTTGCAAAAAACTCTCTCTAGAACCAGTGTTTGGTTTGTCCGTTCTGGGCTACTGTAGAAACATGGTGGTGTAACATGGCGGGCTCTGTAGAAGAGAACCTGCTCCCTATGAAGATATGTTGTGCTCAAGAACCTTTTACATAAGATGTCAGGTGATGTGACACAAACAGTTCTGACCGGTTGACATCTGTCAGTGCTATTTGAGGTCAGCTGGATGTGTCAGGGCCTTTAAACTACGTAGAGAGTGTAACATTACTTCTGGTGATGCCAAATGACCATTAACACTTAACAAATGCTATGTTTAAATGCTCATGATTAACCAGGTTACAGGGAGAAGTCAGGTTAAGGTTAGAATTTGGGGAATATGTTTACATGGACGTCAGTAACCTGGTTGCAGTAAAACCCTGGTCATTAATCAGATATGTTCTCTACAGCCTACAATATTTGAGATCAAACTTGAGGCAGTGATGAATGTTGCACCCAAAATATGACTGAGAGTTCTTGAGAAAAGTTGCGAACAAAGCTGCAATGTCAAATGACTGTTGGTGCCAACTCATGTGGGGAAGAACAATAAATCAATCTCATGGTGGCTGACCTGTTGATGGTGGCCTTCTCAGAATCGATGGGCTCTGTGTAGCGGTCGTCCAGGCTGTCATTGCTGTCATCGTCAGCCTCCATGGAGACTTTCCTTAGCTCCATACGATCCACAACTCCCGGCATAGTGGTTCGCAGCAGAATGACAGAAGGAGAAGTTCGGGTGCTGATTTCAGGTTTAGGAGTTTACAAGGTGGTGATGCGCTTCTTCCTCAACCTCTAATAGACCTTGTTACCTAGAAGAAATGACCCAAAACAAACAAACAAACAAAAAAAAGTTACAGGAAAGGTTTAACGACATATCAGTTCAGATCTTCAGCAGTACATGCAGTCTGTTAAGCCATGTTTTCACTACATGGTACCGGCTCCGCTCGACTCTACTCGCTTTTGGTACCAGGTAGTTCTCTGGATTTTGTTTTCCACTGCAGATAAAATGTTATTTTCTGATTGCTTCATGGTGGTTATGTTCCAAAGCACAAATAAATAACCATCAAACACTCAACAGATGATTTACTGTAGAGACAGACACTCTTATGGGGGGTTTGTGTAGGATGTCCTGTGTCACTCATGTGATGATTCTAGCGACGGTTCTCTCTGACCAATCAGTGGTCTGCAGTGTTTTCATGTCACCTTTTAGTATCGGCTCAGCTCACTTGGAACCTAGATCGAGGTGACACCAAAAAAAAGTACCAGGTACCAGGTACTATCTACAACTTTTGCCCAATGGAAAACCAAAAAAGGTGAGGAGAGTTGAGTCGAGTCGAGCCGTACCATGTGGTGGAAAAGCGGCTTTAAGTGTCTTTGAACCATTATGTCAGCAATGTATAGTAGAAAAAAGCAGTAGCAACTGGCCTGGTCTTAAAAATTCACTATCACTTAAGTTCACCACAGGAATGCCAATTTGCAACTGATTACAAGCCTGCAGACACATGTGCTGTATTGTCTTGCCTTATTGGCCTTAAGGAAGAACACTCAGGAGTGAAATAAGGCCCTCTAGCCTGCAAACAAGTCCATCTCATTTCCTTGAACTGAGGGACTATTTGTTGCTACCTTGAAGAGGAAAGCTGGGGCGTGATGCAACATTGGCACCTCTCATACAGCTTCGCCAGGACTAGTTGTTTATACCAGCTTGATATGTGGTATTAACAACTAGATTGTGTTGTGTCATGACTGTCGGTTAATAAAATACATAACAATGTCTAACTCCGGTGTCCTCTATCTTTAGGAAGACATTACGGGCCAATGTTGACGTTCATAGAGATTGTGGGCTGGAGTTAAGTCAACAAACCCTGAAACCAGGTCATGGATGCAATGAGTTCATGAGGGTGTCTGACCGCCACCATCAACAGGCTCCCTTGTTCATTACTGAGCCTCACCCACTGCTATTAAAGAAAAAAAGGCAACAGCGCCACACAGGGACACACACTTACATTTTCCTTCTGTAACATTCATCATTAAGTTACGTAAGGAGATAAAAGGCGAAGCCTGTATGATTATAAATGCTACTAACAGCCAAATTAATCACACTGCTGTTTTTCACTCACACAAAGAGCTCTTTGATAGAGTTGGAAGGAAAGATCCCAAGTGTTCCTCACTGACAAACAATGCAGGGTAAACACAAACAAGAACAAGAACAAGAACAAGAACAAGGCAACAAGTACACAACCACACAACAGAGACATTACACACAACAAGGGACAAACAAGAAAAAAGTTGGGTTCTGAAATTTTCTGTTGTTGTTAAAGCATTTACAACAGCAAATAAGTCACAGCAACCCTGTGAGTTGCAACCAGGGTACAATTTAATGTTTGAGTGTGACGTTGAGGTAGAGATGTTGATGGTGTCTATGTTTCTGTAGTTGGTGCTCTTTGACTTGAAATTAGTGTACAGTGTGTCCTTAAGTGTATTTCCACTGATAAAAGCTATCTGCAGTGGCCAAACATGATGCTATGAGAGCAATAAGAATGAACCAATACAGTAAAGTTACAGGCCAGTAAACCAAAGCAATGAGCTGAAAGACACTACAAAAATAGAAATAGTGATAATGCGGAAGCTCCTTTCAGGGTTCTATGTTATTATCTGTCTATTACCCTATTACATATTACTGAACATGAAAGCTGTACCCACCTCTCTCAGCTAATGCTGTAGCTGGACATGGTGGAACAACTATGGTTGGGTAGTTTAACAATTCATCATATTTTCTAAAAACTGATTTTGAAAGGAGGGTCTTGATCTACAAAGTAAGTAGTGACTGCAGCTGTCAAATAAATGCAGTGAAAAGTATAAAGTAACACAAATTAAATAACAGAAGTACAAGAACCTCAAAATTGTACATATCTTACTTTCAACAACTGATCACTACTTCATCAGAGTCTTTGTTTCGTAATTGTGACTTAATGAGGGAAGTGGTTGAGCAGCAAGATCTTTGCATCACAATGTATGAAGAGTGTTTACAGTCAATAGGCCTCTATGCAGCCACAGAAAGCTTTCCTCAAGCTGAAAACAATGTCAGAGGTATCAGCCCCCACTGGGCTGATCTGGTTTTGACCCACAAGACTAGACTTTCATTTAAATTAAGTTGTAGTCATTTATAGGGTGTTGTTCTTGCTGTGATCTTGCTCTTCGGAAGTAGGCCGCCCTAAAACCTGATATGTTTGAGCCAACAGAGATTAAACGGGTACATTACCGTTAACAACCACATCACACACACCAGTACACCTAATCTCTTGGTGTCGCTCTCCGCTGTGTGGCGAGAGAGAAATCGGAGAACGGTTTCACTTTTCATTGCCAAAAGGATTAACCTGTCTGACTTTGTTAACTTCATATGTTCTCGAGTCTAATGCTGCCCTTGCTACAATCATAACATTACAGAAGCACACGTTTGGCAGAGTGCCGTGCAGTGCACAGGCCCTGCTCTAACATGGGATCAAACGTGCACAGCTGAGCTGGACAGCAGTTCACACCTGCAATTATAATAATTTGCGTAAAATGCATCTTGAGCGATCACTTGTTGCTGGAATTTGCTTTAATTCTGCTTAACAGAGGAAAAAACATTTGCACTCTGTCATACAGATAAAAAAGAAGATTGCTGAGGTTTGCATACTGGAGAAATGTGCCTTCATGCTTCAAATCAACAAAACCTATCAGTAATCACATTTCCTGCTGTTTACAATCTCACAGAGTATTCAGAAACACCAAGCACAAACTACTGAACTTTGTTTTGGCCAAGAGATCACACAAATTCTGTTTGAATCAGAGAGTTTACGAGACGTGCAAGCCTCTTTTTAGCTGAATTTGATTGACAGAATATTCTCCAGTTTTTATGTGGTTAGATCAAACAATTATTTTAAAATATAAATTGTGCAGCAATACAGAAAAGCTGAAAAAATTAACCATCAAGATGATCTTTTGATTTGATTTGATATGTGTTTATATATGGTTTGAAAATACAAAGCACTTTGCTTTCAGAAGAAATATCAGATGAATCACTAAAAGATCAGTCCAAATTTCTCCAATCTGAGAAAAAACTCCTGCTACTTCCTACGTCCTCAACCCAAACAAAGTCTTGCATCAGCCAACCACTTGAGAGCAAAATTCCTCCAGGAAGGCACACTGCAGAAAGTTTGAAGAAAATACACATTCACGAGCAGCTGTATTCCTCAAACACACCCTGCCACAGCTAGAGGAGTGCACATCGAGAAAAGGTGAGAAGAAAAATGTCCAAACCTTCCTGTTGCCAAGTTGCTGTTTTAGTAAATCAGATTCAGTAAATCAAAGTGTTGGTAGCCAAAAGGTAGAGATGTAATTTTCATTCAAAGTATGAGCCAAATTTGTCAAACAAAGCAGGCATATTCACTTACTCAGAAGTTCCTTAAAGAGGTTCCGCGTTGTTCCCTTTTTTTTCTTTTTTGATTTTTTTTTTTTTTCAAAGAAGGTTGAGACAGACAACTGAATGGGTGAGGGGCAGGAGCTCTTTTGTAACTCAGGTGAGAAAGGAAGCTTTTAAAAGGGAGGAGGGAGGGCCTCTGTGGACCAATGAGGACAGACACAGATCAGTCAGGCCCCTTCTCTGAGCACGCTCATAAAAACCCACCCACCCCCACACCCCCAATACACATACACATGGCTGCTTCATTAGAAAAGAGCAAGAAGGCCAAAGCAGAAAAGTACTGTAATTTGGGGCCTCTATCAAAAGTATGAATTCATATAGATAGATAGATAGAAAGAGAAGGGTTCACGCCTGTGTATAACGAGAAAACAGGAACCTAAACTGTAACATCGCCAGGAGGTCCGCCTCCATCAGACTGAACACACCAGCATGCACTGACACTGTTAAATATCCTGGGCTGCTTCAAGACGTCATCACATGATATGTCACCTGACTATGACTATCAAGTTTCATACTGGTGCAGAATTATACAGGCCAAACACATGTGGACCAGTGAGAGGCTGAGGTCACACAGGGCTGCTGGCTGCCATGGGTGGACCGACTAACTGATCACACACACACACACACACACACACACACACACACACACCTCCCAGGCTTTTCAATTCCATCGTCATCGTACACACTGTGCACACGCTTGTTTGCGCACGCACCTGTGCACATGTTGGCACATGGATGTCCAGCTGGGCTACGAGCAACTGTTAGTAGTTTGGGGTAGGCTGTGCCACCGGCCGACCAATCAGAAGACAGCGTTTGGGATGTCACTGCGCCCAAGGTCATGTACATGTCAGGGATGAGGTTTTATCTCTGTCTATTTTGTAACACTGTCCAAATGGAGGAAATAGACACACATATGCACATGTGCGGTATGTAAGGAACCAACTGCATCACTATTGTTTTCTTTAAATTAGCTGTCGAAAGGTTTTTGTCCAGTGAGCAGCTAAGACTCTGTGAACTCTATTAAGTGAAAACTTACCTACTCAATCATGAACAAAGAAAAAATGCTTTGATTTGAACTTGTTTTGAACTCATGAACTAAGTTAATCTACTTGGTTTTTAAAAGGTTTTCAATGAGGATTTAAGACTTCTCTCAACATACAGAGGAGCAATCTTTCATTTGGAGTTTAAACGACAACCTCATCCATAAACAGTTTAAATTTTAAAATATCCAACACCAACAGCCGCAAAACACAGAAAGAGACATAACTGTTGATTTCATTCAGCTATAGACCATTTAAATACGTTCAAAATACACAGGTGACAAGTAGACATGAGTCATAGAATCAGTGAACTGACTCAGCAATGTCAGTTATACAGCACTGTTTATCACTTATTAAAGATTCAACACTCAGCCTGCTAACATTAGCCCACATTAGCCACCATAAGCTGCTGTGTATACCAGAAATAACAAGGTGGTACCAGCAAGACTGTGTAATGAATTGAGCATGACGATGAGTTAGCTATTCAGCTTTTCCTTTGTAAGAGGAAGAATGTGCTATTTTTTTCTTTCTAAAGTTACAAGGTCTCTCTTTCAGTCCAGAAAAAAATCATAATCTAAGCTATATTACAAAAACCAAAGCAGAGTTTGCTAGCAAGCATGCTAACAAAACTGCTTGTTACAACTAAAATAAACAAGGAGTCTGTTAAAGTTGCTGGTTTTCAATGGACTCACAGCCCATCAGCCTAAAAAAAGCAACTCTTTGGGTCTAGTCATGTGGGTATCGGTTATTTAAGAAAAAAAGTGAAGGGAAGCCACAAGAAAGATGTTTTTATGTAGCCAATACAGAGGACAACACAGCCAAGCCAGCCAAGTGAATGGCAGTGAAAGCCAAATTCCCACCAACAGTGAACTGCTCACCACGATCTTCACTACAGCTCCAGGGACATTCCTTAAATGGCATGGCAGTCCTTGAAGTGTGTGTGGGGGCTTCACACACACATACTCGCCCAATCACCTGTGACTAGAAAGCTGTTCCTTAGCCAATCCCGCGACATACCAAACAGGGACGGGATTTAGCTGGGGGGTTGTAGAGGTCACAAACTTCAGAGAGTGGAGCAGCCAGCTATAGAAGTGCCTGAGCTGAGTGTTTGAGGTCAAAGATAGCTTACACACACCAAAACAAAAATACTTAAGTTTCCAGTCATGGCATAGAAACACGTCCAGTTGATATCTCCGTAATATCACACCTGAACCTCCTTTAATGAACCATATCAAAGCAGAAATAAGGTTACTTTAGGACATGTAATGATCTGTAACAACTGCAGAGATAGTAATGTAATCTTGTGTAAAACAAAAACTCACCCAATTTTACACATGAAGACTGTGATGATGGAAATTTTAGAGTACCACATATTCAGAACTTCATGCATTTTAGAAACTAAAAACCACAATGTCTCAACTCTGCTTTGTTGATTTTGACGTCCTTTTTTTAATGCATTTCGTGTAATCATCTCATAAATTCTCCAACTTTATGACAGAATTTACAAAATCTCCGGATTGCCTCTTTAGGCACAAATTACTTGCTATATTTGGTAAAAGCCTCTTTCCCCAGATAATACGAATCCATCATCTGGCTGAGCAATAATTCAGTATCTGGCGTAGATAACAAGCAAACATTAAATAAAATCTCTCAGAATGAAATCTGAAACAAAGTTGAAAACATGGATGTTCTAAACATATATGAACTGGTTCAGTTATGTAATTTCTGTGTGATATAGTGTGATATAGTGTCAGTGCTGCAATCTGTGGGGAAATTTCTTTGACTAACTTTATAAATAAACATTTTTAGTTTGGATAAATCAGACATAATGAATGGTTAAGTGTTGGTCTTTTATGTGACTGCATCCATGGAATCATCCAGGTAAATATGGTAGAAAATTGCCTGTTTGACTGAAAATGCTGGCAATGCAATGATAGCTTTGTCTGGAACAGGCTTTTCCAAATTGGACAAGATCCTAAGCTCGCTCATTGTTCTCCTGCTTCAGTTTCCTTCTGTTTCACTGTTCTTTCCAGTAAATGTTGCTCATGTTCTCCCCTGCTGTCTGCTCTGTATCCACCTCTCTCTGCAGTGTGCATGAATTGTACCTTCTTTTAATTAGTATTTTGGTAAAACTGTGTCCTGTTACCGGCAGAGCCCGCCTACTGAAGCAGCATGCCAAAACATTTTGACTGAAGTTTACTCGATGTAAGCTCAGTCTTTGTACCATGAGGAAGAAACGTATACCTTCTTGGTTTTGACACAGGGTTTGTTGAAGTTATTGCTCAGAATCAGAGATTAAGTAACATTATTACTTCAGTGTATTTCATTTCCTTTAAGTAGCTGTTTTGCTGCTGGGTTTGACCCTTGTATGCATTTTAACTTGAGAGCACAAGACCTCATAAAAATCCTGGCGTTGAAAATTTTCTAAACAACCAAACACTGTAAAAATGTTCTCACTTTTTGGCTAACTACATTTCCGCATGTGAATGTGTGAATGTGGTAACTTCTGTAGCAGGAAAATAACGGAGTGTTGACATCAGACAAGAGGCTGAGGAAAATGTTTCCATCATGGATCAGTGGGTTAATAACTTCCCTTTTTGACAAAAACATCTGTAACATGACGGCATGCACAATATTTTGTACCTCTGGTTGTTTGAACAAGTCAATCACTCCCACACAGTTGTATCCAAAACCACATCAGCTTGCATCTTTGTTGTGCAGCTGACAGTCAGTGATCATTAAGAGCTGTAATTTGAAGGTCTCTAAATTAAGCCTATACCTCTAAACTCCATGTGACTGGCTGGAAATACCACACACAGCCTGCCGCTGAATCATTAGCCAAATGACAGCTAATATCAGCCCAAATACAAAATAGAAGGCAAATTTTCTCTTGGACTGTCTAAAAAAGGAAAGACATGAAAGGTGAAAACTTCCGAATAATATTAAAAAAAACCTTTGATGTCTTTGAAATGTTTGAAAGTGCTTGGGCCTCTTAAAGAATTTCACAGGTCCAAGGCAACAGATATTTCTGTCCCCTGCGTGTAAAATCTATCAGCTCTATGCACTTGTTTACAAGTAGGCAACTGCTATATGACATAACATTCATCATATGACACTTAGTCATTATTCATAGAAATTAGTCCAACACTTGTTTTCCCCCCCATCAAAGAGAATTCTCAGGATATTTATATTTAGACCCTCTGAATTCATTTAAAAAACACAATATATCTGCTTTATAACAAATTATTTACATTTTAACATGTATTTATACTACGTCTGGACTGTCACTGAAAAGCAACTTTATGTAGAAAATCGAACTTTATTTGCAGCTTATGTTCATGAACCAGTGTTTTTACTACTCATCATGGGAGCTACAAATTGCAACTGCAGTCCTCTGCTGGAAG
Organism: Thunnus maccoyii; assembly: GCF_910596095.1. NCBI lineage: Eukaryota > Metazoa > Chordata > Actinopteri > Scombriformes > Scombridae > Thunnus > Thunnus maccoyii. Next base: position 6,221,052 of record NC_056555.1, on the reverse strand, counting down.
CCACATAGCAACTGTAACGAAGTAGTTTGGATGTATAAATGCAGTATTTAAAGGGAAACTGACTTTTGCACTTGTCTGGCCACTGGACTGAAAAATATTTAAATGACTGAACACTGTCATTAAAAATGATTGAATTGAATCAGTAACATCAGGCAACTCATAGTTTCTCTCATGTTCACTTGAGGGATCGAATCTGTCCGGAGAGAGAAATGGATCTTAGATCAAAGGCATGAGTTGCTAAAAATCTTTTTGTCTTATAATGTTCACATGCCCTGCATTCCTCTCACAAAGTCAACTTACAGCCATAGTTTGACATTTTTTGAAAAACGCTTATTCACGCTCTTGACGATAGTGAGATGAGACGATCGATACCACTCTCATGTCTGTCTGTCAAAAATGAAGCTGCAGCTAGCAGCCGGTTAGCTTAGCTTAACATAGCATAAAGGCTGGAAACAGGGAGAAACTGTTAGCCTGTAGCTTCATATTCAGCGTACAGACATGAGAGTGATACCAAACTTCTCCTCTCCTGTTTGCAAATAAGCAAATAAGTGTCTTTCCCAAAATGTTAATCTATTCCTTTAATAGCTCCTCAGCTCTAAACGCCACTATGTCATTGTCATCTGTGTTAAAGCTGTGGTATTAGAAACTAACCATTCCACAGCTGCATGAGGTTGCGATACTATGTGAGAGTTTGTTCAGGCAGTGGCTCTCATGTAAGTGGTTCAACCCAAGCAATCACAGCTACTAGTTAAGCACATCATGTAGCAGAGATTTACAGCTGCTGGTTACAGTCAGCGCGGTGACCTAGGAGACTACTGTGCTTAATCATAATACGTAACCGTCGTGTCCTACTGCAGAAAATGGTGAAGCTACACAAATACAACCACATCATACAGAGCTGACAGCCACACACATCTGTGTTGAACTGAGTGAGTGCACACACTCCTCCAGAAGATCAAGTTTGTCTGTGCTTCCACTTGGGAGGATTTTTATTATATCTGACATGTTGAGACAACTCCTTCATCCCTTCTCCAGTCACACATTTTACATGTTGGCAGCATGTGAACAGAAAGGCCAGGCTGTAGTCTACTATTAACATTAACATCTGCTTCCAAGAAATCAAAGCGTCATTTTTGTACTCCAAGAAGATAAAGTTGGAAAATATAAACAGATAGTGTAGACTTTAAAGCACTACGCTACCTTTAACCTAGAAATCTTCCCTTCCAAGAATTTAGAAAGTTCCATAGAATAGCAGCCCTCTGATATTGTTAGGAGATGACCATGGTAATAAAATATCCATGCCTCACAACTCTACCGTCTAGTGTTGGCGAATATTCAGCTGCATACTTCTGATTCTCCAGCTGAACACTTGACTCCTGCAGTCTGCAGACGTGGTGTACGTGGAAGTGTTTCAGCCAGGGCCATCATTTATCACCTGGCATGCACTGTAGGTGTGTTTCAGACCACCACTTGATAGTATATTTGTTTTAAGCACTTGTATCCAGTCATTTTACATTGTTATACTCTATTCACAGTTTACAACCTACAGTATTTGAAAGAGGAGAAAGCTATTATCACCCTATGGCTGTGTGTTTTGCCCATTTTTTACTATTACGCAGATGTATCTGTATTTGGAATGAATCAATAAATGCATGACTGTACAAGAGCGTCACACGGACTAACAGAACACGTCAGAGCTCTTTCAGAGCATCACTGGAACTGCGGCAAAAATCAGTTTTCTTTCAATGATTGCTTTGCTTTGAACTAAATGCTTATGTCAACATGCTAACATGCTCACAACTGCAATTCTATCATGTTGATATTTATAAGGTTATGTTTACCATGACCATCTTAGTTTAGTGTGTTAGCATGCTAATATTTTCTAATTAGCGCTAAACACAAAGTAGTTAAGGCTGATGGGAATGTTATTAGTTTTGCAGGTATTTGGTTATAAGCTTAAGTATTAGACAAAATATTTTTTTGTCCTGATAGTGGTGAATGTCTGTTGTGAGATATATCCGTCTGGACCAAAGTGGCCACCCCTAGAGCCATGCTACTAGTGATAAAAAAACAAACAGGGGTAGACAGTAAAAAAGAAGGATGTCTTGGCTCTGCTTTCCACAGGGTAATACAACATAATCACTGCAGTGACCAATTAGATCCATGCAAGCCCACACACCAGATGGAATAGCTTGTAGCATTGTGCTAATTTGACTCTTTTACTGTTGCAATAAATTATTGTTGTTTTGCCTTAGGGGCTAATGTTTGTCACGGCTTTCAGAAGACAGAGATGTCCTACACCTGAATTCCCACAAGTCAGATCATGTGAGCCAATGTCCCAAAAGCTGAACTAATGCACAGTGCTAATTAATAAGACACATAAAAGTAGCTTAACAGCCTAGCTTAGACAACTAAAATATATGGATGCATGATACATGAGCAGAGGTAATAATACTGCTGAGTATTCTCTAGAGAAATCACTGGGACTAATTAAAGTTTAACTTTCTCTCACCACATTTCTGATGTCTGACACCTCCAGAGTAAGTTAGCGCAAGACCTGTTTGGACAGCCTAATTATTTTCAGAAGTGTGGTTGCTAGTAGGTTTTACCTCAGTACCTCAGGTTTTTTTATCTGGTCTTTAACTGTTCTTGACTGTTGACTTGGCATCTCTATACCAAGGGTCATATATCCACTGAAACAGCAGTGTAGGCTGCTTTAAGGAAGTTGAATGGAATGAGCAGAAAAAATGAGACCTTCTGCAACAGCTAACAAAGCTGATCTTTGTTTCTCCTCACTGGCTGAAGCTATGAGGAAAACTGCAACTAATAAGGTTTATATGCTGAAAGCAGGCAGAAGATCACAATGAGCATTTGCATTGGTCTGAAGCAGGATTTCTGACAAGACAGACTGAAGGACACCAAAACTCAAAAATTCAGAGCCAAAGACAAAAAAAATATATTGATAAAACTTTGACTTCAGTGTTGTCATGTGACATTAAAGGCCAGTTGGCCTTTAGTAAACACCATAGTGGCCTTTTGTACATAACCTTGTTTGCGAACCTGTTCTTGCGGACCCTTGCTCTGTTCATCTTATCAGTTTGCATTGATCTGCTAAGGATGACAACGTCATCATGCTTTGTAACAATGTGTAGGTCTTCTGAAGCTCAAGGTTTCGACCTTGACTTTAGTCAGAGGAAGTAGGAGGCTGGAAGAAGGGTTCAGACAGAAAGAGCCTAAAAGGTTCTGAGGATTTTTTTCTGTTATTTCAAGAGTGCAAATGTACATGACTTCAGTTTCTGTTTGACAAAACTGGAGCCCAGAGACTAAGAAAGCTCAGTCTGTGCTATTTTTCACCACTACGAAAACACCCCTCTAAGTGTAATTTGAGAGCATTCAGCCCTTGCTTCTGTCCATAAATCACCTGTACAAAGATGTCATTGGTGGTCAAACATTTGTTACAATGTGCACATTCCTCATGATACCACATTTACAGAATAATCTTCCACTTTTCTTGTTTCCCTGTTTTGCACCATGAATGCTTGCCAACTTAAACAGACTATGACAAACACTGTGTAGAGAACACTTTACATTTTCAAGTTCATTAGATAAGTACAAATAGTTAATACACAGAACTAATCAGACTGCTTATTTAAAGATATCTGATGACTGTGATGACTCATGACCTGTTCCCATCCAACTATATTTTTATGTACTACAGTCGATGCATTCAGTATTGAATTAAGGGTCTGCCTTTAAAAGAAGACATACTTACTGACATTTTGTAGGTCAGAAAAACATTGACCTACAACTCGTCTCAGCAATTTAACTTCCAGGAAGCTGACCCTCTCTACTTTCTCTAGCAGTTCAAATTAAGTGCAGCAGAAGCTGGAGGACATCGCTTTACATTATGTAAGCATGAGTTCATAATAGATCAATTTAATAATGTAAAATGGGTCATATAAAGGTACTTTTCCACTGAGTCTACAACGCATTTTCTGTTGCATCAGTGACCATGAACCTTGAGTGCTCTGATCATTCACAGGCCCGTTGAGAGGCATTTGGGCACTGGTTAGTTGTGACACGCCAACCATGTGGGGAGAGTGTCAACTAGAGACTTAATGACATCACCTTCCCCACTTTCCTGATCTAGGGCTGTTTTTATTTCATCAATTGCAGTTCTGTTTATTGTTACTGATTCTTAATGAAATTGGTTCTGTTTCTCAGCATATAGTAGAAAACAAAAACAAAATATGTTAGAAACAAAAAAAGCTTCATTTTCAGCCAACGTAGTCATTTGGTAAATGACAAGGTATTTTGTGGTGCTGTATAAATACACTTTTCAACTTGTTTTTAACTGTACTGGACACATAGCATAGCCTGATCCTATAGCACTGGGTCTATAGGGGCATTAAAAATGCTGCAATCTTAAAGGAATAGTTCAGCATTTTAGGAAACACGCTTATTTGCTTTCTTGGTGAAAGTCAGATAAGAAGATTGATATCACTCTCTTGTCTGTATAGTAAGTATTAAGTTTACCCCAATTTCCAGTCTTTATCCTAAGCTAAGCTAAACGACTGCTGGCAGTAGCTTTATGTTTATTGTACAGACAAGGGCAGCAACTAACAATCATTTTCATTATCGATCAATCTTATTTTCTTGATTAATTGATTATGTTTTTAGTCTGTGAAATGTTCGAAATTAGAGACAAATGCCTATCACAATTTCCTAAAGCCCAAGGTGATGTTTAACACTCCAAGATATTCAGTTCACTACAAGTCTTTGCACTTTTAGGAACTAGAACTTGGGAATGTTTGGCATTTTTGCTTAAAAAATGACTCAAACGATTATTCAGTAAAATCAGTAATGCTCATTTTAAATAAGGTGACAGAAGCAGTTGTAAACTATCCCGTTGTCAGCAGCGGGCATAAGCTGTAAAGAATTTTGTAGCGAGAACAAAGTATTCAAGCAGCTGTGTCTGCAAACATCCCTCCATGTTTATAAGGTCTTCAGCAAGACTCTGAACCCCTGCAGCTGACCTCTGACCTCTGACCACCATGTGGTGGGTGAAAGGGATTTTCCCTGTAAGTATCAACATTGTTTCACACTTTAAAAGCTATAAAGCAATTTTGCACGGCTATTGATTTGCGAACACCACAAGTGTCCTCAATGCACTTTCAGAGTTACAAATTATGCAATACGGCAGGTAAAAATAGGCAGCTTCTTATATTGTACAGTGTGCCACCTTCTCAGATTTCAATTGAATGTGTTGACAGCAGTTTGGAAAATTGCCAAATGTTTTTTTCCCCTTGTGACACTGCCTCACTGTGTCTTTGTGTTAGTGATATCCACTCCTTTGAAACTGATTCGGCATCTGGCTCACAGCTCATTTGCTCATCAGCCAGCACCAGCAGCGCTTTAACCCCAGCTTCCCAGCAGGGTCTGACCTACATGTGTCATTCCAGTCTCCCAACAACCAATGAGGAGTGCGGATCCACAGCCAAGCTCCAACATGCTGACAGGTGTTTAAACCTGTGCCGGCATTGCCCCTCACCTGCAGTCTTATGAAGTTACTGTGGAGTCTTTGTGTTTGAGTGTTTAACAAAATGGTTTAAAGTGGTGCAACATTAAGGGGGCACTCCTATGATTTTACATATGGAGGTCAGTTTACTTGTCCTGAGTCATCCTCCTCAGGCTGTGAAGATAATTGTATCAAGTCTTCTGCACTTCTGGACGGAGCAGAGTTTGAGAAAATCAACCTGATGTCATTGTGACATCATTTGGCTTTTCGAAGCTTGGGCTTGGCAATGAAACATTTTAACAGAAAGCCTGCATTACAAACTGGAGCAATGGAGGTTGAAAGGTGTCGGCATTTACCAGGCAATGAGGGTTTAAGGCCAGACACCATCTAGGTGCACTATGGGAAATATAGGATCCATACTAGGGACTAAAAGTCAGGGTATCTTGGCTTCTGCTGCTTCAATTTTGACCATTCTTTTTCTAATTTATCTCTTGCAAGTCGCCCAACTTTATTGAAGTGACTAAATAGCTGGAGTACCCCTTTAAACAAAAGGGATTAATAATGCAAACTACAGATTACCATTAAAACTTTAATCAACTTAATTACACCTTGTGTCCCCTGCAATCCTTCTTTAATGAATGGTAGCCACTCGTCACATTTGTGTTCTTTCTTATTTTCTCTTTTTCCATTTCACGTTAAGCACATTCATTTAAAGAAAACTATTCTGTGTGCCTGCATGGAAGCAGCCTTTTCCTAATCACCATGACTGTGCACCTCACAACTTTGATAATGATCATACAACACTCCCACTTGGGCCATTTGACAAAGAAATAGGTAGAGGTTCATTGAGGGAAAACATTACTAGTTCAGTATTACGCAAGGTGCATAGAGAACAGAGCAGGTCTGACTGTATATATATATATATATGTACTGTGTGGCAACTGGGTATTTTTAGCGGTCAGAATGGCAATGACAGAAACTGAACTCACCACTCAAATATGCTTAAGCCATATTCTCCTGGCTGAATCTGGTCTTTGTTTTCAGTCAAGAGCTGTTACTCTGCTGTATGTGGTGGGGGATTACAGGGCGTGTTGCTTCAAATGCTTAACTAAAAACTGGCTTAAGACAAGGATGAGCATACAGGATCACAGAAAAGTAAGTGACAACAACTGTGCAAATGTCTGAAAAGCGCTAAAGCAAAGGCACATTATGGAAAATCCCACTCAACACTTTAAAAATACTGTTCTGTCTTATCGTCAAATCCAGAAGATTTTCTTCCCCAGAGTTATTACTGAGTACTTACAGCATCAAAGAGAGGAGGCCCTGAATTAAACAACAGTAAATTCAATATGAAAAGGTAAAATATATAAGATATAAAATAAAGAATATGTTGCACTGCCATCAAATCAAGTTAAAATGATCACAGCAATTTTGTACAATAGTTTCAACCAGAACATGGCAACAGTTTGAGCCCGTGATTGCAGTCATAACATATTTATGAGCCCTCTGAGCCCTGCAGGCCACACTCAGCATGCTACTGTCTGCTGTTACATAAATCCATGATCCATATTTCAGCTATTTTTTTTTTCTTCATATATTCGTCTGGTTATCTCTTCAAAACAAATACTCTAATTTATGTCTGCTATGATGTGTGAGCTGCACACAGGCTGCTAGCAGCAGACAGTGCAGCCTAAATGATGCAAACTGGAAACACTAATAGTCGCCTTTGTGTTTTCTCTCAGTAAATACGGAAAGGCAGCGCATGCAAAACACATCAGCCCCGTGCAGAATACAGTTTCACTTCATGTGATCAACTGGTGAGCATAAGTGGAAAAATGTGTTTTTGAGCGAAATTTAGACAGGAGTGTAAATGATCAGCATGCACCAAGATAAAGAGTAATTCTCTGGTATAAATAAAGACGCGTGTTTGGCGCTTAACGCCGCTTTATATTGACTTCAGGCAACACCCTGCAGGAAGCGTTCAGTACGCGCTGCTACTGTTGCTCTTTGGCTTACATTTAAAGTCTGTTTATACATTTAAGCTGTCTACTAATACAAAGAAATAAACACGGCTTTAGAAACCAATTAAACTCATGCACACTTATGCACAGGTAAGCTTTCTTTTATTGACAATTAGGCTACAAGGTCCTCAGAGCCGCTTCCTCAAGTCAAATAAATAATCAGAATTAAATTGCCCGCTTCCGCATAATCAAATATGGAGGTCCAAATTAACCAGCAAATCACATGCAAGATAGAAAAAAGTAAAAGTAAAGACTAGATGTTTAAATGTTGGGTCTTACCCAGGGTTTCAGTGTAGCGAACAGCTGCAGCAGGCGGAGGAGGAGGCGGACTAGTGGAAACAAGAGTTGGAGACCCTTCCCATTTAACAAGCAAGAAGACTGAGTGGAAATTTCCATCTGCCATGTGATGATGGCAACTCCTGAAGCGTCGTGTTACACCGCCTTGCTCTGCTGGGGGCTCTTTATTCTCTCAATTACCCCCGTTCCAGATACTCGTTTGAAAAGATACTTAAGCTGCCATGAGCGAAACGTCTGCCGCCTTAAATTCATAGATGTTTTAATTGTTTTCGAGGCGGGTCTAATTGTTCCAATTTCTTTATCTCTATTATCTTGAGATATAATAATCAGTGTGCATATTTATACTGGCTAGAGGGTGCTTGAGAGACGTCTGAGATATAAAAAAAGAGGAAGGTTTATTTAATGATTGTGAGCCTTTTTGTGACTGAGATCCTTTGTTTACATTCCGGTTGGCCACGTTGTAAGGAAAAAAAGGGCGATCCACACTCCCAATTGACTGCCATTATGTTTTAAAGGGGAAGTAGGGAATAAAAACATGAATATTTTAAGAAGTGGAATTTGCCCAATAAACTCAATGGACAATAACTTAGAACTCAAGTACTACTTATGTACAATTTCGAGGTACTATTTCCATTTTATGTCACTTTATGTCGTTATAACTCCACTGTATTTCAGAAGGAAATATTGCATAACAAAAACAAAACAAAACAAAAAAAATTACAGCTATAGTTACTATTTTTTAACACAGAAAACCAAGGATGAGATTATAAAATGACACATTGGATTAAACTACCCCTAATATGCTATTTACATGTTATTAGTAATAATAGCTGCGATGATTAATCAAACTGTCAATCAAACAGTGTGTGTGGTACTGTGATTGATTTTCTGAGGCGCTCCTTTTTTTGTTAGTTCAGACAAACCACAAATATAGAATACATTGCTTTCTTACTGCTACAATTTTAACACTTTTTTAAAAACTTTTTTTTCAAGGAGAACTACCAGACCCCAGATAGATGTTTTCATGAACTGTTCCAAAGAAAATTACTAATACCCCCCACCCTCCCCCCAAAAAACAAAAAACCCATCCCACATGGAATTACAAGAAGAAGAAAGAAAAGAGGCCCACCCAGTCTTTGTGTTCCCTCCATGTTTTAAAAAAATCAGTTTCTGTTTCTATCTTACTAAACAAACTTTAGTTCCCAGCATGCACTGGTCATACACCCTGGACAGATCTATCATATACTGTAGACATACAACCATATTTACAAATTACATTCACACATTGACAATTTAGATTTCTCAGTTCACTAAACCTGCAGGTCTTTGGACTGTGGGATGATTTTTTTTGCGTATGGTCCCATGAAAATTATTCCTGGCCCTTTCAGTTTCTTAATCATCCTCACAAGACCTCACTTAGGAATCACCAGTGTTTATAAATAACTACAAACTGCATGTCATCTACATTATTTAATTGAAAATACATTGCACGCTACCAAAAGGGTCAATGGCCATTTGCAAAGCCTCACCCCACTTAGTTACTGTTTCTATGCTCTATGATTTCTGTTCTTGCCCAGCAAATATGCAGTTTATATTAATAATGGTGGCAGATTTACCACTCGAAAATTGATTCTGAGTCTTCAATTTCACACAGAAGTAAACAAAAGCGGCTTCTCATATCTAGCTGAAGACCATGGAGTTTGTCAGCTGAAATTTTGGTAGAGCTACTAGAGCTAGTTTGCTGTAGTATTGTAAATAAAAATGTGATCAAAATGTTACTTGTTCTAATATAACATTTGGGGGTTTGGATACTCACTGTAGAAAAAAACGTGCAAGCAACACAATGATAACCTTAATTATAATGCTGAGAAAATACAACCTTTGGCTGGCAAAATTCACCAACTTATTTAACTTTGCAGCATGCTCAGGTTCCTCTAAGGCTCTCACTTGAAAACCAATCAGGTTATCAAAGTTACCAGGCTAAATGATATTTGACAATATAACAATTTTAACAACAAACTTAATACATGAATAATTCTAATCTGTAGCCTTGTGAATCTTTCAGATGCACAGAGTGCTCATATCATCATAGCACCATGAATGTTATACAGACCATACAGTATGACATAGAAAACATGGAACGATACCAGTGACGTGGTGGATAATTTTGTGAAAAAACAACCATTCCTGGCTGACCCAAATGATTCATTCAACTTTTGCTACATGTTAAACTCCCTCTCTGTCAATGCTCTCACTTGAATATCAGAATTATCAGGCCTGATGATACATTCACTTACAAGAAAACTACTATGTACAAAGAAATCAGACTACAAAAGCAAACTAACTCAAATCAAACCAATGTTTGCTGTACACAAATTCTCAATTTCCAGCTACTGACAAAATCAGGTGAAGGTAGGTTATTATGCATAAGTAGGTGGACAGGTTGCAGTCTTAAAACTGTGCATAAAACCAGGTTCCACTGACATCTGCTCATTCAAATCAAATCAATGTTTGATTTGCTAAACAATGTTTGCTGTTCATCAAAAACATAGCAGCAGAGCCACCGTACACCAAGACTTTGATTTCTCTGCAGAAGTTGAGAGTGTGGAGACTGAAATGTTCAGGCTTTTTTGTCGAGCGCTCGTCACCTAGAGGTCAACCCTTCTTGCCCAATATTGTGTAACAAGCATCTAGAAGGCCTACTGTGAAAAACACTGGCTGTCAGAAGTGGGATTCGAACCCACGCCTCCAGGGGAGACTGCGACCTGAACGCAGCGCCTTAGACCGCTCGGCCATCCTGACTGTGTCTCAAGCACCACATAGCACTTAGCAAAGCACCAGCCTAGTTGTTATAGCGTGAGTATAAATACTGTAAAGACAACAAAGTTTACATATGAATCATGGTATGCAGTCTTTGTGTTTACTATGCAATTCTGACCAATCACAGACCAGTTCTAATTTGAGAAGGGTCCCTGCACACTCATTCAGATATTTCCAGGAACTGACAAACAAGGTGGAAGATAGGCAATTTCCCTACAATCCACTTGACCTGTACTTCCCCCTAAAACGAAGTTCCATCAAGATTTAAAATCAGATCTCTGGATTCAGAGTCCAGAGTGCTAACCATTATACCATGCAAGTAGCACTTGGACTCATAAGAAAGTTGTGAAACTATTTCACACATGGCATCACTAAATATGTTATTCAGTGCATATAACAGAGATAGTGTATGAAATTACAAGTAACACAGTGGATAACATTTTAAAAAGGAACCTTTACTGCCTAACATAAGAAACTTCTTAAACTTTTGCTACTTGCTCGGCTCCCTCCTTGACCAGACTTTCACTTCAGGATGAACTTTTTAGCCCAATTTATTCCTGTTATCAGCCCTCATGATATTTAAGACAATGGGAAAATTGTGTCTATTTCCCCATAATCAAAAGATGAATATCTCTTAAGTGTAGATTGCCATGACTTTCAGACAGAATAGAAAAACAGTAACTACAATGGATTCAGTCTTTCAAAAAACAAAGGGTCTTCCAAAGAAAGGGTACTGTTTCCACATTTAAAGGCGCTGACAAGCTAGGGCTAAAGTCACTGCATTTTACCTGTAAATCATCTTGCACCCTCTTAAAAACAGGTCCCACCGAGATTTGAACTCAGATCGCTGGATTCAGAGTCCAGAGTGCTAACCATTACACCATGGAACCACACTCTCATTCACATAATGACTCTTGAGCTGGTGGAGAACAGTGTCAATTTTCATATTAGCCTATGACGATGGTATTTTGCTATCATGTATATCACAAATAGCCTACGGTAAGAACAGTAACCACAAAGGATTCAGTCTTACAAAAAACACAGCGTCTTCCAAGAAGAGGGCACAGCATTCACATTTTCAAGTCCTAACAAGACGAGACAAAAGGTACTGCATTTTAACTGTAAACCTTCTTGAAAGGTTCCACCAAGATTTGAACTTGGATCACTGAATTTAAAGTCCAGAGTGCTAATCATTACACCGTGGAACCACAGCTCACAAGTATCTGTAAAGTAACCTCACAGGTGATCAAATTGAGTGACCAATCTTGATGTTCCAGCTACTGGCACTATCAGGTGAAGGTAGGTTACTTAGGTAGGCAGACAGCCTACCTAGCTATTACACCATGGAACCATGCACTCTATTGCATAATGTCTCTTGACAACCTACTGGAGAACAGTGTCTCTATTAGCTTATGGCGATGGTGTTTTGCTATCATTTATAACAAAAATAACCTACATTAAGAACAGTTAATACAAAGGATTCAGTTAATTCCAAGTCACAGGTGAAAACACATAAATCTGGTAAATCTAGCTAATGCGTCGTTCACAGACAAGAGGGGATGCAGGAGATGATCATTCGGTCAGTATTTTGAAGGAGTGGGTCTACCCATTTTACGGAGCACATAGTAGCACAACTACTGTACGCCAACACATTACTTTCTGTGCACAGGTTGAGAGTGTAGAGACTGACACGTGGCTTTTTCTCAAGCGCTCATCATCCAGTGTCTTTCCCAACATTGTCTTACCAGCAACTTTTAGGCCTACTGTGAAAAACACTGGCTGTCAGAAGTGGGATTCGAACCCACGCCTCCAGGGGAGACTGCGACCTGAACGCAGCGCCTTAGACCGCTCGGCCATCCTGACTGCATCAGAAGATCCAGACGTATGATGTTGGATCCACATAGCAATTAGCAATGATGGATGGACTCTCTCATCCATTATTCAGTCCACAGAATGTAAACACAACCGCAACGTAGGTGAGCAACACAAAAAAGCACCGTTATTAGCGTATAGCTGCAAGTAGTGACAAAGTTAAGCAAACTAACAATGCAGATCATTAAACGAATGAATGAATATAACAGAGACAGCCTATGAAAATACCAGTACCACAGTGGATAACATTTTAAAAAGGAACATTTACTGCCTAACATGAGTACGTTATTTAACTTTTGGTACTTGCTCAGCTCCCTCCTTGGCCAGACTTTCACTTCAAGATCAATGTTATAGCCCAAGTTATTCAGGTCATCAGCCCTCATGATATTCAAGACAATTGAAAAATTGTGTCAATTTCCACATAATCAAAAGATGAATATCTCTTAAGTGTAGATTGCCATGACTTTCAGATAGACTGGAAAAACAGTAACCATAATGGATTCAGTCTTTCAAAAAACAAAGTGTCTTCCAAAGAAAGGGCTCTATTTCCACATTTACAAGCGCTGACAAGATAGGACTAAAGTCCCTGCATTTTACCTGTAAATGGTCTCGCGACCTCTTAAAACCAGGTCCCACCGAGATTTGAACTCGGATCGCTGGATTCAGAGTCCAGAGTGCTAACCATTACACCATGGAACCACACACTAGGTTGTGCAATGGCTCTTGACAAGCTACTGGAGAACGATGTCGATTTCCATATTAGCCTATGACCATGGCATTTTGCTGTCATGTATAACACAAATAGCCTACGGTAAGAACAGTAACCACAAAGGATTCAGTCTTTCAAAAAACACAGCGTCTTCCAAAAAGAGGGCAGAGCTTTCACATTTTCAAAAGTAACTGCATTTTAAGTGCATATCTTCTCCAAATCAGGTTCCACTGAGATTAGAACTCGGATCACTAACCATTACACCATGGAACCACAGCTCACAACTACCCGTAAAGTCACCTCACAGGACCCTCAGGAGAATTGGACGATTTGAAGAGCGAGTGATCAGTCTGTGATCACTGATATCAAGACTGACCAGACTTGATATCAGTCGCAGATTCCCAGGTTACTTAGGACAGGTGGCAATCTTGAAACCAGGTGCCACCGAGATTTGAACTCGGATTGCTGGATTCAGAGTCCAGAGTGCTAACCATTACACCATGGAACCATGCGCTCTGTTGCATTATGTCTCTTGACAACCTAGTGGAGAACAGTGTCAATTTCCCCATTAGCCTATGGCGATGGTGTTTTGCTATCATTTATAACACAAATAACCTACATTAAGAACAGTAACCACAAAGGATTCAGTCATTTCCAAGCGACAGGTGAACACACATAAATCTGGTATATCGGGCTAATGCGCTGCTCAGAGACAAGAGGGGATGCGGGAGATGATCATTCAGTGAGTGATTTGAAGGAGCGGGTCTAGTCATTTTACAAGTTTATGGAGCACATAGTAGCAGCACAGCTACTGTGCACCAACGCATTGCTTTCTGTGCAGAGGTTGAGAGTGTAGAGACTGAACCGTTGTGGCTTTTTTCTCAAGCGCTCATCATCCAGTGTCTTTCCCAATGTTGTCTTAGCGGCAACATTCAGGACTATTGTGAAAAATACTGGCTGTCAGAAGCGGGATTCGAACCCACGCCTCCAGGGGAGACTGCGACCTGAACGCAGCGCCTTAGACCGCTCGGCCATCCTGACTGCACCTGAAGGTCCGGACCTATGATTTTGGATCCACATAGCAATTAGCAATGATTGATGGACTCTCTCAAGGCAAAAAAGGCACCGCTCTCAGCGTATGGCCGCGAGTAGTGACAAAGTCAGGCAAACTGAGAGTGTAGATCATTAAAATAAATGAATGAATAAAGCAGAGATAGCGTATGAAATTACCAGTAACACAGTGGATAACATTTTAAAAAGGAACATTTACTGCCTAACGTAAGCAACTTATTAAACTTTTGCTACTTGCTCGGCTCCCTCCTTGGCCAGACTTTCACTTCAAGATCAACTTTTTAGCCCAATGTATTCAGGTCATCTGCCCTCATGATATTCAAGACAATTGAAAAATTGTGTCAATTTCCACATAATCAAAAGATGAATATCTCTTAAGTGTAGATCACCATGACTTTCAGATAGACTGAAAAAACAGTAACCACAATGGATTCAGTCTTTCAAAAAACAAAGTGTCTTCCAAAGAAAGGGCACTATTTCCACATTTACAAGCGCTGACAAGATAGGACTAAAGTCCCTGCATTTTACCTGTAAATGGTCTCGCGACTTCTTAAAACCAGGTCCCACCGAGATTTGAACTCGGATCGCTGGATTCAGAGTCCAGAGTGCTAACCATTACACCATGGAACCACACACTAGGTTGTGCAATGGCTCTTGACAAGCTAGTGGAGAACAATGTCGATTTCCATATTAGCCTATGACCATGGCATTTTGCTGTCATGTATAACACAAATAGCCTATGGTAAGAACAGTAACCACAAAGGATTCAGTCTTTCAAAAAACACAGCGTCTTCCAAAAAGAGGGCAGAGCTTTCACATTTTCAAAAGTCACTGCATTTTAAGTGCAAATCTTGTCGAAATCAGGTTCCACCGAGATTTGAACTCGGATCACTGGATTCAAAGTCCAGAGTGCTAACCATTACACCATGGAACCACAGCTCACAACTACCCGTAAAGTCACCTCACAGGTCCCTCAGGAGAATTGGACGATCTGAAGAGCAGTCTGCGATCACTGAGCGACTGACCAGTCTTGATATCAGTCGCAAATTCCCAGCCACTGACGCCATCAGGTGAAGGTGGGTTACTTAGGCAGGTGGACAGGTGGCAGTCTTGAAACCCACCGAGATTTGAACTCGGATCGCTGGATTCAGAGTCCAGAGTACTAACCATTACACCATGGAACCATGCGCTCTGTTGCATTATGTCTCTTGACAACCTAGTGGAGAACAGTGTCAATTTCCCCATTAGCCTATGGCGATGGTGTTTTGCTATCATTTATAACACAAATAACCTACATTAAGAACAGTAACCACAAAGGATTCAGTCATTTCCAAGCGACAGGTGAACACACATAAATCTGGTATATCGGGCTAATGCGCCGCTCAGAGACAAGCGCTCATCATCCAGTGTCTTTCCCAATGTTGTCTTAGCTGCAACGTTCAGGACTACTGTGAAAAACACTGGCTGTCAGAAGTGGGATTCGAACCCACGCCTCCAGGGGAGACTGCGACCTGAACGCAGCGCCTTAGACCGCTCGGCCATCCTGACTTCGCCTGAAGGTCCGGACCTATGATTTTGGATCCACATAGCAATTAGCAATGATTGATGGACTCTCTTGAGGCAAAAAAGGCACCGCTCTCAGCGTATGGCTGCAAGTAGTGACAAAGTCAGGCAAACTGACAGTGTAGATCATTAAAATAAATGAATGAATAAAGCAGGGATAGCGTATGAAATTACCAGTAACACAGTGGATAACATTTTAAAAAGGCACCTTTACTGCCTAACGTAAGCAACTTATTAAACTTTTGCTACTTGCTCGGCTCCCTCCTTGGCCAGACTTTCACTTCAAGATCAACTTTTTAGCCCAATGTATTCAGGTCATCTGCCCTCATGATATTTAAGACAATGGAAAAATTGTGTCTAGTCCAGAGTGCTAAACATTACACCATGCCTGCCAACTTCCTTACATGTTGGGAGTTGTGGTCTTTCAGGAGAATTTACAATATCAAGACTGAGTGATCAAAGATGAGCACACAAAAACCAGGCATAGCTAACTAACGCTGTGTTCACAGACAAGAGAAAAACGAAAAATCTCAAAAGATGTAATCTTTCAAAGACACAAATTAACTCAAATTTTTAAAAAAAGTTTGACTTTTCTGGGTGCCGATAAAGTCAGATGAAAAATGAAACTCCCTTTCTGTCAATAACACTAAAGTGAAAGTAGGTTTTTTAGGCAGGTGGACAGTTTGCAATCTTAAAACTATGCATCCTCTTAAAAAAAGGTTCCACCGAGATTTGAACTCGGATCGCTGGATTCAGAGTCCAGAGTGCTAACCATTACACCATGGAACCATTTATCAAGCATTATACTGTCTCTTGACAATGTAGTGGAGAATAGTGTCAATATCCATATTAATGTATGGTGATGGTATTTTGTTGTCATTTATAGCACAAATAAATTACAGTAAAGCAGTAACCACAAAGTATTCAGTCACTTGCCACCAATTCCCCCACCAATTCAGTACACAAATTTTCATGTTTGTGTCCATACAGTTGTAGAAAAATGCAATACGTATGTTTGTGTCAATAAAAGCTATAATACTTAGTATTTGACAGAGATAGCATACAACGATATAGAGGATCGTGAAAAAAGGAAACCTTCAACCACTAGCTAGCTACCTTAATGAACTTAGCTAACTTCAGCTAGCTATTGTCTGAAAGTTGAAGATGAATATTTTAGCTCTGGTTATGAAGTTATTTGGTATGGTATTTGAGATAGGCTAATAATAAATTAATGTTTGTATATCAACACTCATATCAACATTATTTTTTCTTACCTGTAACCTGGCAGACCTTTGAGCTAGACTGGACCATATGGTGACTACGTGAGCCATGTCAGTAGGTTGAAGGACGAGGTCTACTCGTTTTACAGTTCACATAGTAGCACAGCTACTGTACACCAACACATTACTTTGTCAGCACAAGTTGAGAGTGTAGAGACTAAATCTTTTTTGTCAAATGCTCATCACCTAGAGAAGGTCAACTTTTCTTTCCCAATATTGTGTTACAAGCAACTGTGAAAAACACTGGCTGTCAGAAGTGGGATTCGAACCCACGCCTCCAGGGGAGACTGCGACCTGAACGCAGCGCCTTAGACCGCTCGGCCATCCTGACTGGGTTACAAATGTCAGACCTATTATTTTTGGTCCACATAGCACTTAGCAAAGCACTAGCCTAATTGTTATAGTATGAGTATAAATACTGTAAAGACAACAAAGTTCACATATGAATTATGGTATGCAGTCTTTGTGTTTACAACTTAATTCTAAGCAATCACAGACCAATACCAATTTGAGAAGGTTCCTTGATAGCCCTCCCTGCATACACATTTCCAGGCACTGACAAACAAGGTGGATGACAAGCAATTTCCCAATCCACTTTACCCGTACTTCATCTTAAAACTAGGTTCCACCGAGATTTGAACTCGGATCACTGGATTCAAAGTCCAGAGTGCTAACCATTACACCATGGAACCACACCCCACAACTACCTTAAATTGTGGGAATTGTGGTCTTTGAGGAGAATTTACAATATCAAGACTGAGTGATCAAAGGTGAGCACACAAAAACCAGGCATAGCTAGCTAAGACAGAAACCCCCAAAAATGTAATCTTTCACAGAAACAAATTAACTCAAATTTTAAAAGTAAAGAGTTTGACTTTTCCAGGTGCCGATAAAGTCAGATGAAAGATGAAACTCCCTCTCTGTCAATGCTCTGACATGAAAATCAGAATTATTAGAATTAATGTTACATTTTTTCAGTTCCATGTTTTCAGTTCCTCTGAAAACATGTTTCACATGTTACTAAAGCGGGTTTAGTGAAAACTCTGAGTTTGTTAACTCTGAGATGAGGAAATTTGGATTTTCAATTCCAGAAAGAGAGGTAACTTAAACTCGGGGTCAGTTACCATGGTGACTGACTCTGTGAAGTTAACTTGCTCACTGGCAGCTTTTCTTCAACAAACCTTGAGTTTCTCTGCCTCCTCCCTCTTACAGAGCAAGATATGCGGTTTCATTTCCTCATTCAGTTCATATCAAAGCGCATATTGAAGCACATTCATTAGTGGAGGTTTACTGTCTGTCAGGATCAAAATCCTGGTTGAATATTAGTTTAGTTATTCAAGACTTTCTAAAATTACTGCTTTTACGTGCATTAGTCATTTCTTTGAACAGTGGTTTTTGCTCTCACATTCAAATATAACACAGCATGAATTCACCTTCAGCTCAGAATAAAACCTCTGCATGTCCTTCTTTTATAACACTGTGAGACAGACAGCTGTCAGCTTGTTAGAGCAGCTCCTGACCTGAAATATTTATTGCACATAATGTGTAATCTCAGTTTAAATCTAAAAAATCAGTATAGAGCTTTTTCGAGCAGCATCACTGAAAGCTGTTGAAACAAGATATAAATAGATACCTAATATTTTAAAATCTATTGTGTTTTAACCTCGATGCCTTTTCAAGTGCAAATCACCAAACACATTATTACTGGATCAGACTGTGAGCTTACAGTCATGTCTCTATGTGCTTTGATCTATATATTTTTTAAATCTTAAACCATATTTTTCATCTTCAGTGCCATCTCCTGTGTTTTGTCCCTCGTCAGATAAAAGCTGAATAAATACTGTATATTTAAAATGTAATGTAGCTACAGCCTGATAAACGGTCAGATTCCACTTTATCATCATTAAGCAAATATAAGTATGGTAAATGATGAATTAATAGACAATACTGAATAAAACTGAATTGTGTTAACTTATTGACACTTTCCCCACTCTGACTTAGGTTCTTTTTTTAAAGATAAATGTGCACGGTCCGCATACACATGCATTAATATCTCTACATCTACTGGATTAAAATGGAGGCTCTGTCTTTTATTTACCTGTTGCCATGGTGAATCATAGTATTGGGGCTCGATTGATGATGGCTTCTTTTGTTCATGCACGCACTTAATTCAGAGTGAACGTACTCAGAGTTGATTGAACCGACTCTGATCAACTGTTCTGGATCTGAAAACTCAGAGTTTCCCATCTCGGGGTTCATAAACTGAAAATTCAGGGTTAGACTCAGATTTTGTTGAACCTGCTTTCTGGAATGGACTCCTGGGGCCTGTACTATGAAGCAGGATCTGTAGTTAGTGAGGAAACTTCAGGTTTAATCCTGGGTTTTCAGGGTTACGACGGTGGTTCACTTCTTACCAGGGTACACCACCATGGAAATTTAGGCTGAACAGCTAAACTGCTCTGGAGCAGGTTAACTTCAGAAGATCGGATCACAACCTGTCAACACCCTGACCACTGACCAATCAGATCACTGGAAAAAAAGGAGTCATCATTCCAACAGGATCCCGACGATTCAGAATGGATTCTTCATCATCCAATTAAATAGCAAAAAATACTCACTCTATATTTAAGTCATATACAATAATACCTACATGTATTTTAAGCCTTAGCCTACTTTTACTATTTGGAAATTATTTGTAATTATTTCTAATGTTTCTACATCTTCTTACTCTGTTGAATGATTTCAGCCTATTGTTAGCATTTCACTTCTTTGAATATGACTTTTTGCTGTCCCAAAAACAGAGGTTTTCCGCAGTTACTTCATTGGAACGTTTCATCTCATATCTGTGTCCAGGTTGTCTTAAAACTGCGCATATTCTTAAAATCAGGTCCCACCGAGATTTGAACTCGGATCGCTGGATTCAGAGTCCAGAGTGCTAACCATTACACCATGGAACCATGTGTTCAAGACCATAATGTCTCTTGACAAGCTAGTGGAGAAGATATTATTATCATTTTCAATATTACTGTATGGTGATGGTATATTGCTGTCATTTACAACACAAATAGCATATGATAAGAACAGTAACCACAAAGGATTCATTTGCAAGTCATGTAATTCAAAATTGTACAGATGATCTGAGTGCTAACCACCGATTCAGTACACAGATTTTCATATTTGTTTTACTACACGCTACACTTTTAGATCCTGGCTGTATTTATCTATATGTTTTAAGACAACTGAGGATGTGGGAAATGCTTGTTCGCGTCAGTTGGTTGAAGGACCAGGTCCACTTGTTTTACAGTTCATCAAGCGCATATTAGCACTGTACCGCAACACATTGCTGTGTGTGGTTGAGAGTGCAGAGACTGAAACTTTCTGGCCTTTTGGTCAAGCACTCGTCACCACCTTTGTTTCCCAACATTGTTTTACAAGCATCTATTAGGCCTACTGTGAAAAACACTGGCTGTCAGAAGTGGGATTCGAACCCACGCCTCCAGGGGAGACTGCGACCTGAACGCAGCGCCTTAGACCGCTCGGCCATCCTGACGATGGCACAAATTCTAGACCTATTATTTTTAATCCACATAGCAATTAGCAAAGAACTAGCCTAGTTGCTATTGTATCAGTATAAATATTGTAAAGACAAAACGGTTCACATATAAGTGGTGGATTCTTTGTGTTTACAATGCAATTGTTACCAATCACAGACCAGAGGTTCTTGGTAGCCATCCCTGCACACAGATTCAGACATTTCCAGGAAGTGACAAAGAAGGTGGATGATAGGAAATTTCCCAATATTCCACTTTACCCATACTTCCTCTTAAAAGAAGGTTCCACCGAGATTTGAACTCGGATCACTGGATTCAAAGTCCAGAGTGCTAACCATTACACCATGGAACCACACCCAACAATGACCTTACATTGTGGGAATTGTGGTCTTTGAGGTGAATTTACCTTATCAAGATTGCGTGATCAAAGGTGAGCACACAAAAAACAGATATAGCTAGCCAACGCTGTGCTCACAGACAACAAAAATGAAAACCTCAAAAATGTAATCTTTCACAAAAACAAATGACCTAAATTTTTTTTTAAATTGTTTTTTCCAGGTGCTGATAAAGTCAGATGAAAGATTAAACTCCTTTCTGTCAATGCTCCCACTTGAATGTCAGAATTATCAGGCCTCATGATGCATTAACATACAAGAAAAGTATTATGTACAAAGAAATCAGACTTTTACAAAAACAAACCAACTCAAACTTAAACCTACATTTGCTTTACACAAATTCTCAATTGTCAGCTACTGACAATATTATGTGAAGGTACATCCTTTAGGCAGGTAGACAGGTTGCAGTCTTAAAACTGTGCATCCTCTTAAAACCAGGTCCCACTGAGATTTAAACTGAGATCTCTGGATTCTGAGTCCAGAGTGCTAACATTACACCATGGAACCACACACTCAGTTGCATAATGGCTCTTGACAAGCTAGTGGAGAACAGTGTCAATTTCCATATTAATGTATGGTAATGGTATTTTGTTGTCATTTATAACACAAATAGATTACAGTAAGAACAGTAACCACAAAGGATTCAGTCATTTGCAAGTCATGTAATTCCAAATTGTACGGATGGTCTGAGTGCTAACCCCCAATTCAGTACACAGATTTTCATGTTTGTTTCCATACAGTCGTAGAAAAATGCAATACAATATGTATATTAGTGTCAATAAAAGCTATAATACATAGTATTTGACAGAGATACATACAGCAATTAACAGCGATAGATCATGTGAAAAAAAGAAAATTTAACCACTAGCTAGCTACCTTGATGACCTTTGCTAACTTCCGCTAGCAACTGTCTGTAAGTTGAAGATGAATATTTTAGCTCTGGTTATGAAGTTATCTGGTATGGTATTTGAGATAGGCTAATAATAAATTAATGTCTCTTAAGACATTATTTTTTCTTACTTGTATCCTGGCAGACCTTTGAGCAAGACTGGACCATATGGTGACTACGTGACCGCAGGTGAACACACACAAACCTGGCATAACTAGCTAATTTGCCATTCACAGACAAGAGGGGATGTGGGAGATGCTCATTCATGTGGGTTGAAGGACGAGGTCTACTCGTTTTACAGTTCACATAGTAGCACAGGCACTGTACACCAACACATTGCTTTGTCAGCACAAGTTGAGTGTAGAGACTGAAACTTTCATATCAAGTGCTCATCACCTAGAGAAGGTCAACTTTTCTTTCCCAATATTGTGTTACAAGCAACTGTGAAAAACACTGGCTGTCAGAAGTGGGATTCGAACCCACGCCTCCAGGGGAGACTGCGACCTGAACGCAGCGCCTTAGACCGCTCGGCCATCCTGACTGGGTTACAAATGCCAGACCTATTATTTTTGCTCCACATAGCACTTAGCAAAGCACTAGCCTAATTGTTATAGTATGAGTATAAATATTGTAAAGACAACAAGTTCACATATGAATTATGGTATGCATTCTTTGTGTTTACAATGCAATTATAATCACAGACCAATACCAATTTGAGAAAGGTCCTTGATACCCATCCCTGCACACTCATTCAGATATTTCCAGGAACTGACAAACAAGGTCCACCTTGCAGGAGTTTCCCTGCAATCCATTTTACCCGTACTTCCTCTTAAAACAATGTTCCACCAAGATTTGAAATCAGGTTACTGGATTCAGAGTCTAACCATTACACCATGGAAGCACCACTTAGGCTCATTAGAAAGTACTGAAACTATTTCATACATGGTATTGCCAAATATGTTATTCAGAGCATATGACAGAGATAGCGCATGACAATACCAGTAACACAGTGGATAACATTTCATAAAGGAACCTTCACTGCCTAATCAACTGCCAAAATCATGGATGTCGTCCAGTCTACTCAAACTAAACAGCAAAAAAACAGAGCTCATGGTTGTGGCACCTAAGGCGCTGCTCCAGAAGGTTCGGGATTTCTCCTTGAGGTCAACGGTTGCTCCATCTCCTCATCCCCTGAAGTCTGCAACCTGGGCGTCATCCTGGACTCTTCCCTCTCCTTCCAGTCACACATCAAATCCGTCACAAAATCTACCTTTTTCCACCTCAAGAACTTCTCCTGACTCCAGCTGTCACTCTCAAACACTGTTGCTCACACCTTGATCCATAGCTTCAATTCAAATCATCTGGACTATTGCAATGGAGTCCTGTTCAGGGTTTCCAGTAAAACCCTGGACAGGCTCCAATATGTCCAGAACTCCGCTGCCAGGGTTCTTACCCACGCCAAACCCTGGCAGCACATCACCCCCACTCTCATTCACCTACACAAGCTCCCTGTGAAATACCGCATCTCCTACAAACTCCTCCTCCTTACCTACAAATCCCTCCACTCCCTGGCCCCCCAGTACCTTTCTGACCTCCTCCACTGACCCACACTTTCCCGAAGCCTGCGGTCCTCTGACTCAGGACTGCTCTCCGTCCCCCGCACCTGCTGACGCACTTTTGGAGACAGAGCTTTCAGCCTGGCAGCCCGCACCCTCTGGAACTCTCTCCCTTCTGAAATACGCAATGCTCCTACCCTGGACTCTTTCAAATCAGCCCTCAAAACCTATCTGTTTACTCAGGCTTTTGGCCCACAGTTAACCTGTTAACCTCTAACTGTTAACCGACTAAAGTTACGGCATTTCACTTGCAAATCCTCTTGAAATCAGGTTCCACCGAGATTTGATCACAGTTCACAAAGTCCAGAATGCTAACCATTACACCATGGAATTACTTCACATTTACAGACAGTTCAGACAGTTGTGAAACCATTTTGTACATGTCATCGCCACACGTTATTCAGAGCATATGACAGAGACAGCGCATGGCATTACCAGTAAGACAGTGGATAACATTTTAAAAAGGAAACTGTACGTACATTTATTCAAGATTCAAGATTCAAGATTGAATTTGCATACACAAAAAAAACGAAATGCTGTTCCTCCCAGCCCACAGCAGTGCAACAGCAGCAGAAAGGTTAAAAATATACTATATATATAAAAATTCCCTTTAAAAAAAAGAGTATTTTTAAAGCATTATGGCTAATTTTTAAAAAAGAAAAGGATTTGAGGATGAGGAATAACCAATTAGTTTGGCAAATGTCAAACTGTTTAACACAAGTAAATAAAGAACCTGACAGAGCTGCTCTTGTTGCTCTAAACTCTCATATGTTAGCACCTTGGCTCCCACAAGGCAGATGTTCCAGTCCTGCACAGGTATTTTTCTAATGCAACCACACCAAATGTTGTAGTTAGCTTAGAAATAACACTAGGTTACCATTGTAGGTAAATTACACACCTGGACATGCTAATGTGTACTCACCTGGACATGCTAACGTTTGCAGCTTACATTATATAAAACAGTTTAATTCATTCCTCACACTTTTGCTCTTTGTGTTTTTTGATTTAAAAAGCTAAAAGAACAACACTCTCTAAACTCTTGAGCATGGGGCGAATGAGATTAAGACAACAGTTGACCTCGAGCTGATTAGCGGTACAGTACATTTGGGCTGTAATCAGTGATGAAGTAAAAATATCTCCAAGTGCCTGTGTAGTGTAAAGCAGATTTTGAGAAATAGTTAGCTGTTTTACTGCACATAAAGCATGCAGAAAGTATTTATCTGTGTGTTTCCAAGCATAAGTTGAGAATTTCCTGATGGAAAAGACAGAAGAAAGAATACACCTGAGCCTAAGTGCTAAATTGCAATACCAAGATACCCCATTATCACCGTATTGGATGAGTCTCCACAGTACACAAATACCCATTTTGGATGTTGCAGGGATGCTCACTGTGCAGCAGCAGCAAGACTCATATTTTGGTGTTACGTGACATGAGTTGTCTCATGTTCTGAATCAAAGCACAGAAACTCAGTAAAGCATCTCACATGAGAGTAGGCCTCCTTCAGCTGACAACAATTAAATACTCCAACACTGAATAATCAGGTTTAGTTTCAGTCAACAGGTAAGTGGGTCTTGACAGCATGTTATGCATTTGGCACTGCTTTCAATGTGTCTAGCAACAAGTAAATGATGTGGACTATTATTACTTAATAGCTGCTGAGCTCGGAACTGCATATCTGAGACTGAGGGATTTGCAGGCCGAGATACTGAACTGCAAGTCCAAACTGTGTGGAACCTGGGTCACAAAGCTGGGTGACCTAGATAGCTGAAACAGAAAATGCCTTTCACTTGCGGAGTGGGAGAGAGGTGAGAGTCTTCGAGCCAGCGAAGACATGGTGGCACCACACAATGCATGACTCGTCTTCACTGATTTTATTTTCAGTTACAGTATACTATGTCTCAGGGGAGTGATGCTGCTCATGATGTTTTACAAATAAATGTAGCAGAAAAAGTGAATAATGAACTTTACCACTAGGTGTGGGTGTAAATTATGTTATGATAATGGGATGGAATCATTTTAATTTAAAAAAAAGCTGCCCACATACTGTGCCCATTTCTTTGTATGTAAAAAAAAATAAAGAAAAGTCTGAATGCATATCACATAGAATGTAAGAGCTACTAATCATTATTTTCTATTTTACCAATAAATCAAATGGCTATATGTAACCTAAAAAATGTCACTCATTGTGAACCCACAGACAATTTAACAGCTTTTTAGTCTCTTTTAGCTCATTGCTTACCCACATATTTACTGTATGGGTCGGAAAAACTCAAATAAATTGACTGGACACTACTTGCACAGCACCAAAAACAAACAGACAAAGTTAGCGACTAATGTTAGCTTGTGAAGAAACTTAAACATCAAGCTAATGTTAGCTAAACCTAAGGACTCATATTTATTCAGAAGTTAGTGTAGACCATAAACAAACTAAAAGAGAGTGAATATTGGACTTAAATTAATCAGGTGGACACAAACATGACTCCAAATGCTACCTGTCTGCTGGATGTGTAAATAGGCCACTGCTTGCTATGATGTTAGCCGGAACAACTTGATAATGCGATAATATGTCAGATGTT
Organism: Thunnus maccoyii; assembly: GCF_910596095.1. NCBI lineage: Eukaryota > Metazoa > Chordata > Actinopteri > Scombriformes > Scombridae > Thunnus > Thunnus maccoyii. The sequence goes on along the minus strand of NC_056555.1, from coordinate 6,194,873 downwards.
GCATGTCTTTCAACTGGTTTGTAGTTCTTCGGCTCCCAAGTGCCCCACAAATAAAAGAAAGTAGCTTTTAAGTTTCTTTTTTTGTTTTCTTTTTTTTTTAAACTTTGTTTCTGTGTTATTGCTGTAGTTTTGGCCAGTATACCTACTGAACAAAAAAGCTTTATGTTGCACTCAGTAACTGAGCGCTATTAAGTAGCAGCACTGGTGTAACTATTAACATTAAGATGCATATGGCTCTGTTCCATTAATGTGTGTCAGTAATCATGGTTGTGTCTCTCCCACACTCATTCGCTCATTCACTACTCCCTATGTAATCGACACTCAATAGTTAACTCAATAGTGAGCAGCAATTCAAGATTTCGCACACTTATCATCATCATTTTGTGTCATCACTGGCAGCTGTAGAGTCGCACAACAGTAACGTTCACATCTATAAAATGTGGTGCATTGTTAGATTGTTATCAGAAAGTGGTATACATGTGCTTTGTGTACAAAACTTATTTTGCTACATAGGGTTGTTGCATGCATATAACTTTTATACTGAAAAATAAAGGTGTAGGATTTTAGATACTACCTTTATTTGAATAATTTAACTTAAATAAATTGTCCTTAAATAATAGCTGTACATTAAAACATGAAACATGTTGGATTGACATAAGTATTAAAACTGGAACTGTGCATTTTACTGTTTGCATTTAGACTGAAATGACCTAAAGGCAGTAAAGGAGTAACCTGAAAAGTCCTCACATGCATGAATGCAACATTCTTTCGGAGTCACTTGCCACACTTAAGCCCTTTAATCCCACGCAATAAAGATAATGGAATCAGTGAGCTCACGTTTAGTTCTACATTGAAATAACGTTTGACCTACATGATGAAAGAGGCAATGAAGGCACTTCTGGCAATGTGATAGTGGATTATGTTGCTCCTCCTTTTCTTTTTTACATTTGGCACTTTTTTAGAGCACTTTCTGACTTTTGCTTTTAATTGAAGTGTGATAATATTAACACTTTTTTCATCATGTTGAGTCATGGATTTGGATTGATTCTTAGTTGCACATCTGGCTGTAAAGAAGGAAACCCTTTCTGCACCACAAACATTCACTTTTTACCAGGCATGTGGAGGCTTGTCATCTTGGACCTCATTTAGTCTTTGGTTAACAAATTGGATTAAAATGACCAAGAGTGAGTCACATAGCTTTTAACAAGAGATCAGCATACCAAAAATTAAGCAATAAGAACGAAATTGTCTTTAACTTCCAACGGATGATTGTAACTCTACCCCTTCGTTGTTTCTCCTAGTAATTAAGGGTTGAAAATTTGTTTGGCGACATGCAACTGAACCAGCAGCCAACCACTCTGTTCAAACACTGTTGAACTTGATAGCTTGAACTTGCGCATAATACTGACAAATAGAGCTTACATAAACTGCAGACTGGAACATACCTGTTATTGTGGGATAACTCCCATTGAGCAAACCAGTCAAACAAGAGCTCTCGTTATATAACTGGCACTGAAATGACACAAGTGTGCTGAGCAAATGTCTGCTCTTTTGAATTGAATGATCACTGGGACAACTTCACTTTACTGCACACGAAGATTGAAAACCACAGTGACTGAATCTGTTGTGTTCTTCGCAGGGAATTGAGTTTCTAACCATGAAAATGCCTTGTTCAGAGTCAGAATAAGAAATGCCATGGTGCAATCACTCACTGTTTTCCTAGATAATAATCACATCTGTGTTTTGCTGCTGTTTGATTGACATACAGTGCAGGAGGGCCAATGCTCAGCCCCTGTATATGTGTTTTTGCTAAATCCAACATCTGTCTGTTTTATTTAGAACAAAAAGAGCTTTGCATCTGTTAGAGGGAGAGACCACAGACCCTGACAAAGACCCTTCACCTCTTATGAATGGCTGTTTATCCAGATGGATGTTATTTTGACCATGACAGCAAAGACAGTCTAAGAATAGCCTCAAGTCTATGCATTAATAATGGAATTACACATACTGGAATACTAAAATTAAGTTGAAGCCATTACTGGCATGCAAGAAAAATTGTTTTGCAGTAGGAAAGCTTAATAAAACCAACATGTCACCCAGCCATGGACAAATATCAGCTGATAAGGACAGACATGGAGGCTTTTTTTTTTTTTTCAAAACAAGCACTTCTGACTCTATCATGAAGGTCCAGACAAACTTTTGCCTAGCATAAACAATGTACTAATGAAATAGAGTGACCAGTGTACATGTTGAATGCATTCTGTGTATTCATGTTGAGCAAATAGTGAATTTATTTTCAAGTGTAGGTTTGCAGAACTCAGTAAACTGACTTTTTGCCCTGCTAGCTGCATGAGGTCACCATGACATTCATTTTTGTGGTTTTAAGTGAAATATCTCAACAGCTATTAGATAGATTGTCTTCTGACTTTTCATCTAGCGTCATCATCAATTTTAATGTGTCCAATACTGGGGTTTATTTTTATGGAGGTTTTTAAGCTGCAGGCTGTCCTTGCAGCTCAGGTCGGGTCTGTTTCTTCCACTGCATGGTACACAGCCCTGTAACGTTATCCACTTTTGTCTTCTTAAAAGGTATAATATGTAATTATTCCACATTAAAATGTATAAAAACAACTAGACCTATGTTATATATTTTGTTGAGTTGTGTACTTAGATTATCCCAAATGTTTCCAACAATTTTCAAACCCAGAGAAATCTGTAATTTAATCAAAGTAACGGACCGTCTCATTTGGTCGCATGTCAATGGCGTCACACCTCCTATACCAAAGAGTAAACACGCACAAGATGCATAAGGCGGCGCTGTGTTTGTCCGCTACAATGGCGTCTACCAAAGAGTAACTTACACACATACAAGATAATATATCGGCGTTGTGGTTGTTCCACAGAAACTGTTATGATTTGACTTTTGATCAGTTTTAAGCCACATTTTCATAATAAATTTAGGTTGCTTTTAACTATATCTTTTAGCCGGAAGAAGAATTTTAGTCATTGGACGTCTGGATCTTAAGTTATCAGAGAAATAAACTGGGCAAACGTTAGCAGAAGCTCGGCTAACAGCCCCTCCGGGAAGTCCGGTGGTCGCCGAACATCGTCGGAGAAATATTGACTTTTTAGGTGAAACAGCTTAAATTAGTATTTTTAACGATTTTAATCTGCGTGGACGTTTGTTTTTGGAGAGGAGGAGACCTCTGCGGATAATTCGGCTCCCGGGAGAAACCGGCCGAACGTCTGGATCTTACGTTATAAGAGAAATAAACCGAACAAGTGTTAGCAGCAGCTCGGCTAACAGCCCATACCGGACGTCCGGTGGTCGCCGTACATCGTCGGAGAAACTCTGATTTTTTTTATTTATTTATTTATTTTTTAGGTAAAACAGCTTTAATTAGTATTTAAGCGATTTTAATCTTTGTGTACGTTTGTTTTTGGAGAGGAGAAGACCTCTGTGGATAATTCGGCTCCCGGGAGAAACCGGCCGAACGTCTGGATGTAAAGTTATAAGAGAAATAAACCGAACAAGTGCTAGCAGCAGCTCGGCTAACAGCCCGTACCGGACGTCCGGTGGTCGCCGTACATCGTCGGAGAAACACTGATTTTTTAGGTGAAACAGCTTTTTTCAGTGTTTTTACCTGTAATCACTGGGTCCGTTTGTTCTGGAGAGGAGAAGACCTCTGCGGGTAATTCGGCTCCCGGTAAAAACATCCCGAAAGATTAACACCGGAGTAATCCTATCCCGGTGACGCTGGTTATTAACAACGAAGACAACAACTCCCATGATCCCTTGCTACTTCACACCGTCATCACACGCCGTCTTTTGTTATTGTTTTGATTGAGAGACCCCTAGCGGCTGAAATTACAAATTGTACGTTTAAAGGCTCAGTTTTTTGGTTCGGCAGCTTATGAAATCTTAAAGTCATTGTAAAGAAATAATAGTATATACAATCATAAATATCTCCTTGCTGTTAAAATCAGGAGATGCTTTGGCATAGGCACGGACATTAGATTGTGCTATATACTGGTTATTGCTCCTGTAAACTAAGCTATCTAAGGTATCTTTAACTAGCTTTAAAGATACCTGTTCCTGATTTTATTTGTCTTTTGAAAATGAAAATTACTGGCCCTACTGTGCCCTGGATAACTTTTCTCCATTTGGACCATCTGCTCTTGCCTATCTCTTTGTGACAGACAAGATAAAGATCAGATAAAGGCCAAAGAGAAAATCCTCAGAACAGGACTTGCTAATACTTGAAATGGTTGTGTTGGCTTTTTAGTTTCACTTTTTTCTGTTGTTAAGCAGCTGTTATTCCTCTTAGACCTGACATCAAGAGTAAAAAAATTTATTAGGATGATATTAAAGGACTGGTTCATATATCTGTCTTAAAAACAACAGTCAGGAGCCCAAATGAACATTGAAATAGGTTTTTCTTGCTGTAATCATTCCTCCTGTTCACACTGGCCATTAGAAGATCCCTTCATAATGCACTTACAATGTAAGTGATTTGGGACAAAATCCACAGTCCTCCTTCTGTGCAAAAATGTATTTAAAAGTTTATCTGAAGCCAATATAAAGGTTCAGATTTCCTAATGAGTCAAATCAAGAAAATGTCTTTCAACATTACAGTCTTTTTAGTGCCAAAGTCCTTCTTTTTGTTACTATACTTCCACCACAGCTCAACAGGGAAACACTGTCCGAGGACACGCAGAGGTAATTTGATGCTAAAAAGACTGTAAATGTGGCAGATATCCACTTGATATGATTAAATTATACTGCTTAAGCCTCATATAAGCTTCAGATCAACTTTGAAATATATTTTTGCAGAAAATGACTGTGTGGACACACTGTGGATTTCAGCCCCCATCAGTTACATTGAAAGTACATTTGAAGGGGATATTTTAATATCCAGTGTGAACAGGAGGAATGATTACAGTGAGGAAAACCTCTTTCACTGTTCATATGGACACCTGATTGTTGTTTTAAGACAGTGAACCTATTCTTTAATGTTGCACATGAACATTCATGTGTTGCACTACACGAACGTGAACCTGTAGCTTTGTTATCAGGAATTATCTGTGTGTAAAAATGTCATTGCCCTATCACACTGTTAAAACCGAGATGAGGGCTGTAACATTCCTTCTTATCTCAGAAAAGTCAGACTTGGATGTTTCCAAACATTACATACGAAATAAGTCTTCTCTTATCTCAAAAACCTTTGCTTATAATTTTTTTTTACCCAAGCTACACCTCAGATAGGTGGGGTTTGCAACCAAGACTGTGATAACAAGACAGTCAAGTTTAGTTTCAAAATTAGATTACGATGAACTCAGAAATGTTGTTTCCAGGATGAGACTGCCACAAATATTTATTGACCACAACACAATGATTGCTGAGCTGAACTGATGTATTTTGCTGTTGTAAGTTTTTACCTATCTTGTTCCTCTTATCTTCAAAAAGTGACGGTTTAGAGGAAGTTATATCCGCATCATTTATCCTTCAACTGTTGTACATTGTTAGGCTTCTAAACTGTCCTTGTCAGAGTGTCTAGCCATGACAAGCAGTAGCGTCCCCGTTCATGAATCCTCTGAGCCCTCCTGTGTGCCCCTCATGCCAGGGCGCCAACACAATACTGCAAGGCCTCGACATAATTTCCCGATTCTTCCGCTTCTCTGCTCCAAGCTATTAATTTCAGAGGCTTCTTACATAAGGTATTATGCAATGTGTTTTTCTGTCGTCTATTTTTCTGGCCCCTGCACGCTAATGGGTCTGGGGGCAGGTTGTTGGTGGCTGAGGCTGCTGTTGACATTCACATGCTCATGAATGGAGCCCCCTGCTCCTCTCCTGCTGTCGGGGTCTGTCCACATCAAACCCAAACAGGCTAACGGTCGGCTGGGTTGGAGGGACCACCGCTATGACGCACACGTGTCCCAAAAAGTTTGGAGAAAACAGGGGACACGTGCAGACGGAGAAACCTGTTTGTCAGTTACTGCACAGCATGGGTCCTCCTGATCCTGAATATTGTCTGCTGTGTTATTTTGAGTATTTTGAAAACACAGAACAGAAAAGCAGGATTCACAGGCCATCTGGTGTGACATATTTCCGATCTGGACTCACACTGTCTGTTTTGGCCTAAGTGTTTTTGTTTAAGATGAAGGTAGAAGTTCAAATAAAAAACATCTAATTGGTGTTATAGTAACCCAGAAAGAAAATGGAAAGACCTGAGTAGTTTTTATTCTTATTCTTTATACTTTTTTTCATTTAATTCATCAGTTGAAGGTGTGTACAGGCTACAGTTAATTAGTAATTTAAAGCTGCACTGATAGATTTTTTGGCACCGGGGGGCAGCAAAACAAACTGTAAACACAACATTGACATGGCAGATGTAGCAGGCAACTGCCTATTTACACATCCAACAGATATGGAGCAACATTATTAATCACTTGGATACTTTTGGCCCCCTGACAAATGTTATCGCTGTTTTGGTCTCCAACAACTCTTGAGAGGAAATATCTGGGTCTTTTTGCTAAAATTGGCTAGATGTTTAACCTTCCTCATGGGCTAATATTGGTCTGTAACTTTAACCCTAACCATTTTATGTAGGTAGAATACAGTCAATTCATTTGCACATTTTTTGCTGAAAACATTGTCCTGCTGCTGCTGCTGGAAATTAGGTTGATGAGAGGCTTCACCAAACAGTTAATTTGTTTGCCGTAAAACCAAAGCAATGAGCTAATTCACTCTCCTTTTAGCTCTGTTTTGATCTCCAACAACTCCTGAGAAAAATATCTGGTTCTTTGTTAACATTGGCTATATGTTTAACCTTCTTCAAAGGCCAATGCTGGTCTTTAACTTTACTGTTTTCCTGAAGTTACTGCACTTTTTTTCCCCCTACTGGAAACAGTATCATGCTGTGGTTTGAGATGAGGTTGATGAGAAACTGAACCAAACAATAAATTTGTTAGCTGTAAAACCAAAGGAATTAGCTAATTCACTCTCCTTTTAGCTTTGTTTTGCTCTCCACCAACTCCTGGGGGGTATATCTTTTTCTGTATCTGTTAAGTGCTCCAATATGTTCACCAGCTACTAGCTAACATTGTCTGCCATTTGGTGCCGGACAGGTAGTTTATAGTTTATCAGGGCCTTTTCAACAAAAACAGCTGTCAGTACCAGCTGGAAATTGGGTTGATGAGGGTGGTGAGAATATACCAACCAAAATAGTTTGCCTGCCATAACACCAAATAAATGACAACAAAAAATGCTAAAATGCTCTATAGAGCTGAGGGAAACTGCAGAATTCTCCATGGGTTCATCACTACGAGCGACACCTTTCACTTTACAGATGATCATTTTTTACAGTGCTAATAAAGGAATATCCATACCATCTGTGAATCAATACCAATCATTTCTAACGTGATAATATATTTCCAGTCTCAAATACCTAAACATAGCCCTTATTTTCTAGCTTTATACCTGAGACTAACCATCTGCAATAACAAAACCATCTGTAATATAACATTTGAATATAACCATTCCTATATAAAGATAAATACTATCTAGCAGAACTCAAACCTTGCAATATAAGCCTCTGACACAAGACCCAACAAGCAGACCTCTTTCAAACCCAAAAATAGCCATTAGCTATCTTTGTCCCGATGTGACCGACAAAGGTATCCTCTTGTTACCTCCACTGGTCACACGAGTTAATCATATTTGTCCCTGTAGTGCAGTGTCTGTGCTAAAAGTGACTGAAGTTTGGAAAGGACACAGAAATGCGTCAAATCCTTTGAGTGGGTGGCCATTCGAGGCCATTTCGGCTACAGGTGTGCTGTCAAAGTACAGCCGTCATTTCCTGCCAATCAAACATCAGTCAATGATGTGAAACTCAGTTCAGCCAAAGCAAATAGAACTGTTACTAACCTGAGAGTGCCAGCGTCTCTTAAAACACTCTAAAAATATCAAAAAGGCTAAGGAGTTTTGTTCCAGAAAATGGTTATCACCTTTTAAAAGGAAGTTGCAGTTAGCTGCAATAAGTTTTTGGCCACTTGAGGGCACCAGATAAGACTTTAAACACAAAATTATCACCTCTTAAGGTAGCATAGCAAACTTGTTTGCAAACTGTTACTTATTTACACAACCAGAAGATACAAAGCAACATTAGCAATCGTTTGAAATCGTGTGTGGCCACCTGACAAATGTAAACTTAATATTTACTCTCCTTTTAATTCTGTTCTGGTCTCCACTTACTCCTGAGGGAAATATCAGGTTCTTTAGCAGCTAAATGCTCCACTGTGTTCACCAGATAGTTGCTAATTTTGTCTTTCTTCCATTTAGTGTTGCGCAGGTAGTGTATAGTGGGTTTTTAGAACTTTTTGCTGAAAACTGCTGCTTGCTGTGGCCCAAAACAATGCACGAGAGCCAATGAGAAGTCATTTGATCCATTTTTATTCCAAAAAATTGACTGTGCCCACTTTAAAACTGGGCTCATTACTTCTATAACAATGATAAATTACTGTTTGTGCTTCAAATACTGCTGAAAAAACATAGAAATAATGTTAGTAGGCCAAGTGATATTTTTTAATGTCCTTTAAAGCCCCTGAAAACTTTCAAATCCAGTATTTCTCCATAACAATATATACATGATAATATTTATGATTAAATAAGCAACAATCAATGTTAAAGTTTGGGGACAAACTATAGCTTTAACTAAGATTTGGAATCAAATGTTGCTAAATCCTGATAGGTGCATGAAAGTATGTGACATCACGATATTCCAACTGAACCAGTCAGAAGAGCACAGACAAATATGAAATACTCCAATCTCTAAGTGAAATAAATAAAACTGTTCTAACTTTGGCACAAAGATGTGTGTTCATGTCAGATCCTATCCCTCATACTAGTAAGAAGCTGATTGAGCAGATGAGTTTTCAGGGCCTTTCATTTCTCAAAGCTCCTGGGTACTCTGTCTTTTATCTGTGATATTTCAGTGTCTGCTGTCTGGGTATTCCTTCCCCGGCTTGTTTTTTGTCCTGCTGTGTCACCACTCATGATGTGAAGTTGTCCCTCGTGAGAACGTTTGCACAAACAGGGATTTGTCTGACGGAACGTCATGCGCCAGTTGTTTTCACAAATTGAGTTGCGCTAATTCTACACACAGAGCTGCAGCTCAGGAGGATGAGATGCTACCATACAAGCGAGTGGGTGGGTAGCGAGCCAGAGCCCTGTACTTTTCCATCAGGCAGCTGAACAAATGGAGAGGGCCTCTGGAAGTTTCTAAGCGGCTGTGCCTTATCAAGGGGGATCTTTTTTTTTTCTTTCTCCTTCTCCTCCTTGTGCTTTTGTCTGGCTGGTCAAGGGGGGTTGGGGGGACGAAAGTAGTCCCTGACCAAGAATGTTATTGTTTCCTGAGCTGCAGATGACACGCTTCTTTGCGACTGAGTGAGGATCTGCGGAGTGTGAGGCCAAGGCTTTGTCTGAACGCCTGCCACCTGCATCATGGGCCCCACCACCTTCCTGTCAACATTATATTTTTGGATTTGACCTTGTGCCCTTATAAACCGACCACAAGTGGAGGCAATAACATTGACTTAGCAGGAAATTGGTGACAAAATAAAATCTGTGGCTCTGGAAAAACTGCATTTTTGCAGCATTTGCATGTTGGACAACAGATTGGAGTTTATAACAAACACAAACTCAAAAGTTGTGAAGCAACTGAAACTATAGTTATGAATTTCACTCAAGGACACTACTGGGCCTCATGTTCTCTACCTGGAATGTGAACTCTCTAACCTCCACTAGGCTACACCTTTCCGCAGTGGCTGCTGGGTAAAGGCTGAAAGAGGGAAGTGTGTGTGTGTGTGTGTGTGTGTGTGTTGAGCGGGTTGGTCTTTATATTCATACAGTGATGAGAGCATGACGTATGATGTGCGCAGGCCTTTTCACCTCCCACAGTTGTCACTGCAAGCACACGTGTGTCAACATGGTGGTGGAGGAAATAGATGGCTGACAGGAAGGGCCACACATACATCTTGATAAACAGGCTCAGAAACACACACCTATACATACAGAATGTACAGCTACACAAACACAACGTGAGTGTGGGTACACTGACTGACAGTAGAAAAAAATGTACATAGATTTTAGTTTTGATATGATATATATTTATATATATATATATATTTCAAAATAGCCTTTTAGAAGATAATTAAACATTTAGAACTAAATTAGAAGGCTTATCATCTAAGAGGTTTGAAAGCATTTCATTGTACAAAGTATCACAGTTTCTCACAACCCATAGACCCCGCATATCTGTCCTGTTATAAGCTATTAGGTAAAAAAAAGAGTCTTAATAAGTTGTGAATTTCTTTTCATTCATTTGTGTTTTCTGATAATTCACTACCAGCAAATTCATACAAACAGTGAGTGCACTCTGGGTTTAAAGCAGTTTCTAAAACTACAAAAGCGCCTGCATGCATCTGTATGATCCAGTATGTGGCAGCTCAAAACAAATGTTCTTCACACTGACACACTTAAGTAATATGCTAACAATTCTACAACCTGTGTGCAGGCCTCCTTTCAAGTGCTCATCTCTGTCATGTCTGTCACCACCACACTGTAATCAAACAATATGTGGTACACCTTCACCTAAAACCGACAGTCATGACATTTGATAAGCATCAGATCATCATCTGCTCCACCTTTCAGTCTGTTTGCACTTCCTGGCACCACAGAGATACAACGTACCATTGTACTGACCCTTCATCTTGTCAGATAAATATTCACAACCTCAATACCTTTCACCGAACTGATGATCACATGCAAATTTTTGTTGATGCTGAAAAACAGTAAGCAAGTCCCAAATACAAGGCCTGAGTGTCATAGAAACACATTTTAGGACAATCTAATCTCTGCACATTATCAGTTGGTAAACATGAGCATGCTGTGTGCATATTACAACATTTCTGTGTATTAGAAATATTAGCCTTTGGGAGCCTGTGCACTCTAATGTAGTCCAATACAAAAACCCTGCAACAACTACTTTTGTGAACTTAATAAGATTACATTTTTGTTGAAACTGATGTGTCCACCAGTGTATTTTTCAGCGTCAGCATTTGTTTCACCAGTCTGATGCTCATAATATGAAACAGCATGGATTCAACTAAAACTGAAAGACTTTTTACTGCTCCATTGCACAATATGGTCATAAGGGGCTCGGGAAAAACATCTGCTCTCACTGGAGTTTCAATACATTTCTATTCAGTTTTATCCTCACTTCACTGGCTGTTACTGCTCAACTATTGGATAAAATAATAAAAAAGTTACAAACTCACTGACAGATCATTTGGAGAGGGAACATCATCATGTTTGGATTTCCGTAGATTCACCTCGTAAAAAATTACACAAGCCATGGACTAAATGTAAAAAATATGAGGAATGTCTTTGTAGTATTGACTTGAAGCCTCATATCCAAGCAATCCATCTCTAATCAACATCTCAGAAATGTAAAACACTTCTCCATGCTCTCTTCCATAAAATTGGGGGCCCTGAGAGAGACACATTTACTCTAAATCAATGCTGCAAAACCCTGAGATATCCTGACTTTTAGTCCTTAGTATGAATCAATCTTCAAAAAAGCTGGATCCTACACTTCCCATACTACAAATTCCCAAATTCATTAGACCTTCCCTGCATGTTAGTCTCAACCCTGTTGCCATCATCAGGGTTATTTTCTCAAAGCTATACCAGAGTCATGACATTTTACAGCTGTTTTAACAGGCTAAACAGTAATCTCCATGATGAGTATGACCTTTGTGTAAAATCAGCAGAATCTCCCTTTAATTAGGAAAAGGGCTTTCACCTTGATGCACTTTATTTACTTTAAGAATAACCATCCTGTTTTTATTTCAATCAACGTACCACTTATGTTATCAGCATTCAAAGGTTAATGGCCAATATTATCCATTTCAAAGGCATCAGACATAGGTTAGGACATGTACTGAAATGAGCAGCATTGCAGTGAGTAGAAATATCTCATGTCTCCACCTGAGAGCGCTGTTTCTCTACAATAACACTAGAGGAGGTTAGTTGATCACTTGTTCCACAGGTTGTGTCTTCACAGGTTTAACTTTTCAAGACAAAAAAAGAAAACTAAGACTATTTTTCACATACTTTTAAATCTTGGGCAATGATTTGATTAATGATGAATGATTTTACCTCAGTTAGCGAATGAACTACATGCATCTATATTCTATATATGTTAGTTCAGACTCCAGTAGAACTAAAAAGGAGAAATCCTTTCCAATCCTACTGCATAAAGCCAAAATGCATTGTCATCAGGCAAAACCAAGCTGTTTCCAGCTCTTGATTTCTTTGGCTGTGGAAGGAAAAGAACTGCCTTAACTGAAACAAAGCAGAGCAGAGCAGAGTTTTTTTTTTTTTTGCTTTAATTGGTGCTGGACTGGAGAATCGGGGCTGAAGCTATTCCCTGGGAAATACTGTACTCATCAAAAAGAGAGTAAAAGCCGTCATTGTTAGCTACCATCAAACAGACCTAAATCTGTCACACGTATTAACCTACACAGCAGCAGCCAGAAGATACGTTTATCCAAAGAAATGAGCAGTGCCAATAGATAGACAAAACATTTCTATTTCAGCTCATTATATTTTCCCAACTGCTTTTCCCACACTTCATTAGCCTAAATGATCAGAGAAAGATTTGATTATTTTCATTTGCAGTGCTCTGGTGGTGTGGAAATTTAATATTGTGCCAGGAAATCACTCTGGATGAGAATGTAAGCTGGATGGATATAATGTGGAACGTAAACCGTGTAGAAACTTTTATCCAAAGCTCCTTTAATGTTCTTGCTTTTTTGAATTCTGTTTTATCTGCTGTTGCAGCACTGCACATCCCAGAGACCACCTGTCAATCAAACACTGTGGGCAGTGCTGCCAGGTGCTCCTCCATGCTGAGTTTTAGTTTTTGTCTTTTCTTTGTCTGCTCAGTTATAAAATGCACATTCTAACCCTCTAAATTACAATAAAAAAAATCAATGAATGGTGTTCTGCAGTTTGCCAGGAGTGCAAAGACAACCTGGAACTTAAGATAACATTCTGGCTTTCTGTTCAAATAGAGATTGACACATTTATTTCTTTTTATTATGAAATCCAAAGCAAGGTATCCTTGTTGGTAGCTCTTTGTCTGCTAAAAATGAAAAAATTATTAGTATCATGTTATATGCCGCATACCTTTCCATTCTGTATGTTTGGCTTGATAGTGACCTATCAAAGTGGTATGATACAGTACAATCACTTTACAGTACAATCATTTTTTCATTAAGGTAGAACAACCCATTCAAATCTTTATTGGAGTAGATTATATAAGCATATTGTCTTTTCTTTTACTGCTCAACATATTATGTTTTGTTTAACTGTGAATGCATTCCTATTTCTCCCCCTTTCTCTGCTCTTTTTTGTGACGGTAGGTTGAGATGATTTAATTTGATCGATTTCTGTATAGAGCCTATTGTATGTATACACGCTGGGATAGTAGTGTATGCTTTTGGGTACGTAATTTGATGATATGCATACATTTCTTTCCTGACATGTTCTGTTTGTTGTGTCAAATGAAAAAGACAGTGGGAAATAAAAATTGCGTACTAAAAATGCTTGATTTTCGAGTGTGGTATTGATGGAGGCAATTGTCAAACAATGAAACACATTACAGAAATGAATAATGCATGAAAACATGTAGGAAGGCAACGTAACAGCAGCACTGACAGCCCAGAATAGAAAAGCTAAACATCAAATTGATTTGCTACTGTGGGACATTTAACAATTTGAAACTGGCAATTGTGTTCAAAGTTGCATTAGCTAGGTTGACAGTTAATGTTAGCCTCACATCATTTCATGTGTTGTACAAAATAGTAAAACAATTACCAGCATAGTGCACTGTCAATATACATAATGTATATGTTTTAGTAGTATGGGATTGATACATGATGTGTTTAGAAGTTAAAGTGCTAATGAATGACGATTACCTCCATTGCTTGTAGTGGTTAGCTGCTATTTTTAGCTAGCACGTTTATATGTTCCAGCTAAGAATGTTTGCCACTCAAAATGTCATCATTACCTGTTTTCTCTTGTTAAAATCTTTGTGTATTGGATTTGAAATCTAGCTGTGCTGTGTGAAGTCAGCTCATCAGAATGTATCAATATCTAAAGCAAAATGTCCCCCAGAGCTGTCACATGACATGTGTCTGTTTTTGCTGTCAACAAAGGCTCATATAGTAAATAACACTGTGGGTGGGAGGACAGGTTGAATTTTTAACATGCTGGTTTTAGGTTACGCTCAAAAGATGCATCCCTTTGAACCTGAAAAGGGTCAAAGGTCACATGAAAACCAACATGCTAGTGGTTGCCATGCCACTGCAGTGTTTGTGGTTAATGAGGGTTTTGGCGGGTGAAACATGTTCAATACAGTTTGCCTTAATCAAATCACTACCTAATAGAAATGTCCCCAGAGCTGCAGTGAAATCCCTTATCCTTTATAATTCACAGTGAAAATGTGGGCTTGCACACACTTAAAAACTACAAAGCAGTCACAAGGGTCCTGCAAGGTGCTATATGCATTATTTATACCTATACATTATCTTACACCTCACACTCACCAAGAGGAGGTGGAAGGCAGCTTTTGAACCGGGAAGAAATGTGTGGAGGTCTTAACACCTGTGTTTCTAGTGCAAAACAGCAGCGTTTGGTCTATGAACACACACATAACATAGAGGGTCTATAGACACAGCAGCTGTGAGCGCTGAAGTAAAAAGTCGAAACATGCAAGGGGTGTTACATCACCTGCGGTGGTATGTGATGTGTTATATGTGTTAATGTGGAATGGAATTAAAATGTACATTTCAACATTATTTAGTTAAACCCTAACCATCTTTTCTAAATCGTCACAGCTAATAGTCTCTACTTTCATTAGCTATTTCTCTTTTCACCTTTTTTGGTCATGCTATTTATTGGCCATTTTGAATTTAGATTCCATTCAGTGAGTGTGGGAGCTTTCAGTACATCAAGCATTTCTGAGCTTCTGCTGACAATTGTTCTGAATTTGGTAATCCAAGCCCTGCAAAAAACAAGGCTAGTGATATTCTGTGTTTTTGTTATTGTCAAAAAATCGCATGGAAAAAACAAAACTAGCAGTGTGTTAGGCCATCTCTCAACACACTCTTCCTACATCCTTACCCTATCCTTCACCCTAAACCTATTTGTCCTCTTACTGATGATGCAAATCTTTAAAAACAGGTCACAAATATGTTGCCTCACTTTGAAAACAGGCTTAGTAATATCCCAATACAGCTGGGAACTGTAGTTTTTAGCAAACATTACTCAAACTGGAAAAAATAGTGCATTTGTAAGGACTATTTTCAGCTGCGGATTGATACACATTTGGTGCTCTTGTGAGTTTTTTCTGGCAGCGGGATGGTAAATATGGGATTGAGTCAAAATAAACAGTGCCCATGTGTCATGGTAATGAAGGAACATGTCACCCAGTGCAACAAGATACACAGACAATACTTGTTAGTAGGATGAATTCATTGTTGGGTTTGGTCTTTCCATGAGATTTCTTGACAATAACAAAAATACAGGATATCACCAGCCTCATCCTTTAAAATTGCACTTTGTCGATTTGACATGTCAAAGTAATTTAGTAGTTACAGGTATTACTAAGACAGTGAAAACAGATGTATAATGTGTTATTGCGCTCTGGAGAAAATTATGGCTTTCAGACTGCAAATTTATAATAGAAAGCCTGCATTACAAACTGGTAACATGGAGTTTGACAGACAGAGATTTACCTGGCAGGGTGGTTATAATGAAAAACATTATTAAACTGCATAATGGGTGAAGGATCAAATGTGGTTTTGGAGCTTCACACATATTTGGAGTTAAAGTCACAATACTTTGACCTCTGTTGAATGTTTCAGTCCCTCAGGTTTATGAAATCACAACACTCACTTGCTGTCATCCCTCTAAATAAAGCACTATGTAATGGTGGACATGCTGCACCTGCACATACTAACATACATGCATACCATTAAAACACTCTCTCACTCTCTTTCACACACCCTATCTGCTCTTTCATATGGTGTATGTGCTTGTACTATACACCCTTGGTAATTATGGTATATATGCACTCAATCAACTATGGCAGGTCCTTCCATTAAAATCACTCTTGCAGCTCCTTTGCCCTGTGACAGCCTCCGGTGTGTGAAGGGTCATCATTAACAGCAGCACATATAGTATCTGCTGGATGGATATAAGTGTAAGATAAGGTACTGTGCAGACAGGCCAAGAGTCGCCACTTTCATGAAAATATGCAGTGCCTCTTTTTCTCTCAGTGCTTATTTTTTTCACTCTTCATTTTTGTTATTTCTGAGTCCCACTATAATCTGGGTCAGCGCTGCAAAATTCGGGAAAAAAAAATGTAAAAAATTTCTAAACAAAACAAGAGCAATTTTCCTTTCACAATGGTATGTTTTAATGATGTCCCTCTAAGACTTAGCAAGAAATGTGAGCAGTTGTGAGCATGATTTGATGTCTGATTTCGAGAGGAAACGTTGCCAAATGACACAAAATGACCTGCTTGATGGTTTGCTACTAAAATCCATGCTGATGAGTGTTTCCACTTAGACGATGGATGGATTTTCCTCTCCATCAGTGGGTTCATTCATTCTCACCTAGTGTTTAAAACTACAGTTCTGCAAAGTTCGAGTGTTGCAAATGGAGACAGTTGCTGGGATATTCACATTTGATGGTTGGGATCTGTCACAGTGAACAGAGGGGGGAAATTAATGCGAACATTTGAATTTTTTTAACAGCCGCTGTTCAAAATGAAATAGTTGCATATTCTAAAAAAGTATGGGAAATAAAATTGCACCGCATGATTTTACCATTAATTGTGAAGCCCACTAAGGTTGCTGCCTCTATTGGGCACTTAAAGTGACCTCTTCAGTGACATCTGGACTAAAAACTTTAAGCTGCAAGTGTGTTTCGTTATGAGAGAAGAGAAAAAAGTACTTGCTGCTTAGTCTTCATGGTATATAAAGGTCAAGAGTGGATCTAATTTCTATTCAGTTTGGTGTAAAAGGATGTCTGTGAGACAGGGATAAAAATTAATGAAAGCTTGCCTTGCTTAACTGATCAAATGCGTCAAATTAAACTGCAAAAATATTGGTGTCTTTAAAAGATATTTGATAAGTACATACAATATCTATTTTTGAAATTGACTCCTTTAAAAAAATAGTTTAACACTTTGGGAAAAACGTTCACTTTCTTGCCAAGAGTGAGATGAGATGATTGACACCATTCTCATGTATGGTAAATATGAAGCTACCCCCAGCAGTAGCTCGTTAGCTTAGCTTAGCATAAAGTCTGGACACAGTGGGAAAAAATCTAGCCTGACTCTATCTACAGGTAACAAAATCCACCTACCAGCACATCTACAGCTCACTAATTAACACATGATGGGCCCTATCTTACACCTGACGCAAGCGCAAATGTCTTTGTTAGTTTAAGACCAACATAGTTGTCATTTTCCTGTCCAGCGCCCATGTTGTTTAAATAGCAAATGCACTTGTGCCCATCTAAGCACCCATGGGCGTGTTGGTCTTAAAATGAGGTGTGGTCAGGCGCATTGTTGGCATATTGCCAACTTGAGGCAGCAGAAAGCGATTGTGCTATTGACCAACAAAAACCTGGTCTGAAGTCAATGGCGCAGTGTTTCACTGTTATTTTAAGGGCACATTATCAAGACAGTAATATGCACCTTTATAGGCAGGTGCACAACGCACTCTGCTTGTTACACACACACTGACACGCGCACAAACATTACAAATTAAAGGATTACAATATGAAAGATGTTTATTGTGTACATTAACATATTTTTAAAGATACATGTCATAATGGTTAGTCATAATATTTATCAGAAATAGATAATCACAGTAATGACATGTCTGATAAAATTAAACTGTCTAAGTATTTGACCAAATCGTGGCAAAACACGCAGGTATTTAAACAGACCCGTCAGGATGAGGGTGTCTGTTAAGACCCAGCAAACAGATTTCAACAACAGATCAGACATGCATCGACTTTCCTGCTACATCAATATATGAGGAACACATGGGGAAATAAATGAGGTGAAACAATGATTAAACTAAAGAAGGTGTTGGCTGGAAGCGCCCACTGGCAGGAGCCTTCCGCTACTGTGGGCAGGGGAGAAAGAAAGAACTCTGGACAGTTTCTAGCTGCTGCCAGCAGCAGGATCAGCACCTTGGAGAGCTGATCAAGTCCTGACAACTGTATGGTTAATTTTTACATGATTAAAATTAACGATCTAATTTTTGAACAATATTTAACAAATATTCTTTAACATTTTTGAGAATACAGTGATCAGGTTTCCATACTTTCAGCAATTAAAACCCTGCTGATTTTACCTGTGACTCCATGACTGAACAAAACAATTTAAAAAGAACCAAAGCTGTAATTAAAAAATAAACTTTTTCAAAAAAGAAACAACACAACACAGAAATTTGCAACAAATTAATGAACAGGACCTTAAATTGGTGCTCTTCTTCCTCCTTGGGTTTGCAAGCGAGGAGCACCATGATGGGGCTGGAGACGGGAGGGTCCAGGAGCTGCAGGGTCCAGTGTGCTCGTTATGGACCGGGTGCTTTCATTTGGTGCATGAGCAGACTTTTTTCCTTTGCAGAGAAGTGTTCATTCTTGCTACTTGGCAAATGCACCATTATAATAACAATCTGCCAAGGTGCAAGCGCACCTGGCTTTTAAAGGGAATAGGAGATGACACCCTGATTGGTTTATTGCATGTTACACACAAAACACACCCATGATTAATTAAGAGACTAAATGCAACCTTTTTTTTAACCACCACCAATTTTTCCGCAGTTAAAATAGCAAAAGTGGATTTGGACTCACCAAAGATTCACCTAAATGCACTTGCACCATGTGCTTCAGACAGTGTGCTTAGGGCCCTATATCTTGTTTGTTTAATCCGAACAAAAACCAAAGCGTTTAAAAGATAAGCCATGATTTGACAAGGAATTATGATATTCCTAGGTAGGGCACAGTGATTTCTTAGAGTCTTGTTGTCATCATGAGGTTGCCAGGAAGGCTTTTTTTGTTTGTTTGTTTGTTTGGTTGTGGACAGTTTGTAGGTGTTACCCTATTTCCAGTCTTTATGCTAAGCTAACTGGCTATACTTCATGGACAGTCATGAGAATATCATTGGT
The DNA here is from genome assembly GCF_910596095.1 of Thunnus maccoyii. Lineage (NCBI taxonomy): Eukaryota > Metazoa > Chordata > Actinopteri > Scombriformes > Scombridae > Thunnus > Thunnus maccoyii. The sequence continues at coordinate 6,175,556 of NC_056555.1, read as the reverse complement.
CTTACCCTCAGCAAGAAAGTAGAATGACATGAAAAATTTTGCTGCACCCTTCACCTGACCTCACTGATCGTTCAGCATGTTCCCGTGACTTTGGCATACTGAGTTGATGACATTATCTCTTCATCACGCTGAAAAGAAATAAGTAGGTCGAATCGGTGGATGGACAGATAGATGGGATGTTGAACTCCAGCTACACTCATCATCCAGACCACAGTGCTCTTCAAACCTGGTCCTCTGCCAGCCGTCAAAGCCTTTCTGGTGTTCCTTCTAACCATGTAATCAGGGACTATTTTACACCTGGAATGCAAAAGAGATACAATTAGTAACATTTAACCACTAGGTAAGACAGAACACCAGCAGGCTGCGGATCCTGAGTCGCATGAGTAAAAGCTACTGAACCATCCAATTTCAGCAAGGTAGACAGAGTAGATGTGTATTTCTAAAGAGAATGCTTCATATTATGCACAGGCGTCCCTGACCTTCTTTGTAGTTCATGACTGCTGCCGCATTCCTGTAATCAAGAACAGAAAATTATCTGAAATGAGAAAGAGAAGAAAAATAAGAAAAATGTTGGTCTATCCACGCCTTGCATATCAATGACCTGACTATGTGATTCTGGTGTGAAGATGGACACTCTGGCAAAATCCCCAGAGGCCTTCCCCTCTGATGGTTGGCACCATGGAAACATACGGCGATTTGTCTGTCACGGTGTCCCGGGTGGAAAGCTCATAATTACTAGTGCATTGTGATTAGACTGAAGTCAGGATTATAAGGCAACTGGCCTCATTCTCACTTGGCTTTCAGCTAATGGATTTGACTCATCTTCAGAAATGAGAATTCAATTGATTTTTTTCTCTTCTTTTTTTTTGTCTGGTATTGAATTGGTTGTGTGTATGTGAGGATCCACAAGATCGAACAAGAAAGCAAGAAGCAAGAAAAAAAAAAACAGCTGACGGAGCTTCAAGCTCACAGCTTACAACCTTGACAAACTGATTAGGTAGAAAAATACTTTCATGTGGTATGAAAGACACCATCTGCTAGTTGCAAACTGACACATACACAAACAGCGATAAACAGCCTCTGAACCACAGATAGAAAGCATTTTAGAAAATAAAGTTTCATGTGATTGTAATAATGAACACTTAAGACCAAATGAGACCACATGAAGTGAATAAGGCAGCAGGCTAAATTTTGCATCCCAATACTACATGGATAAACAGTATTTTGAAAAAAGAGGGGGATTATGTAAACCGTTTGCACAGCTTAACACCATCTGAAATATTCTGCTTCAACAAGCAAATCCTAAAATGCTGCTCTTCCTTTACAGTGAAAAAAGAAATGGGGAGTTTTTGTAAGCAGCATCAGTGTTTGTTTGCTTGTTTTCAAAACTCAATGCTCTTTTTCTGACACGCTATTTCATACTAGCATTATAGATTCTTGCATAGACCTTAAGCAGCACAGTGCAACCCCGCAGCAATGAAACTGTGCTTCTGTAAGAGAAAATGAAAACGACATCTTCAAGGTCACAGATGTTTAATTACAACGATGTTATCTTTAATGAACCAAATCGTCCTTGCAAAGGAACCATTAACACCATGATGCTGCATAGGCAGGCTTGGGAACCACCAGGCTGTGCTGATAATCACATTGGGCCATTTCTGCAGGGGTTATGAGCCTGAACCACTGAAATGAACACTGTCAGTATCAAAGATTTAAGGGTGTTAATTCCCAGAGATTTTTATTCTCTTTGATTTTTTTGTACCTGAATGTAAGAAATGAAAGGTGCAAAAAGATAATGCAGCAATAAAATGAGACATAACAGTTATGTCAAAACATACTCACGTTTAAGTAAAATGATATAAACCTCAAAAAGGAAGTAATTTACTGTGTATTACTACTACTTCTAAACACAATAGAACTACAATTTAACGGCCTAGTGAATGTAAGGTCAACTCCTGTAGGAAATATGTGTTGATGAGAGCAGTGGGAGTGAATCAAAACAGTAAAGTTATGGGCTGTAAAACCAAAACTGAGCTGAAAGATACTAACATCTTCCATGGAACTCAGGAGAACTGCAGAGTCTTTGTGGGTTTATGACTACAAGTGACCCCATTCATTTCATTCATAGTCAACTGACACATTCTTATTCAAAAATTATTGTTCAGTGCAGCTTTAAATGTGACTTTCAGTGCTGTGAACAACACAAACAAATTCTATTCACCACCGCTGTCAGCTAGTTACTAACTTGATCTGCCTGCTGTTTGGTGCTGGGTAGGTAGTGTACAGTGGCACCAGAGCTTAGCTATGGGCTGTAAAACTAAAACTATGAGCTGAAAGATGATAAAACAAATGTATATCCAGTAGGATGACACATCTCTGTGGGCTTGACACTACAAGTGACACATTACACATTTGTTTGATCCATTGTTAAAATAAAAAATATGAATCATTGCAGCTTTAAAGTTGCCAGCCAGCACATTTTTTGTTGATTTGCAGGTAAACAGTTTTCTTATTGTTTCTATGTATTCCAATTATGCAACAGTTGTTTCATGAATACATTGTCATTGCAGGTTTGATAAAAGCTCTACAGACACCTTTGTATAACCATCTGCCAGACAGGTGTGGTTTCATAACGCAGCTTTTACACTCAAACAACATCTTTATGTAATAATTTGCACACAAGAATGTTTCAATTCCATATATCCACTGCAGTTAACTTGACTTATTTTAAGCAAAGAATAAAACTAGTGATTCTACTAGTAACAGATGGACAAAAAATGCTCCTCCTACCATACCTCCTCCTCTTCCTCTTCTTCTTCACCACACACCCCTCTCCTCCTCCTCTTCTTCTTCTTCACAACACACCCCTCTCCTCCTCCTCTTCTTCTTCTTCTTCATCACACACCCCTCTCCTCCTCCTCCTCTTCTTCTTCACCACACACCCCTCTCCTCCTCCTCCTCCTCTTCTTCTTCTTCACCACACACCCCTCTCCTCCCCCTCTTCTTCTTCCTCACCACACACCCCTCTCCTCCCCCTCCTCTTTTTCTTCTTCTTCACCACACACCCCTCTCCTCCTCCTCATCTTCCTCTTCACCACACACCTCTCTCCTCCTCCTTCTCCTCCTCCTCCTCCTCTTTTTCTTCACAACACACTCCTCTCCTCCTCCTCCTCCCCTTCTTCTTCACCACGCACCCCTCTCCTCCTTTTGGCAGCATCCACTCTCATATTATTGGTGTTCTGGCTGCGGCTGCTGTGTTCCGTGTTTACTCTCAGGGCGACCCCTCCCACAGCGACATGCAACCCGACCTGCAGGTGAGCAGTTCAGACCCAGCTTCCCTGTTTCCTCCCCAAACTCTCAGTGGATTATTTGCTGGAGGGAGAGACGATGTACTCCAGATAAAGCGAAGTTGCCTTTTAGGATTGTAGGATTCACAAACGGGACGCGGTCCTGCATCGCGCGTCTGGATATGAAGGCAAACGCAGGCAAGGGGATGATTTGAAGGCAGCAGTGTGGGCGTATAGGTGAGCTGTCGGCTGGGTTTCTTCTGTTTGTTTTATTGTGTTTTCCACAAAAGTCGTAGTTGGTATCTCTGCTGAGACAAACTGCGTGTGCGAATAGGACAGAGAACTTGGGAAATTTAGACAGGCATGAAAATTATAATTATACTAAAAAACAGTTTATTTTTCCGCCTCACTTTCCTATTTTTCATTCTGTTATTCTTATTTAATAATTGCACTATTCTTAACGTTTTACTTCTGTAAAACTTAACCTATTCTCTACTGTTTTCATACTTTCATCTTCTTAAATGATTATTATAAGGACAGATTCACAAAGGAAAGAGCCGCTCCTATCTTGTATAATTATGGTGATTTTGAATAACAGAGTAGCGCGATTTAATTTAACTCTAATTATTTCAAAATTATATATTTTTAAAGTAATATTCTTGTTTTTTATTATACTAAATATTTCAGTAGTAATGTGCCATAGGTTTAATTAAACACGTTAGGACTGAACAGAGGATGAAAAAAAAGAGGATGAAAAAAATGTATTTTTAAAATGTATAAAAAAAGACAAAACTCAATGAAAACAGTTGTGGTGTTATTAAAAAGTATGGTGCTGTCGACCGACGCAATAAGTAATCAGACTGTATTGTATTGGTGGTAAATATGGGGGAGGAGTATGGATCACTGACATGTACAGATTAGGTTACACTTGTCCCAGCAGTTACTAACAGTTTCCACTACAGATAACGCCAACAGTAGTGTTTAAATGTGGATTACAATTGATTTATAGTGTTTTACTACATGTGACTGGCGAGCACGTGTTTAGTGCCAGTTTTGCTGGTAGATTATTACTAAAAGTTGTATAAAAGAATAATGTGATTCATTTCCTTGTTTTCTCTGTCTTTGTGTCTCTCTTCAGTTCATAAAAGCAGTCCAGTATCAGAGGCTTGTAATCCTGACATGTGTAAAACCAGTGAGACAGTAACCTGAGATCCCATCCTGAGGGAAAACCAGGATGTGTCCCATTGTGTCACAGCTTTTAGGCAAGATCAATGTTGGAGGCAGCCGTTGCAACCCTGCTGCTGCAGCCTTGCTGCTCTCCCTGTGTCTTGGCCTCCCTCCCTCTGTGGCTACTTGCCCATCCTACTGCCTTTGTGCCAGTGATATAATTTCCTGCAGTGGCCGCAATCTGTCCGTGCTGCCCTTTGATCTCCCAAGCTATGCCACACGGTTGGACCTGAGCCACAATGCCCTCACTGTGCTGCCTGCGGATTGGATCTCCCAGCCATTTGACAGGCTCTCTACACTGGTTCTCAGCCGAAACTCCATTGGCCAAATTGAGGTGAACACCTTTGTGATGATGCCGCATCTCCTTCACCTGGACCTCTCGTCCAACCGCCTGACAGTGCTGAACTCGTCCATATTTACTGGTCTGAAGGAGCTGAGAGAGCTGCTGCTGTTTGGCAACCAGATCGTTCTAATCAATCCAGGGGCCTTCAGTGATCTTCACAGCCTGAAGAGGTTCTACCTCTCAGGGAACAGACTCATAGACTTCCCCTTGGGGCTTTATGAGGAACCAGGAGGGCCTCGTAACCTGACCTTTCTTGATCTGTCATCTAACAGGCTCTCCAAGGTGCCCGTCCAGATCCTACTGTCTCTCACCCGACAAGGTGGAATTTATTTGCAGGAAAACCCTTTGGTCTGTGACTGTGCTTTACTCGCCTTGCTGGAGTACTGGATGTGGAAACAGTATCGTCCCCTGGTAGACTTCAAAGGTGAATACCCATGTAGAGACAATGCAGGACCAGGGCCTAATTGTAGCCAGCAGGGAGTGTCGGACATGCCCCTTGAGACTCAAATGTACCAAGTAGAGCTGGGTAAATGGCTATGGGTGCCATGTGTGGGGCTAGCTGTGCCTGCCCAGGATGGGCTGGCAGTGTTCTGGGTTACTCCTGGGACAGTGCTTAATTCATCAGCAAATGATCCAAGTGACCACCTCACAGTCCTCCCTAATGGCACCCTCGAAATCAGAGGAGCACTGTTGGAGGATTCTGGTACATATGGCTGTGTTGCAGCCCGTGGGCGCCACTATGACCCCAACGAGTCTCTGGAGATCATTGTGGTGGTCGGAAACTTGAGCTCTGCCAGTGGCTTGGCACATCGCAGTGGCGCAGAGCATTTCAACACTGCGTTCACCACCTTGGCTTCCTGTGTGGTCAGCATCATACTGGTGCTGCTCTACCTGTACCTCACTCCCTGTCGATGCAGAGAAAGCAGGGGTGGGGCATCAAGAGGGTGCGGCGGACGAGCCATAATCCTCTGTTCGGACCCCAGAGAGGTAGAGTCAGGACAGCGGCGGTCAAATGGAAAGAGGGTAGCTTTCTTAGAGCCTCAGGCAGAGGATACTAATATTGATGGCCCAAAAACACCAGTGATAAATTTCGGCCATGTTACCACTGAGGGAATTCTCAAGAATGGGAGTAGGACAGTGGGACAGACCCTCACAGACACTGCTCATGTGGTATAGCAAAAAAAATAATCACCTTTTGCAAATTGTTGTATTCTTAGAGTCTGGACCCAAGTGTTTTTTTCACCATTCTGTTTCAGTTCATGATGAAAAAATCCATTTGATGTAGTGTGCTGTGATTCTTGTGAAGTAGTTATGTACTGTAGGGTTTGAGTGTTTGGTCTAAAGCAGAAAATGAAGTCTATTTGTAGGCAGAATTTCAATTACTTCTCGACTGTAAGTGGTGTCTGTTTTTACATTAAGAGTTCATATGGAAATTTCACTGTTGCCGTGAGAAATTGTTACCGCAAAGATCACAAAGATCATATAAATGTGGGTGGTGTTTTAAATTGGGCTGAGGGGAATATTCACCTCTGATAAGCTGCTAGAGACGTTAATGGATATTATACAGTATATACATTGTGAATACTGCCATCATGGTGACCCTTGTTATTTTTAACTGTCTGTCTTGTGCTGTGTCATTTTCAAAACATAAAACAGTCATATGTATGAAATGATCTGAACTTCGATGTTCTACAGATCAAACTGTCTGCTATGCATCATCTTCAAATTATGTTAATCAAATGTAACCCTGTGGAAGTTGCTTCTTAAAAGAAACATATAGTGATGTTATCAAGTGGAAACCAACAAAATGTTTACTTTGTGCTAAGAAAAGCAGACTTTTATTTGACTGATACATATTTGTTTTGATGGAATTCTCTTAAAGGGTTGCTTCACCCAAATTACAAAAATATTTTTTTTCTTCATTACACATAGTGATATCTAGCCATGCAGAAAGTTTTATTTATTTGTTTAAGGTTCTGAGATATCTGTCTCTGAGATTTCCGCCTCCACACCAGTACAATGGAGGTAAAAATTACATTTAAAGCTGCACTAATCAATATTTGTAAATTGGAATCAATTTGTGTAATGTGAATGGGATCACTTGTAGTCACAAACCCATAGAGAATTAACACCAACTCTGCAGTTTCTCCCCCCAGCTCTTCTTAGTGTTTTATGGTATGTTCAGACAGAATGCAAAGCAAATCTTTGCTTTTTGTGTTCAGTTCAGCTTCTAACGGAACTCAGAACTCACCGGTTCTTTCTGTTATTTCCCTCCAGTCTCTCTCCTTTTCCCTGTTGTCTCTGTACATTTATGAAGCAAGCCACAGGATAGGCATGAATTTTTCAACTGTGTTCTGAGTTGAAACATCTTCAACTCTCATTGACATGTCTTTATGTCCATTCACGCCGCCTAGGGCGAATTTGAGTCTACTTGTGTCTTTGCATTGACTTTGTATATAATTGCATCACGTCTAAAATTCGCTTCAAGTTCTTTCTGAACACACAGTTAGCGTCTTTCAGCTTATTGGTTCATTCCCACAGCTCTCATCAACCACGTTTCAATTTGTAGAAGGCAGCTATTTTCAGTGAAAAACCTCTGATAAATCCATTGAACACTACCCGCCCAGCACCAAACAGCAGACAGTCAAAGTTACCGAGTAGCTGGTGAACATAGTGAAGCATTTTGCAGCTTAGCAGCCAGATCCCTCATGAGTTGGTGGAGACCAAAACAGAGTTAAAATGAAAGTGAATATTGGACTTAAATTAGTGTAGAGTCCAAAAACATGACTCTAAATGAAAAAATGCTTATGTTGCTCTGTGTCTGTTGGATATGTAAGTAGGTAACTGTTTGCTAACATGTTCACCATCAACTTTATAACGTGATAATATGTCTATGGTGTGTTTACAGCTTGTTGTGCTGAGGCCAATAAAATCAATTGATGCTTTGAATTGTAATTGTTTTCAGCAAAGGACTTCTCAAAATTTTGGTCAATAAAAATGATATGTACGGCTAGACACCAGTAGAGGTAAGTGAGAAAATATGTTATTTTGTCATTTGTGTGCACTGACCCTTTAAGCTGTAATTTGAGCACCATATCAAAAAGTGATACTTTGCTAACATCATAGGAAGATTCAGTCTTCTCCATGGTCAGTCAGAGGTCAGCTGTAGAACAACCCGCCTGGAACTGGTTAGGACTGACACTTAAGCAGGACGGACATTTGTCAACCTGATCCCTGGTTGTCCTCTTTAAAATTGATTTCCCTGCTCACCCTCCACCTTGTTACACAGACTTGCTAGACTAGCTTTAAAAATACCACATTCACAGAGGAATTGATCCTTATCAGTTCAGACAGGAAGGGAGTTTTGGCTGGGCAATATAGCTCCAGTCAGCCTAGATCAGTGTCACAGAAATCAGAAGGTTTGCCAGCTTGCCCCGAGCCCACCATGACCCACATTCCTCCATCCTTCCATTGTTTGATTTCGATAGGTGTGTGGAGTCATTTGCAAGGTGCCAAGAGACTTGTTAAAGTTTCAGTGTCCTTGGTTGTACCACTGTTTGAATATTAACATCTTTTTATGTATTTTCTGTTTCATTAGAATGCAGCATAAATTTTAAGTAGAGCAATGAAGGTAACACTTTGTCATGTCTGCAATGACTAATATTTCTGTTTTAATTTAGTTTATTTGTGTTTTAATCTAATTTAATTAATTTGTATTTAAAATGTGCTAATTTTGGAGGACGAGTATGTTCTTTTATGCCTACAAGTGAAAATTAAAATAATACCCATATTTGAGGTGTTTAGTATCATGTTTTGCTCCTCTCTGGAGGTCTGTTCAAATATTTTTTTGGTAGTACTCCGATGTAAAATGAACAGAGTCAGAGCAGTTTGGGTGAAAAATGAAAAAGTAGTGTTACATCAGAAGGATTTAAGGATAGCAAATAACCCCTTAGTGAGACAACAAATCGCATTTTCAAAAATCCTCTTATAAGCTTTTTCAATGGCTGGTGAAAAACGTAAAAATCCTGTAAAACCCTTTTTTTCTTGCACACTTGTTGGTCAGTACTTTTCCAAGTGGAAAGATATTTCATATGAATGTAGAGTAATTTCAGTGTGTTGTAATTGCAGTAACGACACAAGAAACCTTTTATTACGCTTTATGCTTTCAGAGGCGACAGACCAATGGCAGTGTTGGATAGATGCTTCAGGTAGTGTGGGATCCCATTGGGACTAATTTAAGCATCCCTCGCCATTCACAGCTACAAACTGCTTTTCACAGGTCAAGACAGTGACATCTGAAGTGTGTTGCAGGTGTTGTAAATGCAGTAGAGAAAACCAGCCACTCATTTCTGCATTTCATTTAGTAGATTTAGTAGATTCATATTTAATGTTAGGAGCCATAGAAAACTGTATTAGTACTCATGTTTGTAGTGTTAAAAGTATTAGTAGAAGGAGGAGCACATCATTCCAATCAAACCCTTCCTTCATTTCTTGCCTTTATTGAACTTCTATTTTTTTTTTTTGATTGACCCCTTCCTATATTAAAATCTCCATATCAATCTGAATCAATCAAATCAAAGTGTGGTGGTTCAGCCTTTAGTTGAACCACCACACTTTGCAACCGTCTGTCTATATGTATGTTTTTCTATTATTTGTGGTGGCCTTGAGAGCTCAATGCACTGCACCTGAAGAGTGCATTTGCAAATACACAAAACACAAGTAAACAAAGACATATCTTCACCAATTCCACAACATGTGTATGCTGAGAAATAAAACACGGTCAAACAAAAAGAAAACACATTCACTAATTTAACACAACACATATTCAGCATAACAAGTACAGAAGACACAAACCCAGACAACACAACCAAATTCAGAAATGCTCTGAAGTTGACTACTTGTGTTGGAAAATGAGCTTGCGATTCAAAGATCCCCTCCATCTTTTGAGACATATAACAAATACTTTGCTTTGAAATGCTTTTTATTTTGCTTTCACTGTTCAATGCTTCAAAATTCTCCTAATTCACTGTAAAGTCCATTTAAGATGAGCACAGAGGAACTTTCCTCTTCAGCAGATGAATGTGAAAACAACCTTCATTCTGCACAGTGAAGCTCAAACATCCAAGTGAAGGCACAATAAGCTAAACACATTTTTGACTGGAGGGGGACTTTTAACATTCTGATAGCATGATTTCAATGTGTTTTCTTGGGTTACAGTGTATTGACTTGCAACCATGTCTTAACATTAGTTTAATAGCACAGCCATCAGGGTGCTCAAACAAAGAAAGCCACAGTGAACTTGTGTGGCTGGGTGTACATCTTTATGCAGTCTATATGGCTTATGGCACAATATACTCTGTATGGAGTGATGCTGAATTTAATCTGTCATCTCTATATAATTGTGTGGTAGTTGTTTTTGTAATTTAGTAGCAGTTGCATTCATTGTAATACTTGGTTGTATAGTAATAGAGGAGTAGGTGCAGTAATGGAGCTGCAGGAGTAGTGGGTGTATTAGCTTCTATAATAATACACATTGGATCAATATTATACAATGTAGTATTTGCAAATTCTGCTAAAACTGATTAAAAAAAAGTTTGAGACATAAATATAGTCCGACACCACAGAAGCATTTAATCTCCTCTGTGCCCAATATAAATGTAGTAATTTCCTGACTATCCATAATTCAAATGCTGGAGGAGTGTAATGGATGTGTGGGTTGTAATTGAAATAGGAACATTAATGTGGACACATTCAAGACAATGGGACCATTTAGCAAATCTAATTAACATGATTTTACAGCACATCCTCATAATTAAATGACCACATAGGTCGATTGTACCATGCACTCCAGAAAGACCCATAGGATCGTTTTCAGAACGACCCATAAGAGTGAAATATGCTGCTTTCCAAAACTTGTACAAATCACTGTTGAAAAATAATGATGTTTTATGGTGTGACAGCACTGTGGTTAAGGTCTGATTAGGTTTAGGCACAAAAACTACCTGGTTAGGGTTAGGGAAAGATCATGGTTTGGGTTAAAATGTTCACTTGTAACGTGGTTACCACTTCCGTGAAGTTAGGCAACCTTTATCATCATGGCAATAGTAAACACCAAGACAATTATTACAGTTTTTTTTTTTAAAAATGTCCCAACTTGCAGTTGGAAACATGACATTTGTGGTTGGAAATGGGAAGCGAACTGTGGTCTCTTGCAGCAAAGTCCACTTTTTGCCATTTATCTATCTAGCCGTCCACCCTACCTGCTTCCTCCTAATAAGGAAATTTGTCACCTCATATTGACATCATCTGAACTGCATCACTTCCCTGGGTCATAATTACTATGGCCGCTAGATGGTGTCTGTCACTCAAATGTAACTATAGGTTGTTTTTGTTGGCGTGAATTTTAGACCTAAACTGTCATTGTTCTTGTGAGGACGGGCTGTGATTTTGTTAATGTTTCTTAACTGTACGATCCAACCACCATGTTGAGACAGTGCAGTCCAGAGCTATGTTATATAGAAAGACACACCTTACCCGAGAAAGATCACTATAATCTTTCCACTATTATGGTAATCATGCCCCCCGCAGACTTACCATTTCATAAGCAAATGCTGCTTATATGATAATCAGCTCTTTTGGAGCCAGAACTCAACTCACAGCACATAATAATGATGTAAAGTCTTGTCAAAAAGTCTTGTCAACATGCATCAAAAATTAATGCCATTTGATGGACACCTCCTTTATTCATAGCACATTATACTGTAAGTGCCAACATTTGGAGCATGTGTGAGCCCAGTGGGATTTGATCTTGTAATATTGGTGGCATATTTCCTGCTGCTGTATAATGTATGTTGGACCCAAGAGCTTAACAGTTAGAGTACTAAGTACTGTGCTTTCAGGGTTCCTGGTGACATGCATAAAAACCATGTCCAAAAACTACACTATTTGCATTAATATTTGTTTAATTTTTTATGACAAGTAAAACCATTTGGAGTGAAGCAGCACAATAAACAATGTAATTGATAAATAACTGAAACAAGCAGATTTATAGGAGTAAAATGTATGACACACCTTCAGTTTCTTAGGGACATCATGCTCTCCAGAACTTGGGCCATATATTACAGAGGAAAAAGGGTAACAGACAGAAATTCCATTATCCAGGGTGAAAACTTAATATATATAACACCAACTCCAAGTATGAGTTCTGTAATAACTGTGAAAAGCCTCTGCTTGACGATGAATTGGCCTTAAAGGTGGGAAAAATATTTCAGGTTTACATTGAGAGAGTTTATTACATCCTGCAGGGCCATGTCATGTATTCAAGATATCCTTTTTTGCATTCTGACTTTCTTCATGACTTTACCTTAAAGTTGTAACTCTTAAATTAAATTATAATTATAATGTTAGGTTGGAGTACCTTTAGTGGCTCCATGTGCAAAGTCTGATAAATTAACTCGAGTGAGTCAGCGTCCGATGGGGCTGAAGACTACAAGTTTGAAAATGAAAAAAATTTGGGGGTGTCTAGCTAGAAAAAAGTTAGGTTACCAGACCTCTTTAGCCTGCTGCTCATCTCTGCTGGAGGCTAGCGGCTCCAGACTACTAGCATATACGACCCAACTGTTGCCGGTCAACTTGAATTGTGGGTAATATAGGTGCCAAGTTTTGACAAAGAATTAGAGGCATGCATAAACTGCTTCACAATAAAAGCCACTCCTTGTATTGCCAGATGAACACTTACAATGTAAACTAGCAGCAGGAGGAAATGTTGGGTTAGCATTAGCAGTAAATTAATACAGCACTGACACGGTTGAAGGAGAGTCAACAGTAAACAGTATGGACGATATCAATGAGATAAATTATGCTAGATTACATGCCTGCTTTTCTGTGGATCCGTCATGTGTATGTAGACCATTGGAAACCCATGTGGGAATGGCAGACCCTGCCAATAGCAATGAAAACTACTATATAGAAAGGTGATTAAAGAATATAAATATATTGAGTGGCTATTGTCACTTGTCAAAAATGGGATTTAATTTAATGAAAAATTTAAAAATTATAACTTTAAGTCTTCCTTGATTGCAGAGCAGTATTGTCCGTAACATTGTAATATGACCGTATTAGGGCAGAATGATATTTCAACATTACTACTGTAACTGAGGAACACTAATATCATAGTCTAAACACTTGAAAATAATATTTCAAGCTCAGAATGATTAAGTGTTTGAGGACGAACCAGTAAGTGCTTAGGAGAGAGCTAGAATGGATGTTTAATCAACTTGCTCTAATATGCTTTAGCTTAAGGAACATATCAGAGTGGATGGAGGAGGCAGACAGAGGAGGGAATGTGATTCATTACTGAGAGATGTGAGCTATTTGTTCAAGGGATGAGTGTTCAGCCCACAACAAGATAGGGAGAAATTTTAATATTATGAGTGCATTAGAGCCGGACTAACCTGATATTGTAGATATGTGAGATAAGGTTTCCAGTGTAATTTTAAAGCCACAAAAAGAGAAGTTTGGACTAGGTGGCATGATGATGAGCTACATCACACTTCATTAAAATGTACAAAGGCAAATAATACAATTTTCATTTATTGCTGTGAACTGTAAGAAGTTTCTTTATTCTGCAAGATCATTCAGTGGGATTCACAGGATGAATACAGCATATTACCTGTGAAATTGCAGGTGAAATCTCTCTTAAAAATGACATGAGGTAGCAAATATCTGTGCAGCTTAATTGGGCAGAGACAGGCACTACACACTGCCATGTTTAGAAGGCTGGATGCTAAAAATTACGACATTCTAGTGGTTTATTCTTTCATCTCTTTCCACCGAAAAGGAAGGACTACAAATTGATCTTTAAAGCTGACATTGATGATTTGTGGATCTCACACAGCTCTTAATCCATTTTCTATGAGGTATGTGTGTTTTCCGATAATCAAGGCAACATAACACTGCCAGGAAATTTCCTTTGAGAGAGAAAGAGAGGTCAGGTACTATAGAGACTCCCATGAATACAGAGAGAGAATTTGCAATCAAACGCTAATGATGGTAGTGAATGAAGTATGAAGGAACTCAACAGAATTTTAGACACAGGAAGCTTGTAAGGTTACAGTTAATTTATTGTTATGTCACCTCAGGCTTCCTGATCATAACCATAGCACTTACCTCCCTTACTCATGTACTAACACAGTACTCTGTCTACGAAGGCATATGATTGTTGCAATAGATTGCAGAGCAGTGTGCGTCAAGTGACAGATGGTGTGTCAACTTCAAATGTATTCACTACAACACTACCAAGGTCGAGCAGAGACATCAAAAGTATCTGGATGTTTAATATATCAGGAGTGAAAGGAAGTGCCAAAGGTGTTCATTATGCAAAAATAAAAATACAAGCTGTGGCATTTAGAGATATTTCAGTTAACCTTAAACACATCTTTCATTTACATTCAAAGTGAGGTTTTATTATTTATACAGCATACAACATTAAAAGACTGGTCTTTGCCCCACATTACATTTTTTACTTACTTCAACATGTTTCAAATTTAAAGCTGCTGATATTTACGCAATAACATTTAGTCTGATGAGAATTTTCGGCACTTTAGTTTTTTTTTAAAAGCTGCCCTGATCAATATTTTTATATGAACAACGGGTAAAGTGTAATGTCAGAGGTGTTGCTCTTAGTAACAATGCCACAAAGAATTATCATCGACTCTGCTCAACGCAGCATTTTAGCGTCAGACAAAGTTAGTGACTAGCTGGTGAACATGGTGGCATTTAGCAGCTAAAGAAACTAGTGCTAAAAGGTGCATATTGGGCTTAGATTCACCAAGTGGAAATGATAATTTTGCTTTGTTTCTGCTGAAGCTGTAAATAAACAGCTGCTTACTAATAAGTTTGCAGCTTGTTGTGCTTCCATCAAGTGCCCCCCCAAAGTGCAACTTGAAGTCAGTAATTTGACATTTTAAAGCCATCACCGCTGCTGTGTAAAGTAAGTGTTTTTCACTTGACTACAAATAAAATTATATCCATTACGGAATACACATTCATAGCATGGGTGTCTGAAAAAATTGTTTGTTGTCAAAAGTTTTGATCAATTAAGTGTTTTTCTCACCTGTTGCAGTGTTCAGATATAAGCAACAATACATAATATGTAATGTGGTTATAATTGCCAAAAGAGGTTAGTAGCTAACAGTAGCTAGTTGAGTCGACTGTCACACACCTGGCCAGTTGCTATGTGAAGTAGGTGTACTTGTGCTTGACCTGTGCAAAAAGTTTCAGAAACTGTCAGATGCAGCTTCTCCCCAAGAAGAATAAATCTGTGCTGCCCCAGTTGCAGTACAAAAAGAAAAAGAGCTACCTCCATACTGTACCTGAGGCCATTTGTCTATTGAACTCCCCCCTCCCCTCTGGGAATCCTCCCATCCCCACTACTGACTGATGTGCCCAGCATGTAGTATTCCCCTCTGGGGATGAATACAGTTCTTTGAATTGAACTGAATTTGCATGCAGGTAATCACATCCAGGTGTTCCTGAGTTTTTTTTTTTATATAACATAATAACATAATGCACAAAGCATGCTGGGAGATGGAGGCACTGTGCGACAGACTTTTTGAGCAGAAGAAGCCACATTTTTGTGTCCATGTGAATGGCATTTCTGGAATTTCTACACTTTAGCAAAGCAATGTCCCTTGATTTTTGAGGGGAAATCCTTTCCCTTATTTGTGGACATATATTTGATTCAGTCTCATACTACAATAAGTGTTCAATGCTATGTTCACAGCAGTGAAATTCCTAAATTGCCTATCAACCAAACAATTTGTAACCACTGGTAACTACTGTAGAGTTTCTATTAAAGCAGTTCCAGCAGCATGGCCACTGTGCCTGTCTTTGTTAATTCAAACCTGTTTATTCCAAAATGACAGAAATGTTAAATGCATCTCCTCCTGTGCACTGGAGGAATTTTAGAGTAAAGAGCCAATAAAACAAGAACAGTGAGCAGTATATAAGCACAAAACAGACCTTTATATTATAATAATATAATTATATTCTGACTTTTATTTTTTACATTAAAATGTAAACTATTACAATTTTAGTAAAATAATGGTATCTACTCATACTGGTTATTTTTATGTATCATGTTAGAGAGCCACAGGAGTGCTAACATATTTCCCCTCATTAGGCAATTACAGCTCCTCTAAGACAGCCAGGTGTAAAGTGCATCATCCAACCCCCTCTTAAGACAGAGCTGTAAAGCCTTAATACTGAAGGGACAGATGGGAGAAATGTGCTACCCAAAGATGCAGCAGATGAAGATGACCCAGATTCCATGGGTAAGAAGGTGAAAGGAGTGTCTTCTCTGCAAAGTAATTTCCTCTTTCTCTGCAGCAGGCGATGACAGCTTTGCCCTTAAAATTGTCTGATCAAATATTTCAGTGTGAATGTAGGGTCACAGTCTGGGCAGGATGTGAGCTGCTAGCTGTATCTTCAATATGTTATTAGGCCTTATTATCTGTCCACTGTTGCACACTGGGTGTGTGTGTGTGTGTGTGTATGTGTGTGTTTGTGTGTGTGTGTGTGTGTGTGTGTGTGTGTGTATAAATTCTGTATTACCAAACTAATGACAGCCAAATGCCCTCACAAGGGCAAAGTAAATGAGTATTCAGTTTGAAGGACTTTAAAATGGGGTTTAGGATTAAGTTCAGTGACACTTAAAGGTTGGGATTTGGGTCAAAGGTTAAAACTGAGATTAAAATTTAGGTTTAGGAATCTCATAGGGATGTTAAAGCAACTATAATCAGTGTTTTTATATTAGCAATGGATCACATGATTACTTGTATGTAAAAGTAGTGAATCATAGTGAAGACAAAAAAAAGGTGATGATATGTCAGTGTGTTCATAGCTTGTTTCCATTGCCCACGAGAAGCCAAAAATCTGTTATTGCTGGTTAAAAGTTGAGCTGAAATTCAAATTGTCCTTACTTTTTCTGTAAGGAAATGTGAACGATAATGATGGTGCAAATATTGTGTGTTTTTGGACACAACCCTCAGCCTATGGGTGGGTGTTTCCCATTGCTGTCAAATCCTGTGCTTTTTCAGTACATCTGCATAGTGCAGGTTACTGTTTAAGAAGTCCCTTTAGAACATTCATCATTTGGGAGCACCAATCATGCTGTTCAATTTGTATCCCACTCAGAAAGTAGAAGCTAGTTAGCTAGCTAACATAAACACTGATTCTCACTACAAGTTACTTTTCTATCATGTTATTTCAACACCTGCTGAGTCATTGGCAGCTCCCACACACTCAGTGTTGTGTTTGTCCCATGGTATACAAAGGAGGGGAGTCTAGCTAGCGTTGGCTGTCACTCTATTATGAGTCCAGTCCAACATGGAGAAATATAGGAATCGCAGTAATGTCGATACTGCTCAGCTAAATCACAGATAGGACTAAGCGATGGCTAACAACATTAGTCATGACATCATGTGAAGGCTAGCCTCTGTTCCACTAGCGTCTAGTTTATGTGCAAGTTCTCATTCAGATATTTTTTCATCGATTTTTATGAAAAAAGGAAGCGTGTTCCTGGGGTTTACTTTCCAGACAGCACTTGCTTTTTGAAGTTGAAACCTTCAAAAATAAACAACCATTAATTTTTTAGCATAGCTCTCATCAAAACTTACCAGCACAGTGGCATGGGAAGCCTATTTACATCATTGTAACTTGGCTTTGTTGACTACTAATGTCTTTTTTAAAAAACTTTTTGTTGTCACCTCTGCTATCTTGGGGTATTGGGGTGCAAGGCTCAGGCTTGTTATGTTATGTTGTGGCATTTTGGTTAAATTAATCAGCTTTTGCTTTAGCAACATTGTGGTTTTTGTTCATTAAGTTTGAATTAGAAAATTGCTTGTGCTACACTGTGATGCGCTCTGACACAGATATTGAGTGAACCCTTTTTCTGTTGATACTGTGTAATTAACAAGTTTGTGATTATTAAAGTATTAAAGTACGTGTTGTTAAGCATTATTTTAATATGAGGGGTTCTCTTGTCACATAGTAGTATTGGCATTTTTACCCTGTAAAGGCACACATTTCCAACCATGTTTAAAGTCTGGCCTCCCTGTGAAAACTGAATGCTCCCCCGTTCAATTTGTTCTGGCTACAGGGCTGCTCCTCTCTCTCTTGCTGTTATTACAGACATGTCTGCACTAACTGCAACCCCTTGACTGGCCAAAACAGAGATATTGAATAAACAGTGATATTAAATAGGTTGTGGACTAAGGCTGGATTTTTAGTTATTTACCACACTTCAAATGTCAATGGGATTTTGAATTTAGTTTTCTTACACCTGTAACAGAACGGAAGTTCCAGTATCACTTCGGCTCTCTGTGGCTATGTTCAAAATCGCATACTACAGAAACGTACTTCCTACTACATAATCAGTATGTACTGCATACCGCTTACTAAATGAACAATTAAGTATGCCATCATCAGCAGACTGTTTATACTGAGGTAAACTCAAGCAAGACAGTCCTGACAGTCAAAAATTTGATGAAATTAGTTCATAAGTCCAAACACAGAGAAGCAGAAAAGAAAAAGAAATGAGACAGACTGAGAAAGAGAATGAAAAATGGAGAAAAAGAGAAAGGAAAAGGGAGGAAAATTGAGATGGACTTGTCAGCTGTGTCGCCCTGGCAACTGCAGCCAGGAAACAGCAGGAGTGTTTTATTTTTCTGTTTTTCTTTTCTTTTTTTTCCCTAGCATTTGCAGGGATGATCCAGGATGTGACATCAGGGCCTTGCTGTCTAATGTCTGTGTGTGCAAACAATCTGCCTGGCAGCTTACAAGCAGCGCTCGTTATCTGAAATACAGAGCCAGGCAGCTGGAGCCTTGACATTTCAAGGAGGCGGGTTTCTGGCACGAGGGTAATTCATCTACTCGCCGTGCAGGTTACGAGGGGGAGAAAACACGTGCTGGACGCCTGGCTCGCTGTCTGTTCTCTTTAAGCCTCTGATGGATGCAAATATTTAATATGAGGAGGGATTTGTGGAGGAAACTGTACCTGGACACAAATATTTGGCATATGGATTATAACAAACAACATATAGCAGAGAAAACACAAGTAAAAATGAATATTTAAATAATTTAAAAGCCAGACATATTCAAATTTAGTAGTTTAATAATGTAAGTCTAAAGTAATAATGGTTTTAAATGGAGTGCAGGATTGATTACAATATACTCAAGGTTGCCTTTCCTCTTAAATCTTTAAAGATCTGGTATTATGGCCTTTTTTGACTCATTTTTATGAGTAGTCTATTTTAAACATCTGTGACATTTTATTCACCAAAGATTGTTTGGATTTCTCTAAATCCATCTCTCCTTACAGCCCAGATTCCCTTCGGTCCTCCAGCAGGCTATCTTGGAAGCTGTTCACATAAAATCAACATTAATAATGACCACCTACTACATTTGGCTGGAGGTGTGGCCCCCACCTTCACCCCCAGCCAGTCAGAGTACTACCTAATCAATAAAACAAATTCCCTTACGCTGCATCTTTACCTGGAATAATGGCTGCAGCTGGAGGACAGTATATATTGTATATATGAACTGGAGTCTGATCCTGAATGAAGGGGAAGAACCTGCTGTTACCCAGGTGAGATTTCACAAGGATGTTTCAGAAGATCGTGTCTAAGTTTCCCACAAAGTAAAAGTCATTTTTTCAAACGTAGCTGGAGGTCGCTAGCTTAGCTTTAGCACAGATATATTATTTTAGCTGAGTAACAGAAAGAAACCATGTTTTAAAACTTCATCCAAAGATTGAAGATGTAAAAGTAGAGAATCCTGCAGTGTACTGCATCTCGTTAAGCAGACGGTTAGCTGCAAAATGCGCCAAACACACACACAGAACTACTCGCCAATAATGCAGGGAAAATCTCCAAAAAAAAAAGAGAAAGAAATCTCCTCTGGAAGGCTGTAAAGACTTTTAAGTTGCTGAACAACCAACAACACTTCCAGTGTCCTGCTTCCAGTGTCCTGAACTGTGACTACAGAAGTTACGTAGTCATTCTGCGTAGGGCTGGGCGGTGATGGGCTCATGCTAAAGCTTCCTGCATATTTGATTTGACTTTCTGGTATGACATAGTATTGGGTTCCGCCTCAACACCGCTAGCTCTTGAGCTGCAAATTTAAAAATTTCAAATAACTTAAAAAGACCGAGGAGATAGAAGAGAGAGTCATTTTATAACACAGGAGGGCCCCCACCATCACCCTAATCCAGATCTTTTTTTTTGTTTTTCCACAATACCAGCCCTTAATGTGAAACATTTGTGCAAGTCCAGCAGCTGCCTTAAAAACTTTAAAGTCTCCCTCCACTCAAAAATGTTTTTCTTCTCATTCCTTCAGTTGGATGTTGGAACAACACTGTGCAGAATGATGTGTATGCAAAATTTATTTTCACATTCATCTGCTGAAAGTGGAACGTTTCTCTGTGCTCATCGAAAATAAGATTTTAAGGGGCGGGCCTACGAGCATGATTTGTGACATCACAACTAGTTTGGAGCCAATCATAGTCCAGTTTTCAACTTCCACAAGTGTGATGAAGAAACTTGAAGCCTCCAGTGCACAAACACTGAAAATGGACTTTACAGTGAAGTAGGAGACATCTTGTGTCCAACAGGAAAACCTTAAAAAATTAAATATATTGCATATTCATAGATTCTGGATTTTTAATGAGGGAGAAGGAGTAGATTTCATTTTAAGTAATTGAACTTTTTTGTGGAAAAAACATATTCGCCACAAATTATTTTTCATAGCAGTATACTTCTATATGTCTTAAAACATGTCTGGAGGGGATCTTTAAATGTGATAAATTATAAATAAAAGTAAAGTAAAATAAAATTGCCTATAAAAGTGATTCAAGTAGCAGCACAACGCTGATTGGGCCAGTCACACAGAGCACAGGGATGGGGCATGATGTGATGGACGAATTAAATGAGGTTTTTCCAAATTGCTCATTTAATTTAACATCAAAGAGAATAAATCCCAGGAGATCCTGCAGTCTTCAGAGGTTCAGGTTTCTCTGGCATAACAATGTGTTTCCAAACTGCTTGTGGTGGGTTGCAGGATTTGAAGTAGAAATGAGAGTTCATCAAGTCAAAACAGCATACATTGTGTCATTCTGAAACAGCTAAACTTCTGTTAAATCCTGTATGACTTTGGTAATAGGTTGTGCACAACATACAGGCATCATACTGTATTTACCAGACAGTCTGTAATACTTTATAAAGGTAAGGATATAAAAAAAGAAGCAAGTCTAGCTGTTTCTTGACTTTATTGCTTTAAATTTTTTGATTTTTGTGAAGATTTTCTGTCAGTAACTTTAGCAGCTCACACAAGCTGCATCCACAACAGTGAGATGCTCTTCTTTGCTGAAATGTGATCATTTATTGTTGCCTTGTTTATCAGAAAACATACATCCTGCAAGTCAAAGCTGCCAAGATTTGTATTTAGGAGCACATCTGTGTCCCATCCCCATTAATTCAGATGCTGCAGATTTGCAGTCTGCCAAATTTATTTGCCCACTGGTGGGAAATTGGCACACAAGAGGAATATAAATAGCATGCTTTAGGGTGTTTTCTGAGAGTGTTTCTGGATGATTTTCTTTTTTAGGATGATGACATCTGATGATCTGATCCCTAAAGGATAATTTAATGTTCTTCTTGCCTACCTATTCTTGCTACTGTTCCCTCTATCATGTGTTTAATTAAAGCAAGAATAAAGAATTTCACTGTTCTAAAAATGGTCCCTCTTTCTTTTACGCCACATGCTCACTGTTTTACCACACACCTCAGATCAACTACACCGATTTCACAGAGGGCTGAGCTGCCAAAATGCAGGATATGAGGAAATGTCAGATATTATCCTCCTGACAGCCTTACGTAACTCCTGAGCGCGTGTCAGGGGTAATCCTCTTAGTGGGAGAAAAGTCGCCTTAATAGGAAACAAAACACAGTTTGCCTCCTCTGTCCCCTGCTTTTAATAATCAAAATGGAGTTTGTACGAAGGCCACCACACCAGAGTAATCCATGCTGGAGGACAAGCCTCTGCTCTCTAATCTATGATTATTTATATGTTCAAAATGACCAGATAGTGATAAACTGTTGGATCAACAGATGTGTTTGGGTATTAAAATGCATCTGAAGGAACATTCAACACAATGCCAATCATGGTGGTATTGTTTTGTTGGAAAAATCTCAAGGTGTGTGACTTTGAGAAGGTGATATAAATTCATTCATACATTGAAATATTAAACATAGATTCTGGTAAAAACGTCATTGATTGTCCCTGCTTTCCAGCAGACAAGCTCATAAAAACTGTCTTGATCTTGAAGGCAGTGTTTTGCCTCATCATAAATTACAGAGAGATAAGCCCTGATTGTAAAAGTCTTCTTATCTGTGTTGACAGGGATAACAAGCTGCCTAGCCTTGAGGCCAGCTGCACGAGGCACAGCGTGTGTAAAATCTCAGTTTACACAAACAAAGGTTGAAGGATGTGCAACATCATCAGCAAATTTACCCCCTTCATCTCCTGTGTCATAGGCTACTACAAGAAACAATATATTATGTGCAAACAGAGTAAATACGTTTTCAATCCACTCAAGAATCTTTAAAAAAACAACTTCATATTTATGTTATTCTTGATATGACTTGGTCAAAGTAATGATAGTGTTATGAAGAGTTAAACACATAAACTGTGTGAAAGTCTGCTGCTGCTGCTGAAACGTAGCTAAGCTCTCTGGTCCCCCTCTGATGGTGTGAAAGAGAATTACAGGTTTGGCTCATGAGCAAATTGAGGTCATGTCCTCTGAATTTTTTTTTTTTGTGTGTGTGTGTGTGTGTATGTGTAAATTTAAAGGTTTTATCAACCTGGGGTAAGTAAGCATTCTACAAATACAGTCTTAGACTGCATATGTTCAGATTTGACTGACTCTGGGTCAATAAAATTGTACATAAACACAAGGTTCAGCATCCCCCCCTCAGAAATTTATACCTGACAGTATGGCTTTGAAACAGCCTTTAAGCCCTCATTTTGGGAAATAACGTTTACAGAAGGTATAAATGAGCAGTTAACAGAATAAATAAAATATGAAAAATGCTAATATTAAAAAAAAAGACTGCACCCCCAGTTTTTGATCTAGGGGATGCATTAGGGGGACTCACTATTATTCTATTATATTCTACTGTATGTAATCCTGGCTATGGCCCTGCTTTTACCAATGTTAATAAAAACATGTGCTGTGTATTGTGTATATATAACATCATTCTTTACTTTCAGGGGAAAAAAATGTACTAACACTGACTTAAAACACTCTCCGCTACCTGTGTATTTAAGGTAGTTTCTTTTTCTTTGTGCTCTCTTTTTTCTTAGTGGACGAAAATAATACAAATCAATACAATATAAATATATTAGATGTACAGAAAATATATGAAAAATAAATAACAGAATAAAAATATACAGTACTGTGCAAAAGTTTTAGGCATTTTAGATGTTTGGATTCTTACGTATAATGCAATACCATCAGGGAGGCATCTGATCTGATGTCCCAAATTTATTCTGCAGCGTGACGATGAGCCCAAACATACAACCAGAGTCAAAAAGAAATGAAGCTTAGCCAAAGTTCAGTCAGGAAGACTATCTTTTGCAACCCTTGCGTAATTTTAGCACTCATACCTCCCTGTCATTCTCATTTCTCACGCATGCTGTTAATGTACGGGGGCATAGTTTGAGTTTCAGCTGTCACCAGCTGATCACTTCTACCTATAGCATGGCGACACATTTTCATTGTTAGCCTATCATCTGGTTGGTCTCCACCCGGTCTCCGCAGGATCGCTGGTACCATCACTTCATCAGCTATCGGTCTCATCTCAAGTCATTTTCCACCACCATCACCAGTACCTGGACTCCATGGGGGGATCTATCTCAGGGATGATGTCCTTGTGGAGTCCAAGCGCCAAAGACTGTATGACTATCACATCTATCTGTATCATAAACTTTATCTTTTCTCATTCAGTGATCTCTCATGATTGAACTGTCTTCAGTGACAAGAAAAACAAGGAAAAACAGATGGTTTGGCCCCCACAGAGCTCTGATCTCAACATCACGTAGTCAGTCTAGGATTACATGAAGAGACAGAAGCAGCTGAGATGCCTAAATCCAAAGAAACTGTGAGCAAGTGTACAGAGGAGAACTGCTGCTGTTTTAAAGGCCAAGTGTGCTCACACCAAATATTGATTGATTTAGGTTTCTTCTGTTTATTTAACTTTGTATGAAATTAACTGATATACAAAAACTATGTATAGCATTATTTTAGAAAGCATCCTCACTTCACTTTCGTCGTCTTAAACTTATGCACAGTACTGTGCATTAAAATGGAAAGCTGTACAGATGTTATATAATTTTTCCTCAATTAAAAATATAATTTTCATATATTTTTACATATCTATAGAATACTGGAGTGGTCTTCATTGGATTTTAGTGGATGATATGGTTATCATTGTCATTATTTTATCATTGTGTTAAATGGTTGACTAATCTTTTTTTTTTCAAAATTCCTGGTAGTTTACAAGAAAAATCTGGTATGTAAAAATAGAAATATCTTTAAACCCCAGCAAATATTCATTTATTATTACCTTTTGCCTGCTCAGCTTACTTACTGTGCATTAAACTTTGTTACAATAGCAATGAACTGGAATGAATGAATGAACTAATCAAACAGTCTCCATTTCCATTTAATTACTACCAAATTACATCATTCTTTCCTGGAAACTTCTTGGAAATTATTCAGAAATTACTGACTTGTTAAATCAAGTTTACAATTACATTTATTTACAATTCCTAATATTCTTTTGGCTTTGTTGAGTGTTTTTTTTTCTGACCAGAGTGACAAGGATGACCATAATGGCTAGGCTAGACTACTCAATAAGAAGGTTGTAAGAAGGTTGATGTTATTGGTAGGGTTGCTGAACTCCACTTGTCTCCATAAACTTGATGACAATGTTCAAGAAAGACAAAGTCAAATCTCTTTACAATAAATAATGTTTATTACTGCAGTTATCAATCTAAATTCAAATGGAAAGCATTTCCAATTTAAGCAAACTGTGGACACTACCACAGTGTACCTTTTTAATGCACTACACTATAGCAGAGCAGATAGCCTGACATTCATTTAAATATCTTTATTTACAAGCAAAATGTGAACTCCTAAAATAAGGAGAAATGTAAACAGGGTGTGTCATTCAGTAAGCTCGGGAGAGTTATTTCCTCTCATCTAAAATCTGTAAAAGTTTAGTCTTGCTTGAAGCTACATTCAGTATCTGAAGACATACGCTGCTGAGAGTCCAGTGTGGTAGAAACTATCTGGAGAAAATAAAAGGTAGCAAAACCTGCAGCCAAATGTTCAAGAGGACCTCTGTTATGTGTGCAGACACCAGGGCTCCATGGTCACCGTGTGACCCTGCTGGATGCAGTTCATCAACTGTCCACTAGGAGGTGCTGGTCTGACATGGCAGGCGGAAGGTATGAGGGTCCAGTATCATGCAGGAAACCCAGCGCTCCTCTGCCCCCTCTACTGGGCACTGAAAAGCAAACACCAGCTGACAACCTGGAAATCAGAGAGAAAATGTGGTAAGGCCTGTACACACTGGAAAAAATACAGCTTCATATGTTAAATTTTTTATTTCATTTATTTTTGTGTTGTTATACTTTATTTATAGTTTTGTCATTCATTCCTGTCATTTATGATAACATTTTATTTAACTCTCATAGACACAACTTAAAGTGAATTTTCCTTCATTCTTTTTCTTTGATGCAACATGATTTTGGCCATTTTTAATCTTAAAATCATTTTAGCAGGAATTCAGTAACTTTAATGTCCTCTTACATTAACAAGTCCTTGATTTAATGTTTCCAATTGCAGCTATTAGTTGACTATGGCTGGAAAGAGTACAAATAAATGCAAAGCTAAACTTTTGTTGACCTCAAATGCTCTGCCTCAGATCTTAAAATATATACTCATTAGGCTAGTTGACTGTTAGCTTAGTTATTGTGGCTCTCACATGGCACAAATGCAATTTACAATAGTAATGGTATTACTACTTGAAATTCTTAATAATTTCTTTAAAGAACTGTTCCCTGATCTCAGACAGAGGAACACAAAAGCAGGCTTCTCATTCCTAGCTGGAGATTGTCAATACTGTTGGCTAAAATGACAACTGTCAGCTACCTAGCTAATTAAGCTAACATTAGCTCTATTTATTGGTTGAAATCACCGTCAGCTGACTCTTTTTAAAATGAGAATCTTGTAAAAGAGGTCTTAGATATGCACTTGATGGCTACATACATGATATCATGTTAAAGGTTAAAGCTGCAAAAATGTAAGATCAGAGTTTTATTTCCTTATAACATAAACCAGTTTGGCTGCTTAGCTTACATGTCCATATTTTTACACTAAATGTTTTCATCTGTAACATTACAAAGGAAAAGTCACATTGTCACATTAGACTGAAAGCCCATAGTCTGACAGCCCCCAAAAATACACACTGTGGAGGTGGAGTTCAGTGACTGCTGGCCTTACTACTCTCCAGACTGTTGACATATTGCTCAATTTAACAAATAACATATAAATCATAATGTAAGTCATAACGTATGACTTTGTATGACTGCTAAAGAAAGACGATTCATTTTGGCTGACATTTAACTTTAACAGTTCTTCAGTACACTAAATTAAATAATTTTTATAACGTGATTTCATTAGATCAGTTCTGCTTTGTGAAACATGACACTACATTTCTCAGAAGAACTGAGTGAATTGTGAAAACTCTGATAAGGTAATTTTAAATGACTGATGATGAGGCAAATAAAGTCTTCAATGGTTTCCTGTTGTCGGAGGAAAATCTCTGTTAACATATTTTTAAATTTAAAGGAGCTGAGCTTCCCAGTAAACATCTACTCCTTCTAAAAAGATCATTTATGATTTCTTACGTCTCATAAATGGACACAAACTCATATGACGAACATTTAACATAATCAGTATTAATATTAGCTCCATGTAAAGTGAATAAATGTGATGATTCCACATTTGTTTCTACATTTTTATAACTGCTGATTTATTAAATCAGAGTTCTACTGAGTGAAATGACAGAGGACCTTCGTCTGTTTTGTCATTTAGTAAACATTATCAGTGTCTGATAACCAATAATGTTGCACTGCCATTATTTATGGTTAGGTGTTCCGTAAGGCTACCTCTGTCGTTTTTTGTCCTTAATATCTTAGTGTATTTTGAGGTGGTTGTTAAAAAATAATTTTATGGTGTGACAACGCTGTGGTTAAGGTCTGGTTTGGGTTAGACACAAAAACCACCTGGTTAGGGTTCAAGTGATCACTTGCACATCAAGAAACACTGGCATGTCAGCTTTCAGAGCAATGGGCCTTCCGACTATGGGCTTTCGGCCAAATGGGAAGCACCATTGTGAACAAGGCTTTTTTTTAACATTAACTCTAACCCCACACAATAAAACCTGGGTCAGTTAATGTTAAACTGCATACAAGTCATGAACAGAGCTGAATAACCTCTTGGACAAACGCTTTCTGAATCTCTAACTGTACCAGTCGGTGCGTTCAGGGCCATTCCTTGTGATGGGCCCCATCTTTCTTCTTCTTCTCGTTTTTCTCCTTCTGCAGTCTCTCCAGCTCGGCCTCATACATCATCTCCTGGATCAGGTATTTCTCTCTGCGCATTCGGTCCCGTAGGTCCTTGGGAAGGTCGGGGATCAGGTACGCGATCAGAGTCTTGATGGCAAAGACCATGTGCTGCAAAAACAGAGTATATTATCACAAACGTCAGAGCCATTCCTCCACAGTAAAAACAAACAAAAATGTATTTATTATTTAGCCGCTAGATGCTTCATTAGGTTCACCAGCAAATCGATAATGTTGCACAATCCACTTTTATTTAACCTCCTCTATTGAAGTAAAAACTGTGGCACAAGAATCTATGGTATAGATACGTCTTTTGAAAAAATTGTATTAAGTTATTGTCCTGTCATCAAGCTAAGCTAACTAGTGCTTGCAGAGCTTTATTTTCCTTCTTCAGTAACATTCTATTGAATGAAATGGTGTGCAATGGTGAACATAAGCTTGGGAGGAAATAAACAGAACATTAAAGAGAAAATAGAGAGAAGCTGAAGGAGCTATTGTGACTGACTAGCACTAGCTGGCTAGCGAGTTAGAGGATAGCTCACCAGTACAGCGGTTAGCCCTGGGAGTAGTCACTTCTGGCCTCCCCTATTTCTCATGGGCGAGCAATGTCACTTTGTTGCTTTTAATCATGTTTTAATAGGTGCCTTTTTGAAACACCTTTGCCTTTTTGATTTGTTTAGTTGCTCCTTGACTATGGGCTTGCGGGCTAAGTTAAATGAGATTAATTTGAAGCAGCTGTGTATGTCCTCATTAGTGACAGTGTGTGCACATGGTACTGGACTGAGGCTGCTGATTAAAAGTTTGAAAACTTCAAAAACAATCACGTAGTTGGTTGCAGTCAGAGCAATAAAAACAGACAAAACAAGAAATGGAAAATGGTGACAAACACAATGTCAAAAACCTTTAAGTGACTGGAGAAAAGGTAATACAGGCTTTCCTTGTTGTAACACTATGAGTCTGGATTTCAGCAATGAAATGAACTCTGCTGCATCTTATTTTTTACTAGTCCCTGAAACTGGTTTGGTTCTATCAAAAAAGTATTTTTCTGGCTAGTGGAGCAAAGTATCTACACTGACAGCATAATTCTGAAGCTAAGTTTGCCAACCTGGAGACTTAATTTAAGGTTGATTCATTTTTGAATTAACGCTATTATTCAGGATATCAGTCAAGTTAATTCAGGACTACGAACCTAAGACCTTTCCAAATTATTTTCTGAGAGAGCCACTTTGAGTTAATCTGCGTAAAGGGAAGAAATGATGGGGCTGTAGAGTCATTTTGGTTTAAACATCACCAGATCTCTTCAGCAATCAGCAACATCTTTATATGTTTTGAGCAAATTACATCAAAATGATGAAGACATAGATAGTCACTGATGGATGAAGACAGAAAAGGGCATCGACAAAACAATATGAAGGATTCCAATTCCAAACCTATCCTGCTGTTTGGCCTCATCTGTCAAAAACGCTGTGAAAACACTAACCTCAAAAACAATGATGAATGCCAGCCGGGCTGCCAGGACATGCCAGAACTGCAGAGTGTATGAGTACGGCTCAGCAGAGTCTGGAGGCTCCCTGTAGTCACGATATCTGATGGGTCAAACAACGGAAGCCAAAGGTCGTCACAAACAAAAATGATATCTAAGCGATATCAGTGATTCAAAAACCAAAGGAGAAGTCAACAAATCTGAGTGGAATTCGCTGCAGTTACGCTCAGAATGCTGACAGCATCTGTACAGATGCAAGCAAAACATCAAAATAACTTGTGTGCAAGCTTGTGATTTCATTCTGTTATTTCAGTTCAGCTTTACGTTGTCTGAGAAAACCTGAAAGTGTATGTTTATTTATTCTTGTTGTACTTGGCTTCTTTTCTTTTATACTCCTGTTTATGTAATTTATGATTTATATATGTGCAGCTCAGTAAGATTGTGCAAAATGCACAGAGCCTGCATGTTGGTTTATGGGGATAAAGTGATGGATGGACACACCAAATGGGTTATGCAATCCACCCTAGGTCTGCATAAATGCTTGTAGCCAAAGCCTGTTAAAAATTAGAAGGTTTGTTTTCATCAAACACTTTTTTTAGTGCAAAAGATACAAGGGGGAAACCTAAATCATGGCTCAGCTACAGAAGTACAGTTTTAAAATGCTTGAAATTATGCTCAATGAGCACTGAAAGCCGTTGGTGCTGGGGCACATACACAAACACACTACCTGCAATACTTCACATCTTCTCCAAACAGCTCAGAGCCATTTGTCTTCGGCTGTGATGTCTTCTCAAAGTCAGACACGCGAAAAACTGAGAGACTGGCATTGACATAACCCATCATACACCTGAGGAAAACACAAGATATCATTTAACACTTACTGCATCAAAAAATATCAAAATAACAAAAGGAAAACCACACTCCAAATAGTTGGTGAATATGAAATAAAGAAAGAAACCAACAGGTGCACAATTATCTTCACTCACCCCTCCCCTGCTCGACCCTGACCAGCACAAGGCCCATACTTGTAGGCGTAAACAAGGCGAGGGATGAAGTCTGAGGTAACAGCGATGACAAAGGCGTTGGTGATGACGGACAAGATGCCGATCCCCTCCAGAATGCCATACCAGATCCCTGCCACAAACACACACAATTAGACACAGATAGAGTTATACCCCCCAAAAAAGAAGAACAGAAAAACATTATTTTTAGATTGGGAAAAAACAAAAAGATAAATGTGCCAGTCTTCATTACCTATGTCTTTGGCTTGTGAGGGCAGAGGTCGGCGCCACTGTGTGACAAACTTGTAGGCGTCTAAACGGATCTCAATGATGTTGTTGAGCAGCGCTAAGAGAGGGGCCAGAGGGAAGGCTGCCACAAAGATGGTGGTGAAGCCAAACTGTAAAACTGAAAACACAATACATGCACAAAGAGCCTTTAGGTCCTGCATGTCGTCATCACAGCTAACATGAGGGAAATAACTGGCTCTTAAGCTGCTAAATGCTCCACTTCATTTACCAGCTGGTTGCTAACTTTGTCTATCTGATGTATGGTGCTGGGCAGGTAGTGCACAAGGGGTTTATCAGAGCTTTTTCGCTGAATACAGCTGCCTGCTGTGGCCTTAAATAACACTGTAGAGAGCAGGAATACTGCAGGCCAGATAACCAAAACAATGAGCTGAAAAACACTAAAACGCTCTGCAGAGCTGAGGGAAAGAGATTACCTTGCTAGGCAGCTGGATTTTCGAGATCACAAGATCACAAGATCACACAAGAATCCATCTTGTCAGGCTTCAAGTTATGTGCTTGTGGTTGAGCCACCAGTGATTCAGACCAATCAGTATCCTAGAGCTACTGGCAGCTATGGGTGTGGTTTAGTTGTGATGATGGCGAGAAGCGATAGACAATGATAGACAGATGGTTCACCCAATCACCTGCCAAGTATTTTTCAGAAGTGCCTGCCCTTTTCCAAACAGTTTCTAGGGATGATGTCTTAGATGGTTCTGTGTAACAAACCACCGGGCATGTCAAGATAGGAAAGGGAGTGGGGTGATATTCTCTGTGGGTTCATCACTATAAGCAACCCCTTTAACATTACCCAGTCATTTCTTCCCCTTGTTGATATGAACTTATTTATAAATGCAGCTTCAAAGTTTTTTAAGTTAACCCACAAATGCAAATGAATGACTATTTTAACAATTTGGTATTTGTCCTTTTCATTTTTCAGTTTTGAATCTATTTGATGATAGACAGTGGTGACAAACATGAAAGATGTGAGCATGTGGAAAAGCTCCTAGCCAAATCCAGTCCAAGGCAAATCAGTGTCACAGTTACATAATATGCACTGCAGCTGCTGGATCACCAAATGAAACTGTCCTGTAGAAGATTAAACTGGAGTGCATTTGGGATAACCTTAAAACTATAAATCTGATATTAAAGGTTGTAGTACTCACATAGGTAAAGTTTTATTATCTCTGGAGCCATCTGTACTAAATATGTAAAGAAAATATATGCATGGCACTGGAAGTGCAGCTTACTCATTTCCAAGTATTCATCAAAGAGTCCGTAGGCATTCATTGGCTGTAGGTTGTAATCCCTCTCCCACTGTGGGAAGCTAGCTTTAGCTTTCTGTCCGTGCTCTCTCCTCAGCCGCCGCCGTGTCCACCAGTTCTGGATCAGTCTAACAACCACAAGAAAACAAACAACAGAAGATGGCAGGAACGACTGATTCAGTACAGAAACATATGTATACAATTTGATCTGTTATTAATCTGTAATCAGTACAGTTACACAGGAATATGCATGTTGTCATTGAATTAGTTAAATTGCTGATCATATTTAATTATCAATAATCTGTAGGTTGGCCAGAAACATAATGTCTGACATCTGATAAGCACCACTGAAAAACACACTTTAATTTCATTCTCAATGTGGAAAAAAACGTCTGGAACTCACGGGTAGCCAAGCTCCATGAAGTTGTTCCAGGTCTGTTTTAGCACCATGATGATCCCCATCTGCATGCAGAGGTCAATGAGACAGCCACTGGGGTGGCACTGCAGCAAGGATAGAGAGAGAGGGTCAAAGTCTAGCCCTCGCTAACAATGGCACTTATAAAATGTAAGCAAAAATTGGTGGAACTCTGCATTGCCTCATCATTCTCAAGACTCATCAATCTAAACACCCAATCTCTCAATCTGTTAGAAATTCAAGCAAACCTAATGCAGAAGACAGACTCCACATGGTTATTATACATAAAGGCATTATACTACATTATATAAAATTTTACATAACACAAATATACATTTTGAAACGTCAAAATCCCTACTGTTACTATTTATCAATACATATATCTATTCTTGCATTTTGGTTACCTTTTCTGTAGAAGGCCCTTCTCACCCACACAGGTGTCAATCAAGCTCAATTTGTACATGCCCACACAGTCCAGTAAAGAGGTCTAATCAGGCAACATAAGTGAGAACACCTGTGTGGGTGGGATATAGGTGTGTAGGGGCTTTATACTAACAGGAATTGCATCATCAGATGTAAATCACAGTACAACTTTAGAATGCCACTACCAATTAAACTTCATTTTATTCCAAAATTTTAATGACTCTGTTCTGTACATGATTTTATTATGAAGAATGGCAGAAGCTTTCCAAAGTTGCAGTGTGATTGACATCCAACAGTATACATAATGTATCATTTCCTCTTAGTACAAAACTATGTTGATTTCATGTATACTAACTGCACAAACAGTATACTATAATGATCAATGTTGCATTGCATTGTGGGAGTGTGCATCAACAGCAAATTGAAAAAAGTGTTTAAAGTATGCTTTTTTAAGTATATGTCATTCTACTACTTGTCCAGTATGGACACACTACACTCTAAAGGTGCTACCATTAGTGTTTACTACCTAACTGGGAAATATACTCTGTATCTAGAGCTCAAAATTAAATGTGCTGGTAATCTGTTGGTTGTCATTTCCATCTTTTCATATTCCATTGGTAGATTGGTAGTATCTTATATCTAATCAGGATTTAAAATGTAATTATTTTACAGACCTGAATAAAGCTACTCACTACTTACATGGGCACTTTTGCAAGCAAGTAAATTTACATAAAAGACATAGCACAGGCCTATAACACCAACATGAGTGTTTTGTTGTAAGCAAGAAACCTTTCAGATGCATCTATTGAGCTTATAGAAGCTTTTGCAAATGTTCATTAAAGGCCAGTAAGCTCTCCAAGCACAATCATGATTTTGCATGGCCACAAAGGCTGATTGAGTTCTGTATATCAAATCACAGAGAATTTGTCATTTCAATTTCTGCAGCCATGGGAACATGTGGGAGTGCATTAGCTCAGCATCTAAAAGCACCATCTCAGGCCTTTTTTCCCCTTAGACCACTTCAGTGTATTATTTCCCCACATGTTCCCATAAGTACTGCTGGCTACGCTTACTGCTGATGGGGGTTAAATGCCTGGTGGTTGGGCATAAAGTAATAGCCTAATGTCCAATTTAGAAATACTTGGATCCATAATGCTTTGCTGTTATTCTCCCATGGGAAAGCAAAGTAATTACTCACTTCTTCCAGTTTCCAGCGGTTGATGAGGCGTAGATATGCACCAGGCCGGCCTGTAAATCTGTCAACCAAAGAAATAACTATTTTTAAAAAAAATAATGTAAGGTGGCAGCTTAATATCAATCAATATGGCAGGCAGTATCTTAGGACCTTTTTTTTTTTAATCTAAGATAGCTTACTGTTTATTGTTTATTTATTTTTTCTTAAATATCTTAATTGTCTTCTCTTTGTTTTTGCTTTGAATGTTTCTGCTTTCATAATCTGTCTTTTTTCTGTTTATTGTTCATCTTTTGCTGAGCATTTTTTATTACATTTGTATAAAATAGGTTCATTGTTATTATGTATCGATTGTGGCTGTTAGAGAACTGAAATTTACAAAGTTACAGTGGCACATGCTGCATTATGTTTGTGAATTCTGCACAACATTCTCACCTCCCCAAAAAAAAGGCGATGTAGAAAGTTGAACTGTTGAGGTTGACAAACTGAAAAAGGAACATCTTGAAGGTGAAGCTGTTCTCCCACTCCAACTCTGTCCTTGGCTGCTCTGTGGCCACAGGAAGAGAAGCAAGGAATAGTAAGATAAACTAAACATGCAGACTGGGCATTTTAGTAAGGTGACCAATGGGACAAATGAGATTAATTTGTATGACAATCACAACAGTCATAGACCTAGACCAGAGTGAATATTAATTATCTTAATGGCTCTGAATTTGACCGTTCACTAAACCCCTCGCCAGAACAGTGATTGTCAAAACATAGCTTAGCAACAGGAACCAGGCATGGCAGACCTGTCAAGCTGTGGATTTTTCGACATGGTGAAGCGGTGCACATGGGGCTGTAGTAAGATAGGTCTACTCTGTCTATAAAGAGTTTTTTATTTACGACTAGCACATCCAGTGTAGGTCAGTCCTGGGTAAGTTTTAAAAAAATACATCCTTCATGGATTACAAATTCAACAAACACAAAGAGTAATACTTGACCTTATTTGCAGTTTGAGATGTTCTGTCAACAGTTTAATAGACATTTCTTTTATAATGGTGGACTATGGAGACAATGCTTTTCAAGCCACAGGGGATTTTTTTCACTGTAATACTGCCAGTGGCCACTAGGAAGAAATGGCAGTAAGGCCATATAGAGACCAAATCAGGTGGTGCAGCGAAAACGCCAGTCCCCCCATTCATTTGAATGGGAGTAGTGTGTTTCGTCTGCGGCCGTTTTGGCCGCTGCGGCGCTGCACCGGACTGCAGCCGGAAAGTTGAGCCAGAGTCAACTTTTGGAGAAACGCAACCTGACGTCACTGTGGCTGAAGGCTTCAGATCAGACTGATCAGAGTTGTAAACTCTGCCATGAGGGAGCACAAAGACGTTACTAGGATGAGGGGAAGACATTTCTCTTTATATGACAACGTTAAAAGTAAAGTTAGAGTAAAGAGAGAGAGCTGAGAGCATCAGTGAGAGAGAGAGAGGGAGAAAGAGAGAGAGAGAGAGCAGCTGTGTTTGAGCGAGCTAGAGAGTGAATGAAGAGAGGGAGCCCTGGTAGCGAGAAAGCTGGTGAATCAGATCAATAAAACGTTATTTTCTGATTGTTTCACAGCGGTTACATTCTAGAGCACAAATAAACACGCCCACAACCCCCCACCACACCTCGACCCTGCGGCTGAACACTGCACCACCTGATTTGGTCTGAATACGGCCTAAGACTGAGTGGAGGCACTGTATCGAGCTCTCTTTATACATCCATGGCCAACAACAATGTACTTAACAATTGTAATTGTAATTTAAGCCTGCCTGAAGAAACTTTTTACCCTCAAGAATAGCAGATCTGCTGATAAAACCAACTTACCTAAATTGGTGAGCAAGAGAGCAACTTTTTCATAGAGCTAGGGGAAAAAAAACAAGGTTTTAAGTCATTGCTGAGTGAAGAAATTAACAACGACCGAGTTAAAAGAATATACTGCATATATTTATTTTATTCAGAAGATATTTAGTAGATTTGTACGGTACTTATGCATATTAGTATGTCTGTATGTATTTATTATTCTTTACTTGGCAATGTAGCAAATGAAAGCATCCTGTATCTTGGTCATATTGTGTTATGATTATTATCCTTCTATTTATTAGTTGACCAACCTCTCTGCACCACTGCTGTTGAT
Organism: Thunnus maccoyii; assembly: GCF_910596095.1. NCBI lineage: Eukaryota > Metazoa > Chordata > Actinopteri > Scombriformes > Scombridae > Thunnus > Thunnus maccoyii. The sequence continues at coordinate 6,139,731 of NC_056555.1, read as the reverse complement.
AGACAGCAGAAACTCACCACGTTGAGGAGCATGATCACGCAGAAGTTGATACAGACTGCCGTGCCCGTAGTTGCCACCTGAGAGTTGTTCCTGATGAGAGCCCAGCCAAAGGCGGCAAAGGTGCTGACGGTGATCACACGGTAAATGACAATGCCAAACACAGCGGCGATCACCACCAATATCTGTGACACGTGACAAAAATACCACTACTACTAACAACGACAAATATCAATTATACATTGGCCTTACACTGTATGTGTGTAACATGTGTTTATCAAGTTTATCAAGTAATTTACAAAATTCATAAAATAGGGAATTGTACAATGAATACAACAGGTAGTCACCAAATGCATAAAAAAAGATAACCAGGTGGTGAATCCGCACAAACAAATTGAACATTGGCATAAAATTAAACTACATAATAGATTACAAATAATAGCAAAGAATATTTAAATCTACCCTACCAACAGGAAAAGTGACTTTCCATTAAAATGATGAATCAGGATGAATAAAATGGTGAGAGTGCCACACCTACATTTATTTACCCCAGTAACTCACCATGAAGAATATCCCAGATGCTGAGACGATGAGGCGACTGTATTTGTCAGTGAAGGCCTGGTATGGCTCAGGCTTTCCTGATATGGGATTCATCCTCTCTTTCTTTGAATATTTGGCCTCAAACTGGGGGCGTATTTCATCCTGCAAAACAATGGACATCATGACACACATGAGCAAATTCTAGCAGAAAATGTGATAAAAGACACTTGTCAAAAATGCTCAGTCCAAAGCCCTGACATAAGTGCTAAATCTTTAAATTATAGTTCTGCATGACTAAAATACAGTAAGTGCTATGCAGTAAGCACGCACTGACAGCATTTCATTTCCATAAACAATTTGAGAGTTTCAAGCTCCAGACTTATTAAACCAAACCAATTCTACACTTAGCCAGAGTGAAACCTAATATTTTCCTTCTCCTTTCTACCATCTATTTGTGTCGAGCAGCTCTTCTTCATAGGACTGTTCTACTACTAGTGTACTATAACACTACTGTACAAAGTGGCGGTATTGCACTATTAAGCTGTTTACACCTGACTTGCAGTACACTGAATATTTAAGATTATTATTTTTTTGAATGTAGGAACATTGCAACAATAAACTTAACAACTTCCAGTGTGACATGGTGTGCCTAAAAACTGTAATCATCCCGAAACACAATAGGCTTTTTTCACAGCAGTAATTTGAATTTATATCAGTTTTATATTGGTCTCATATAGAAAAGTACAGATGAAAAGAACATTATTACAATGCCAGTGAGCAATACAGTATAATACAATATCAGGGCCCAGAAACTGGTGCACCTAAACAAAATACAGCCATTATTACTGCATTACAGTTGCAGCACTTCTTCTTCAACAAAATGTGCAATATAAAAAGGTTTTAGTTCTTCCTTGATTGTGAATTAGCCACAACTGCTGCAGGTACCAACCAGGCATACAGTTGCTTATGCAGTTTATTATCTCAGTTTTGTGTCACAGGGGCTCTGAGTCATTTTCGCATCCACAAACAGCAGCCTTTCAAAGAACACATTTATCAGTTAGAGAATGATTGACAGAGAAGGGTTGGAGGTTGATACATAATAAAGGCAAGAAATTTATAAACCCACCAAGATTTCTCACACAACCAACCTTTATATTATCATATGACAACTGTGTAGACAGTTGACTTTGACTTTGTATGAGCTGTCATTGGTAAAGTGTTAAAACTGTACATTTTCAGTGAGTCATAAATTGAATTGAGAGAGACTTTCTTGGTGTAGACTCTCAGTACAACAATCCCAAAGGAAACTCCACACAAACACATGCAAACCTGAAACTACAGCATTTCTTTACTGTTGTTCATGAACCAAGTTGTCAAGACATTACACTTTAAAAGAAAGTCTTGTCATAACATTCATTATATTTTGAGGTGAGTAGATTAGCTACATATATAGATGGACTCCATAACTATGTCACCTCTTCTTCCTCCCAGTCAATGAGGTCCCAGTCGTAGGCGAGGACGGCTCTGCGCCTTTTCCAGAACTCCAGGAAGACTGTAGCTGAAATATGAGAAAAATGGCATTAGGAGTTTGTGTCTTCTCTTTAACAGTACTGATCACAACAGTGATTTGGCTCCTCATAAGGTTATATCCTTCTAAATATCTGGTAAGACTCTCAGGGTAAAACACCCTGAGGTTTAAGGAGAGCTACATTTTCTATTTTTCCTTGTAGAAGTTTATTTTCAGAGATATTTGAACGCAGGGAAATAAGCAGCATTGTCCAGGTTGTGGTATGATGCCTTTAGGGTAAGTGCAAGGTCTCAAACCCTGGACTGACAGTTTTTCTCTCAAAAAGCAGGTATTAGTGGAGTTTAGTTCACTACGGTGCATATTAAGTGCTGATGTTTTTTCATAGGATTCCAAATAAGTGATTCCCTTTTCTACAATCCAAGCGTGCCCATATTTTCTTTAAAGTTGTATTAATTAATTTCGAACATTTCATCAACATATTATCAGCTTATAAATTTGTTATGGCTAATATGTTATCAGTTGCTTATGTATACATCCAGCAGACAGAGTAAAATTAGCATTCATTTACAGTCGTCTCAGTCCAATGTTCACTCTCTATAGATTTACATTTTTTCAAGTCTACCTTAGAAAGGTAGCAATATTTTTTTTCTGACTACTTTTCATTATTTAAAAACAAAAGTAAACACGTCACTGTCTGGGCGAAAATGCTATTTTTGTGCCAGTGTATCCGGTACATCATAAATTACAAATACAGCCGCAAGCAGTGGTTCAAGCAACACAGACCGTTAGTAGTTGAAAGCTTCAACAGCTTAATTAAAAAATATCCACCAAGTTTGGTGACATTTGGTCATTGATTTATGGCCAAATTTGCATCAGGCCCATGAGTGTGTTTGGAACTGGTGGTGCCCCCTATTGAGCAATTTCAAAATAGTTTTACACACGTGGTTCAACACTGTTATGAAACATATCCTGTGAGTTTTCTTAAGATTGGACAAACAATTTTTGATTCATAGTCTGATTCTTGTTATGCAATGCATTTCTTGCATTTGTAGCGCCCCCTAGTGGTTGATTTGAATGAGACTTTCAGGGTATTTTCCAGGTACCTATGTGGAATTATCCTGCAAGTTTTGTGATGACTGGCCCAACGGTTGTTGACTTTAGTCTTATGTGCTAGTGCTTGTGTCTTTATGTGCTGAACCATGCCCTTTTGAAGTTAATTAGTCGGTATCTTGAAAACTAAATAAGACATCAACAAGTTTTATGCAACTTTAGAAAGCTTGTAGGGCCAAAACATACTGTAAAGTTCGTGGTTGTAGCATCACCACCTGGCGCTATAATAAGGCCATTGGGGTCGTATTTCTTGGGCAGCACTTGCACACAACTTCCAATCAAACTGCAACATTGGTAAAAATTAAAAGTAATTCCTTTCCGCAGAAAGTCTCTTTCATTGCACAACATGCAAATCTTTGTAAGAAAAACCAGTCTATCAATCATTTTACATACATATTTTTACATAAAACATTTAAAGTATAGGTTTACATTTTTTCAAGTCTACCTTAATAATACTGACATGCCCATATATACCCTGCAGGGGTTGTTAGTGACTGTAACCATTTCACCTGTTCATACTGGCCGCAAAGAAATGCCTAATTTCAGTGTTAGTGATGGGGGAAAAATTAATAGTCCTCCATCTGTGCAAAAACACATCTTAAGTTCAGCTGAAGCTTCTGGCTTCTGCAGTCAGTGTTAGAAAAATAAAGTGGGTTCTTCCAAAAATAATCTTTTTAATGCAAAATTATGACTTTGTGTGTTTACTTGCTGAACTACAGCAGAAGAGTAAGACTACAACTACAGCCCACTATACCTTATTTGATCTAAAAGGTGAAGTCATGATCAAATCCCTCAGGATCTGCTTTCATTGCATGTGATTGGTTCTTTCTTCTAAAAGTTCATTCCTCATGGCCAAATGATAATTACTGAAACCAGTTAGTTTGCTGCCAAGATAATCAGACTGTGTTGATATTGTCTCTGGGGCAAAGTGACACAGAGCTGGTTTCTGTTCTGGTGTTTACAATGCAGAGACAATGCTCCACCACAGAGGGCAGGCATATCCGACCAAAGTCCTAAAGATGGCTTACTTATTGCACATATTCACCTGTCTCTCCACTGACAACTGGAGCAGTATTTCTACAGAGGCTCCACTATGACCACTTAGGTTTTTGTCCTCATTATTTCAATGCTTGTAGTTTATTTTCTCTTTTTTGTCCACTGTTGAGTGCAGTGTTTTGAATGTGACTCAGCTGTCTGAAAAGGGCACCACTTCCCATGTGGAGGCAGCAGGGGAGCGCACTTCTGAGGAACCTTAATGAAGGGATTTGAGTGCATTCTCCGCAGCAGTTGAACCCAAAAATATATTCATTTGGACAGCAGTGGCAACAGCAACTTGCAACACCAAGAAGCAGTGACTGTAAGGTCAGTATATAAGTGCACTTTCTATTTGATTTTCTTTAAACTGGATAAAAACTGGAATAATGTGAGGTATTTGCAGACGTTAAACTGGGCTCTGCAGGTCTGTGCAGCTGTCAAAACAGCTTTAGCCCTCCTCATTGCTCTTCAGAGAGTTTACCATTTGTAACAGAAATCCTCGTCCACTTTACAAAGGTTTAATATCAGCTTGGCATGTTTTTAAGTCAGATTATTAGTTTGTATGTAAATGTGTAATGTCTTATGTGTGTATAAGTATGTATATACTTGCACAGATGTTTTATGCAATCATATATTGTATTCCTGATATGTTGCTATTCGAAGCTAAATCAAATCTAGATACCTTCAAAGACACATTTCAACACACTACATGACATTTGGGAAAAAGTTTAACAGTGCACTGTTTAAAGTTCAACATGCTTTTTATTTAAAGGTGTGTAACTGATTAAAGGATTGTTTAAGTCAGCCTGTAGAGAAGATCAGATGGAGAAAGATCATTAAAATAAGCATGTGACCTTTTAACTTCAAAATACACATTTAATATCAGACTGACATGATAAAATAATCTTTAAGCCAATGTCTTACAAAAATTTGAGAGCGGCAATACTTTGAAAATTTTTATGATTTTCTGCTTCATCAAATGCATGATTTCTGTAACTTGCATTTAAAGTGAAGTGGATTCCCCAGCCCTGTGTTCACACAATAAATTTAATATTTCAAATAAAGCCTATTAATAACCTTTGCATGCCTACTGGAACCATTATAATACAGTAGTTTAAAACAACTTAAGTAGAGCTCTATCAAGACTAGAATTCTTAAATAATAGATTATACAATTACATGAAAGAGATTTTACTATGAACTCTTGAATCAGGAGAGGAAGATAAAAGAAAAATGATCAAATCTATCAGGGTTGATTTTATATACTCAGTATATACATGATATGAAAGATTCATTTTCATTTCATATCACTGTGAAAAGACTGTTTCTCCCTCCTTTCACATGGCCTTGTTTCTCGACAGTAGTACTTTTTTTTTGTTACATCATTCACTTTAAGTTCAGTGTTTCAGTTTATAGTTCAGTTAATTCAACAGACAGTTTGTGTTCAAAGAAATTGATGTGTTAAATGGGGTCAACCCTGCTGTAGTGATGTATGATTTTTTGTTGTTCTGCGTGTGATGTCGGTTCTGCAGTAAACTGCATTCTTTAAATTGTGTGTGTGTGAATGTGTGCCAAGCGATAAACTACAATGTGAGGGGTAAATGAGGTCTTAAATTAATTGTTTTTCGTTACTTTGTAATTTCTGATTGCTTTGTATCTGTCTAGCTCATCTACCTGAGCAGGTAAAACAGCGGGTGACAGTTAGGTGAGGCTGAGAAGGTTCAACCTGTTGATTTCTCTTCAAGTTTAAGTTGTTTTGTTGAACTTCCCGCGGTTTGTTTTCTGCCACCTTTTTTGTATCTGTCTACAGTTCAATACCCCCTTCAAAGTTTCCCTGAGCCAAACATTTTCTGCCCTTCATGTGGACTTTTATATAACAGCATCACATTCACAAATACAACGTCAGCAACTACTCTTCCAAAGGTCTTCAGATTCTTTTGATGTGCAGTAGAAAACTTTAACCTTTGCCAGGGCATTAGTAAATACAAGCAAATGCTTCTGTCTGCTGCACAGGGACTCAGCTGTAGCAGTGACGGATCTGACTGATGGGATTCCTTCAGAACCAGAACCTGACTCTGGGCTTCTCTCAGCCACACGTCTCCCACTGGGAGTCAACACCACAACTATCATCAGCTGGTCAGTAACAACATTGCTCAGTGGCTGTCATCTCTATTGTGACTGGAGTTAAAAAGGAAATGCACAAAGGCTCTTAACCATATAAGCAAACAGGGGACCAGTTAAAAATCAAATGTTTTTCTTTATAGTTTTTCATACCTTTTTTTTTAGTTTGCCTTGACAGAAGTTCAGTCAAACTACATCTGCAAGTCATCATAAAACATTTATAAGTGTGAAACAGATCAAGTTTCCACTGTGATGAGGACATTGTCTGAATATGCCTGAATGAATTATTAACACACACAAATGCAACAGGGCCTGCACTGCTTTCATTAGTGTATATACTCAAGTATAAGAACTACGGCACTCACTGTCCAAGAATTACACAGTTAAGGGCAAAAAATCACTGATTGATTGACATATTAAGCATTTGACTACATTACATTTCAACATTTATACAGGTTTAAAGGTGTCTGATGGCACTAAAATGTCCTGGCTTTTGGATTCAATGTAAAAAAGCACAGCATGCACATAAACACTTCACTGTGGGATAATTACATTTTTCAAGTGTAATGATATGATTGGATTAACCTGCATCCACACAACAATAATGTTTTTCTGTAATCTCTGCCATAGATATTTATTTTTATTATGTTTATAGATTTTATGTATTTATTATTTATGCATCACCAGTACTCCACTGTATGTCCATGATGGCACCAGAGGTGGTTGAGAAAAGGAAGTTTATATAACATCTGCAATTTGGGGAATACTTTTACCCAAAACACTCCAATGATTGCATATATATTTAGTTTAAATGTCCTGGCATTATTAGTTCCATTCTGTTACACTAAGCTACAAAACCACATTCAATGTTCTTTTCACAGAAAAACAGACAGATAAATAACTTGTACCATTCCTCTCTCCTTTACCCACAACAGTTACCAACACCATCATCGTGCTGGGTGTGTTGACCTTTGCCCTCCAGCTGTGTTTAGTTCTGTTCTTCATGCTGAGATGTTGGAGGTTGGACAGCAAAGTACAAAAAGCTCTCAAACACCCAGACACTGTGCAAAAAGTCTTTGGTGAGCATTCAGTCTGCTGCTAGAGTTTTTGTTTTGAGGTTTAGAATTTAACTAATCAACAAAGTTTCAATATTGATAATTAAATTAAAAAAAAAACTAATAATGAAACTTTACAAGTGGCGTGAGTTATTTTTGAGAAAATAAGTATTTTTGCAGCCTGACTTATTTTGTTTATTGTTTGAATCTAATCTAGGATATCAAAAGTAGCAACACAATATAGTACATAAGTTTTCATTCTTAAAACTCTCCTGCTTAAGTTAACTGTAGTGTAATTACAATTCTAGAAATTCCAGCATGCAAATACAAATCACATATACAATACAAGCCTCCAGGTCTAATTTAATAGCAAATAGTGTATCCATATCCGTAATATGACATCTATGAATTAAAGTAATAGCAGCAGTGTGAACAGGGAATATCCAACTGTTCCACAGTAAAAGCTTTCTCTCCTGCCACAGTTTAAAAGTTGCCTTGAGAATCAGTTTAACTCAACATATTAGTAAACTGCTTTGTAAAGAAATGGAAAAAAATAAATGTCTGTGGTCTATTTTTTTCTTCAACACAATTACTTTAAGTTCATTTTTCATTTCTTTTGCATTTCTCCAGTCCCCTCATCCTTCCAACTAGATGTTCACAGACTGGCTAGCTATCAGCTTTGTGATGATTCTGCTGCTTCATCACCTGCAGAGTTGGTAGCAGTTGAAGAACATGAACCCACCACAAGCTCTCTGTTTGTGCCTTCAATACCCTGGGACCTTGTTCAGCGCTGACAGGCTCCTGATCCTACTGCCATTTACACAATGTAAATGAAAATGTGAATATTGAAGTTTCACTTTATGACAAATATACTGTATGAAATACTCTATATCACTTTGAGACAATATGCAATCTATGTGAAGTAATAACATCTGTCAGTTTTTAAATGTAGCAATAATACTTTTACTTTTAGAAACCTCATGTTTTTTTTTTCATTTTTTCAAAAATAAAAAAACTGAAGTTAAAGCTGCACTGATGAATAATTTTACATTAACAAGGGGTCAAATTACTACATATAATGTGAAAGGCATTGCTCATAGTGATTAACCCACTGAGAATTATCATCAGACTCTGCAGTTCCCCTCAGCTCTAGGGAGCATTTCAGCATCTTTAAGCTGATTGTTTTAGTTTTATAGTTCACAACTTTACTGTTTTGGTTCACTCTCACCACTCTCATCTGTGTCATTTCCAGCCACAGCAATAAGCTGTTTTCAGCTAAAAAAGCTCTGGTAAATCCACTGCACACTGTCTGCCCAACACCAAATTACAGGCACTGAAAGTTAGCAACCAGCTGGTGAACGTAGTGGAGCATTTAGCAGCTAGAGAGCCAAACATTTCCCTCAGAAGTTAGAAGAGACCAAAACAAAGCTAAAAGTAGAGCAAATACTGCACAGGTGGTCATAAATACAACTCTAAATAAGTGCTACAATTCTCGGTATCTGCTGGATGTGTAAATAGCCAACTGTTTGTGAACACATTTGGGATTTCAACTTTCTAGTGAAAGTATGTCAATGTTGTGTTTACAGCTTGTTGCGCTGCCCCCAAGTGGCCAAAAATGCAGGTAGTAAATTGTTAAGTGCATCTAAAGTCTTTTTGTGAAGAGGAGGAATGCCTGGAAAGTTCCTGCAAAAATGTTAACTGTCCAACTTACCCCAAACAGCCATGAACACAGCAAAGAAAACAGTCGCCCCATTGTCAAAGAGATGAGTGACCTGAAATAAAGAAAGGACAACCTTAATATGATTTGAAATTTGAAAGATACACAATTTATCTCAAGTTCACAGTGAATAACATTAACTTTAGTCTTATGACAGCAAATTGAGTTCATTGGTTAATCCCTGAACAACAAAGTTATAAATCAAACACATTTTGGCACCAGAGTTACCCTTAATTAACCACTAATGTGCTTAATCATTGAGAGTAAAAGTTGCATATTATTACACATAGTTGGCTCATGACACATTTTCCACATTTTCACTAACAAATAGGTGTTGGGAACATTTTTCCCCCTTGTTTTGGCTCCGTGGCAGCAATACCTTGGCGTAGATGCAGCTGTCTGACAGTTTCAAGTAGGGGCAGTACTGGTCACAGATGGGGCACATGATGATGTCAGTGGCCTGGCAGATTTCTTTACTGGAGAAAAACAAACAATTAGTCCATCAAACTCTGATAAAGCAGCTATTACAGCATCCAGAAACAGTCAAAGTGCCTTTAAACAACTTACTAAAACCCCAAACTAATGTAATGCAGTTTCTTATGTGAGTTTTTGATAAGATTTTGTTTGTCTGGAAAAAAATGACAACACTTTATTCTGCAGCACTACACAGTATTTTGGCCTTTCTTCTTAAGTGATGAACACCACACATTTACATTTTAGGCACTTATTTTACCAGAGCATCCTGAATAAGTTTAACTTCCTTTATTCCATCTGACAAGCATCTAATTTGATGGGTTACAAGGGACAATTTCACACCCTGTTGCCTTAACTGTAATCATCATTTGCATCAAGAGTAGTTACTTGACTTTCTCACTAAATAAATGCTGCATTTAATCTGTAGTTATTGAGCATTTGTGCAGCTTAAACAAACAACAAAATGAAGCAAGATAAGGCTTGGTCTGGCATAGACACTATTGTATACAATACCAGCTCTAGGGAAACTATTTTTATAAGAAAAGAGAGGAGGTGTGTTTACCTGACCTGGCACTGCTCCAGAGTGAAGATGCCGTACAGGAATACCAGGAGGCCGACCAGAGCTGCAGGAAATAGCATCCCTGTGTACCAGCCAAGCCAGGCGAAGTACAGACCGATCTTCTCCCCAAAATACCTCCTAAAACAGCGGCAGGGCAGAAGAGTTTGAGGCATCTTTAAGTCTGCCAAAAAGTGTCCTTAAAATATTCATATGACATAAATACTGTGTATATAATATACTGTATATACAGTATAATATCTGGTAAAGTTGCAGTCCAGTGCACAGCTGTTAACAACTGCACTCTGTTTGCTCACTGGATTGTGATGAAGAAACTTCTAAATTAAGCTACTAGAGTTTTACTGCTACTACTACTTATCTCATAATGTCTTGATTTAAATTGACATTAAAACCTCTTTAATTGTCTGAATGTAGTTACCTGATGAGGTCCAGTGGCTGGTACTTGTACCAAACCCCCCACCAGGCCCAGCACTCGTATAGCAGGTGCCGATGGTTCTCTGCTCCATGTGTTCTGATGGAGTTTTTGCTATGATAGCTCCCCTATTAAAATGTATACACATGTGTAATGTCACTGATAACATAATCTATGTATGTACTGGTCTAAAATTTCATGGAATTTCCTTTTACACATCAGCAACCACATACATGTCAAAGCAAGCAGTGACGAATTCAAAACAGGTGGCAGAATTTAATTAATGAATGGATTTACGGAGATTAGGCAAATTACCTCATGAAGAGGGAAAGCTGCTTCATATGAATTATTGCTCAAAAGACGATTAACCCCTGGAATCAAAGACAGAGAATCATAAATGAAGAGCAACAGTCAGTGTGTCAGTCGAGCAGTGTAGAATATACAATGCTGTAATTGTAACTGTTCCAACATGATCTGTTCAAATTTCTGACTTTTCAGTAACAGGCATTGCCTTGTTCTCCATGTTTGTACTTTCCATCTCACCCATTGCATGTAATGTTGCCTTATCAGTAAACTATGCCAATGTTGTTCTTTTTGCTAACACAAAACTAGCAGAAAACTAGCAAGCCTTGCTGAATCATGTCACCAAACCATCTAAGTAGAAATGTGATTAAGTATTCTGGGTTCAACAATATATATGGATAAATCATGGTACAGCTGTTGACTTTGTAAGCTTTGTAAAAGGGCTTGTCACGTTAGCTTGTTAATGCTACAAAAGTTTAGCATCTCGCTACAATGGTTGCATTTTAATTAATTTGAATGAATTACATTTTAAAATTTGTTGAAACTTGTTTTTTTTTACAGCCCAATCAGGCACAGACTACTATTAGGTACTTAATTATACCAAAAGGATATGATAAGATAAGATTAACTTTAGGGAAAAGTGGACATTTGTAACTGCAGCAGCAAAAACTAGAGGTGCAGCTGGACAAAGACAAACTGGGTTTCCTACTAGAAACTGATTTCAGCAGAGCTTCTCAATATTTTTCAGGGTTGATTTATGAAATATTATTGTCATTTTTGTTTTAATTTTATAAATAGAGACTGTACGACCTCTAACATACTCACTAAGACTGCAAATATACTACAGGTTTACTGATGCAGAGAAAGGTCTGATTTGAATTAAGCATATTTACTAATGCCTTATCAATCAGTTATAAGCCATGTTTAAGACATTTTGGTTTGCCAGCATGTGGAAAATCCTCCATGACACTCCAGCATTCTTATAATAATCCATCAAGTCTGCCAATCCATCAAATTGTAAATGTTAATGAATTCTTTATAAATGGATTTTGGTCCAAATCCCAGCTGACCCCACTCATTGCCTCAAACACTGACAGTCAGATGGTCTCTCTACATTTCTTTTATCTTTCTTTTTTTTGCACCCCTTCCTGTTAAGCTTCAATTTTCCTTATTTTTAAAAATATTTCTGGTATTTGTGATAACGTTCAGGGAGAAACTCACCCATTTTATTTTTCCCCTCCTCATATTTGACCCGTTGGAGGATGTGGTGGACGATGCGACTTCTGGTGGCGTTGTTGAAAAATGTGTCTTTGTTGTGGATGATGAAACTACAGTGAAATGACATGGTTGTTAAAAATCTGTCTGCTGTGAATGATATTTCTTATCTGAGTGTGTGTGTGTGTGTGTTGATTGGTATAAGAAAGGCAAGATAGAGAGTTTAAAGTGGCAAAAGCACAATAGAGTAAATTGAAAATGTACCAGGCAGGCACCAGGTATAAAGTTCAATTCATTTTGTGGGGATTTTTTAAAGTGCAGTTGTGTAGAAACTCACTGATGTATCCTTGATCGACTGAAAGGGGCGGTAAAGCTCTCGTTCTCCTCCAGGTCAGGCAGAGTGTTGTTGTGAAATTTCATGGGCTTACGGGGAAGCCAGCCACGGAATTTGTTGATGCGCTTCTCCATCCTACAAGTGAAGTTTCTGTTAAAGTTGCCAGAGTTTTGCTTCGTTCACCGACCTCATGTTGCCTCTTACACTGAATACTCACCTGCTCATGAACTTGTGCCGTCGGTGCATGTAAAAGATTTTCCTCCTGGAATATTTAGGAATATTTGAAATAATATTTGGAAATGATGAACTTAGTACAGGGTGATATAGATCAGTAATGAGGTTATAGCTACAATGAATTGTACTACTTCTACTGCTGTTACAATTACTATTACTGCTTCTATTGCTGCTAAGTTGTGGTTCTACTAGCCATGTTGCTATGATAATACTACTGATAATACAAACATTAAAGGTACCCCTTGGAATTTTTTGACCACTAGTAGTGCTATGGAGCAATATTTTTACAGATAGGCCACTGTTTTATCACAAGCACCACAGTACACATTCCTGATGCCGGTTTCATGTTACTCTGTTGATTGTTGACAATATCGTACAAAGAAGCATAGCAATGTCCCAGCAAAGGCAAAAAATATTATGCTAGCTATGCTAACTTAAAATATATATAAAATAATGTTTTATGAGGAAGGAAATACATTGTGTAAGTAAATACACTTTGTAATGTAAACAAAGTGTTTGTTAATAAGAAAACTCCACAGGGTACCTTTAAGTTTTTTCCATTATAAGACACTTTCAGAAGTGGTTTTATCTCACCTAAAAGGCATGCGAATGTTCATGAGCTCTGCATAATGGCAGAGAACATCCCATGGTGCATGAAGCTTCAGGAAGATCACGTCGCTGTTGGTTAAGGAGGCCTGTGATGAAACCAAACATACAAAACAACAATACAATGTCAGTAACAATGTTATATATTTACAATGATAGTTTTGAGTTCCCTGACAGAGTAGGAGTCAGTCTAAAGGTACAAGAATCAAGGGTTAACTGTAAAAAGACCTAAAAATAACTAAATAGCTCCATGTAAGAAACACACACAAGTGGGCTGTTGAAGGAGACAAGGGCCCTTTGTCCTCCCCTGTGTGTCCTAGATAATGCTGACCTTGATGCTACAGCAGAAAGCGCAGAAATGAACACACACACACACACACAGATCACAATATCTGCATTTCCTACTCTTTCAAGGGGTCCTTTTGCTAAATACGAAGCAGCAGGGGAGAAAATCAACAGCAGCTCATTAGTTTTGGGTCTATGAGTGGTAACCAATGAACACCAGAACAGAACTCAGCTGTCAGACTTTGTAAGACCAGGTGAAAAGGCTCAGAGCATTTTAAGATTCAACAATCTGGCCATTGAAATTACATGCATTATAGGACTGAGCATTAAAATGCTTATTCAAACAAACTGGTATTGATGTTGCTCATGTTGCACATTATGAATGCAGCTGCATGTTTGCCAAAGTAATCACAGCAAATCTAATTCAACAAAAAATACCTACAGAGCTGCTTGTTTATTTGCTGTCATAAGTTTTCAAAGAACTGGCAATTTTTGCTTTGCAATAAGGCCAGAAAGTGAGAAACCCCTTTACTGAGCAGTGAGAGAAGATATGATTTTCCTCTTGGAAGAGATGGAGACCTAATGTGATAAGGCCACTTTTCCCCTGGAACCCCCTGGTAATAGCTTCTGCCCTGTTGAGGTGTGCTTGAGTAAGAAACTAAATCCCTATCAGTTGGAGTGCTGCTTTGTGGCTAAACCTGACCTCTGACCCTGTTGTGGAGTGCGAGAGGAAACATGATGAATTAATCAATAATTAATAACACAATAATAATCATTGGTTATCAACACATAATCATTTATGGTTTGAGTCATGATAAATATACCAGTTGAATATATCACATGTAGCACCTTGTTGAATATGAATGAATATGAATATTTCAGTGTCTTTAAGCTTATGGTTTTAGTATTGTTTTGGTTTTTGTTAGGGCCCACAACTTTTTTGTTTTGATCAAATCTCATCAGTGTCATCTCCAGTAGCAGCAGGCAACTGTTTTCAGCAAAAAAGCTCTGATAATCCCACAATACACTACCTGACCGTAACCAAATGGCAGATAAAGTTTGAGACTAGCTGGGGAACATAGTGGAGCATTTAGTAGCTAAAGGGCCAGATAAATACGTCTCCAAATGAATGCTAATGTTGCCCCATGTCTGCTGGAGGTGTAAATAGGCAACGGCTAACACGTTTTCCATAATCTACTTTATAAGGTAATAATATGTCAATGTTGTGTTTACAGCTTGTTGTGCTGCCCCCAAATGGCCAAAAAAATCAAATCTGGAAGTTTAAACAATAACTGATCATTTTTTGTATCTCTGTATTAGTTACTCAGCAGTCCAAGTGGAGTCATTAACTGTTTTGCAAAAACACATCAAAAATATTTGCTAAGCATGTGGATCATCTGTTACATTGGCATTTTCTGAAACCAGTGAGGAAAATGAAATACAATATTTCCTGCAGTTTATCAAAACAAATGTTTTATATTGTAAATATTCCTGGATGATTTAGCAGAACCCTTATCAACGTAATGAAATAAGCAGCAAGTGTAAACGCTCTTCACCTCCTTTTCCATCTGTAAGCCCTCTGCTCGGATGTTCCGCTCAAATACCTCCCTCTTCTCTGATTGCGAACTGGACTTCCTGTAAACCAGGATGTAGTCGATGAGGCTCTTTCCATCGCTGAAACAAAGGCCGCTGGACTTACTCCTCCCCTGAAAGCAGACAACAGACAGAGAATCAGGAAATCTAACTATAAAGGAAGGAATCTCTGTATGTCTACAACAAGCTGTAAACACAACACTGACATATAATCACCTCATAAAAATGATATGGCGAATGTAAAAGAAAACAGTTGCCTGCTTACACACCCAGCAGACATGAGCAATATAAGCATTTATTTCAAATCATGTCTCAGGCTACCTAATAAATGTAAGTTAAATATTCACTCTCCTTTTTGCTCTATTTAATTCTCCACCAACCCTTTGGGGTAATATTTGACTCTTTAGTGGCTAAATGCTACACTATGTTGACCAGTTTACATGAGAGCTGTCTAGGTATTGAGAAATTGTCCCATTCTGAACAGGCACGTTTTGAACAGGCACTGCATTAGCAATAATAATTGGCTATTGAGACAAAGAGGAAAAACAAGTTGTGGGAGTTTGATTTGCATGGAAGTCAGTTTCATCGGGGAACTTCAGGGAACCATAGGTCGTCACCGGAATACTTTAGGGAAGGACACTAAAGCACTAGCTTACAAGGCAAATATCAGTACTTTTCAATTGGACAATCACTGATTCAATTCACCTCTTTCACAATAAACATCTCATCTGATTTATCTGTCCACTGCATTGTTTTAACCTTGTTCACATTTTTTAATTATACACATTAATTCTGAAGCCCTTTCCATGAAGGGCCTATACCTTCAGCTGGAATGGAAGGAGTGATGTCTCTGGGAGGCCCAGAGATTTTTTTTACCACTGACCTCTGGGAGGCCAGAATCAGACTTTGTGTTGTCATCAAGGATGCTGCTGTGGGTGACCGGGTTCAGCAGGGTGGAGTCATCATCTCTGGATGGGGTGCTGGTGCCCTCTGACCTTTCTCTCTCAAGCAGGACATTAACATCCTTCACAGCTGGAGGGAAGACAAGAATGGATAAAAAGTAGACTAATATTAGAAGTATTAATATGACAGTGAATGCTGTATGGTTACCAGTCTGCTGAATGAGCTTTTTCACAACAGCAGGGTCAGCTATCTTTTTACTCTATGGTTTGGGTTATTAAGTGCTGAACAGTATTTTTGCCACTTGTGGGCAGCACAACAAGCTGTAAACACAACACTGACATATAATCTGATAAGAAAACAGTTGCCTGTTTACACACCCAGCAGACATGGAACAATATAAGCATTTATTTAAAATCATGCCTCAGGCCACCTCACAAATGTAAGTTCAATATTCACTCTCCTTTTTGCTCTATTTTGTTCTCCAGCAATCCCTTGGAGTAATATTTGACTCTTTAGTGAGTTTAGTAAGTTTATCAAAGCTTCTTCACTGGAAACAGCTGTTTACTGCAGTTGGAAACAATGCTGTTGAGAGCAGTGAAACCGAACAGTTAAGTTACTGGCCACAAAATCAAAACAATTAGCTCTAAGAGGTTGAAACATTCCATAGATATAAGTGGAACTGTTTGTTTCCTGAACTGTACAGCAAACCCTTTCTATCCTTGAGTGATAACTGTTCAATTCGGGTTTGCTTTTGGGATCCAACTAGGGCCTAGGCCATAAAGTATACCCTCTGCAGTCCAAAGGGGCCCCGCCCCACCTGTCAACAACTATTATAAGAATTACAATTTTTTATTTCTTTAATTAAAACAGATTACAATTACATAGGTTGCACATCATGATGTTGACTGTATATTCAGAGGCAATACTGGTGTAAAGATAAAATCAATATTTTAAAAAAATCTTTGCTGGTCCATATTTTTCTAGGAGCACTTCAAAGTGTGTATTTTATGCAGCAGTAGACACTGCATTGCACAGGTGACACACAGTTTCCATGGTATGCAAGAGGTAGCAAGGATGTTTGGGTTTTTACACCCACAATAACGTTTGTCAAAATCCTATGAGGAAATGTATAAATCAGCAAGTGCCCTAGCTGACCAATACAAAGATGAGTTATCTGCTCTCATTGAAACGTGCATTAGTGTTAAAATATAAAGAAAATCAAGCATGGCTCAGTCCAAGATTTTGCGCACACTCTGTTTATAAAGCATCACTCTATTCTACCAAGTGTGCCTGATGTAGCCATAGCTATTAAACTATTTTGTAACTCTACCTTTGAATGTCACAAGTGCCTAAAGATCCTTCTCAAAACTGAAACTAATCAAAACATATCACAAAAGCACCATGGCACAGGAGAGACTGTGGGAGCTGGCTATCTTGAGTATTGATAATAAACACGCTTATAGTCTTGACTTAAAGAGGGTGGTATGGGATTTTGTTCATCGATATGCCAAAAGATGTGTGCATATACTTGCCAGCAAGCCTGTAAGAGAAGCATCATAAACAGATACTGTAATCTTATTGCTTACTCTGATGAGGAGTGCTGATAACCTAAATGTTTCATCACATATATTGATGAATTGTGTTACCTGTTAAGATGAACATGTATTCACATTGTGAACCCTGGCATTTCAATTGATGTAATCTTTACTGTTCTGTTTGAGAAACCGATTTAAAATAAAAGTAATTTGGCCTTAAAGGAAAAGCTTGTTCTGTCTATCATCACAGTACAGTTATGTAACAATCTGAGTTGAGTGGGCAGGTGGGTTTTTTGCAATAACTTCGATAATGAAATCCTCCACTCTGCGACAATGACTAATGAGGAGAAGTCAAATACAGAGTACTCTGTACAGCTCCCGCAATCATGGCCATTACAGGATCAGCACCTTGGACAGTGGTCGTGATGCTTCAATAGAATGTTGGAAAGCTCCAACAGTTTAAAATTTACTCAATACAATAAACTCCATAATTTTATCCAGTGTTCTAAGTGGTCTGTTAAATTTCACTGTGCGTTTGAAATGATTCCAGGTGTTTAGTGTTTTCAGACAATTTCCATGACAATGGGACTGCCATTAATCTTGCAGCAATGTCATAAACCAAAGTATTGGACAAACTGAAATTCTGCCAATATGATAGCACTAGATAAAAAGTTAATGGATCACCATCATGATTCACCCTGAGGGGGACATGACTGTCTGACGTTTTGCTCAAAACCACAAATGCTTGCGTAGATGAAATCATCACAAAAGTCTTAAGGATAAATCATTTGGGAACCATGACTGTCTGCATAAAATTTTGTAACAATCCATCCACTAGATGTTGAGATATTTCCCTGTAGAGAAAATTTGACCTGCTGGTGGTCCAGAGTTATTAGGGTTCCCTCTACCAAATTCCATAGTAATTCATCCAATAGCTGTTAAGACAGCCTGTTGGTTGGTCCACTAGCTGTCGAGATATTTCAGTCTGGAACAAAGTGATGGACAGTCAGACTGACTGAAAAAATGATATTGTCAACCCTAAAGCCATGCCACTAGTACGGCTAAAATGTAGACAGGAATACAGATTGGATTTCTTGGACCTTGTGACACTCATTTGTTGCCTGTTAGGTTTCTATCAGTGATCTTTATATTCTAGTAAATGTTGACTGGAAATGTAATTTTTTACATGTGAGGCACATCATAAAACTGTCTTTTAAGTCTCTCATAGTGCAGTTCATTTTTAGTAGGGGGCAGTGGCACTTGCTGTGATAATAATTAGATGTAGGGGGAAGAGATTTGTAATGTAAATACAAATATTTAACAAGTTTATGTACTGTGATTATACAGTAGCCTGCAACTACATCCAGTACAACACTTCTATTACATACTGAATAGCTTTTTATGTTTAAACAGGGATTAGCTTTTTGTTGCCCTATCTAGATCTATTCATTTTAACCATGCCAATGCAGCAGCCCAACTTGTGGTGTACACATACACGGCTTGGTTAAGTGGTACTTTCAGATCACACACTTATTACTTGAAGCTGCCCAATATTACTGCCATTGAAAGTGTTGTGCTTTGCTCAAGAGACTCGTCTAGGAGTTGCTGAAGGATTGGAGAGTTTCTTTACCCACCCAAGGTTGCCAGCCAATCTGGGGACTGACTTCCCTTACTTCTAGGTCATTGTGTCTGTGGGTCTCACCGAGGGGAGGCACATCGTCTTGAGTGCTGGAGTCCGGGGCTTCAGCCGAGGATTCCTCCATGATGTCTGCCTTCCCACAAGAGGGGAAGGCGAGAGGTCTGTCCGCTGCCTGGTAGCCAGTGGCTGAAGGATGCAGCGAGACTCTGTGTCTGTGGAGGCTCTGCTGCTGGGGTTCAGACCCATGTAGAAATAAACTCACACCTGTAGGACACAGAAAGCTTCATTTCACTTTCTTTCTTTATGTTTTGCAGCATTTATAACATAATTAAAAATAGAGAGGGGCAAAAAAGTTTTGGAAAGATAAATTATTAGACTTAATACTTGAGGGCAGCACAGCAAGCTGTAAACACAACATTGAAATAATATCACTTCATGAAGTGTAGAACATTAGAAAACAGTTGCTTATTTATATCAAAAGTAAGTCTTTATTATTCTCACTCTCCTTTCAGCTCTGTTTTGGCCTCCTCCAACTCCTGGAAAATATCTGGTTCTTTAGCTGAATGCACCACTATGTTCCCCAACTAGTTGCTAACTTTGTCTGTCTGCCACATGATGCTGGACAGAATAAGGCTGCCCAGTGTGTCTGAAAACAACCCATTCAGTCACCACTGGATGTTCCTGCCATATTTTTTAGTTTGGAAATGTCTCAAGTAACCCAGAAATAATAGTTTCAAATGCATACAGGACAAAACTCCAAAGCTTTGTGCAACAGATGAACACAGACATTGGAAATCTGACTCTTTGCTAGCAAGGGTTAAGTCCATTTTAGCAAAAAGTAGTCTGTGAAACAGTTCACAGATGTTGGATGGATAACCACTCACACGAACGCAAACTTTTTTTCTGTGTAAAAGCTAATTTAGAAAAGCTGAAATGGAACGAGGAGGAGGATGAATAGAGAGACGAATAGTGTAAGACAAGATGTGTGAAAGTCAAAGAGGGAAGACCAACCCCCCCCCCCCCCCCCCCCCCCCCCCCCCCCCCCCAAAAAAAAAGAATAGAAACTGAATATGACAGCTCAAGACCTTTGGAGTCCTTAATGAGGATTAACCTTGAAAGACCTTGAAAAGACAGACACTCTCCACGGGAACACATAAGCTAATTGGGTCTATTTATCAACCAGACTGTGCCCTCTGAGAGGGGAAATTATTCAAAGCTTAGCAAAATAGCTTAAATCACCTATATCTAAAAAGGTCTGCATCTCTCACTTTCAGTCATCTGGAGAGCAGGAAGACTTCAGAAAACAGGGGTGGCTGTCTTAGAAGTCTGCGTACTGAATTTTCATTTGTGACAGCAAAGGTGACTCAGCTAAATTTTTCTGCTGAGTCGAAGTACCAGGGACAGAGATAAAGTTAGGGGAAGCGTCTCAGCTCTTAATCAGCCGTTGATGCTTTGGAAAATTGAAGCCTATGGATAGAGCTAATAGAGACACAGTAAATTTCATACTAGTGAGAGATCAGCAGTCTGCTTCCTCTTCCTTTACTCAGACCATTAGCAAGCAAAGAGAGACAAAGAGGGGTTTGGATATCTAACCAGGAGCTAAAGAGGTCAGGCTGAGAAAAAGTTCAAGAAAATCTGGATTCATCCAGAGATGAGGGTGATATGATTGCAGCGGAATTTCAATTAAGTCTTTTTTCATTTTTAAAGTAAACTGCAGATCTTTTTTTTCTCAAACCCTTGTGGTTTGATGTACTGTACTGTATATACAGCACATGAAAAAGAGCTTGGTAATTAAAAGACTTGAGACAAGAGGCTTGTTCGGTCTGTTATTTTGCACTTCCTCCACATACATGTATATAATGACTATGGGGATCATCAACACTAGCTTGTTAACTTTACCTCCCCGTATTCAAAGAACTCACCGACCCCGTTTCCTCAGCAGCACTCCCAACACCGGTCTCATTAAAGGGAGAGAGAATTGCTTACTATAAATATTGGCTCTCAGAGGAGAGACACTACATATTAGCCTACATGCTGCTATGCCGAGACAGTGACCAAACAATGTATCCATCAAACTTTAACAGCCCTGTGGTACGTCTGTAACCCAAGCCACAGCTGAGGTCACATGGTACTGAAGATTTGGCAACACACACACAGAAGTGCAGCAGCGTGTTCTCTTCTGAACTCGGCTACAGTATATAAAAGCTCTGATGTTTCAATAGCTGTTTGATAGTTTTTTCCCCTATTCATTTTCATTCTTGAAAACAAAGACAAAATTAAGAGGGCTACTAGCTGTTCAAGCTGCACACAAGCAGTCCCATGAGTTGTAATTACAAACAAGATTTTACAATAGCTAAGAATTACTAATGTAAGCTAACGGTAAGTGTGACTTACCATTAGACTTACAGTTCTGACTTGCTGGTGACCTTTGAAGTCTGACCACTTGCCAGCACATAATCAAACTTTTACAGTCACTACAGGCCGTATTATTACTCAGTGGATGCTTTCTCTTTTAACATTTTTTGTTGGCATCCTTCGTGTATTAAGTACACCTTCCCAGGGCCAATAGTGGGACTTCGAGCTGCAACAAAGAGTGTAGTATATGGTTGTGTAGTATATCGGCTGCTTTGAATTGTAACAAAAAGGGAAAATGCATGATAAGACACATTAAAGCTGCATTGTCTAACTCATTTTATTCATTTACCTTTGTTTACTCAGGGGCAGATGATTACTCTACAACAACCTGAAAACCCCTGATTAACATTTTATCGCTAACGTTGTTGTGGCTGATGAGTTGGCACACAATTGCATATTAACACATTCAGCAGACATTAGCAACATTAGCATTCATTGGTCCACTTGATGAACCAAAGTCCTACATTGACTCTCCTTATCTCTGTTTTGGTGTCAATCAACTCCAACAACAAATACTCATGTCTTAGCTTGCTAGATGCGGTTATCACTTTACTGATTTAAATCATTTTGTTCAGTTGAGTTTACAATCCTGTGTGATTTTATCTCTGCAGTTCAAAAAAGATAAACAGGGTGGTGATTCTTCTCTAGTAAAATGATCAAGCTGATCCCATTATGTCAGTTTCAGTAGCCTGGTTCTCCTTTTATGTACGGTATCAATAATTAAATATTGTCAACCCAATAGTTTTGAATCAGGACCTTTAGTATTTGGAGCAAGTAGCTCATGAAAATTAATGTATGCAAAACTAAGTAGGCTACGCCAGTTACTTTAATGTGCCGGATGCATATTTCATCATTTCATATCTTATGCTGCTCATCTGATTTTCAGGTTGTCGCTACAGATGGCAAACATTAATTAGACTTCCACTAAAAAAGTTTGTGCCTTCTCAGTCAACAAAAGGTGATTACAGATCCCAAAATGGATCACTGAGTGTGAAGTTAGGTAATGTTATGTTGAAAGCCATGCCTAAATCAGTTGCTGGATTTGTAAGTATTCTGATTCAATGAGTGGAAGTACACTGGATTTGAATTTGAAAAATTACTATTAGACCCTAACTCTAATTAAAGTCATTATTATGGGAAAGAAATAAATTCAGTGACTGACACTGGTAAATGCACAGTTGACAAAATCTTCTGATGCTTGCATACTTAGCCACCAATTTATCGCATATCTCATCCTGTTTTGATTTAAAGGGTCACTCCATTTATTTTACTCATCAAGATCAGCTTACTCATTATTGGAAGTGCTGCTCAGCCTGTGAAAACAGTTGTATATAATGTCTTCTGTGGCTCTGGATAGAGCTTTCTGATGTGGAAATAATCCCTATGATGTCATTGGGTTTATCTTGGCTCAGGATTGGAGACTACACATTTTTGACAGAAAGCCTGCATTAAAAATGAGACTTTTAGTTTGAAAGATTTGGCCACTCACCTGGCAGGGAAGGTCTAACAAAAGACACTACTGAGTTGCATGATGGCAGGTGTAGGATCTGGTGTTTTTTGGAGCTTTACTCATACTACAGTCAGGATATCCTGGTTTCTGCTACCCCAATTTTAACCATATTTTAAAACCTGCCCCTCAGAGGAGCCCAAACTTTATGGAAGTGCAATACTAAACCCCTGGAGTGTTTAAAATACATTTGGTTTGGCTATTAACTCCTCATGTAATTAGCTTGCAGTACCACAATATAAACAGCAGGACATTATGTCTAAAATTAAACAGACAGGACTATTGCCACATCAAATTAGGTTTTATGAACAACTACTTAATTGTAGGTTTCTTCTCAAGTCATTAGTATTTTTCATATTTGATGATAAATGAAGCCACATTTGTTATATTTGTGCCTCTAGTTGGTGAGAGAGACAAAAACAAAACTGAAAAAATACACAGCTAAAAAACAGTCAATAACATAGTGGTTTCTTGCGTAATACAACCCAGTCTGGAGATGACAGCTCACACAGTGAATAGAGTGGAAGACTGCAGGGGGAGACAGAAGAAGAATGGGAGGTGGTAGGGTGAGATGTGTTGCCGAGGGGATCGCGTGTCAGTCACTTGTGAGGAGGAATCTTTCCTTCATTCCTTCTGGATGCACCCATCATGCCCTAGCGGGGACAGGGTGGGGGTTGTATGGTCTACCTGATGGTGAACAGCAAAGATTTTGCACCTGCCAACCTGCTACTGGTGCCTGGACAAAGTCGCAGCACACACACACACACACACACACACACATACACACACTCCTCACAGAGGCATGACCCAGTTCTCTGTCTTAGAACCAATACATCATGGAGGCTAAAGAAGTGGTGTATGAAAAAAAACACATTTACAACCAAGGGAAGGGACAACAACTGGGTGAGTGAGGAGGAGAGAAAACAAGTGTATGTGAAGGTCAAATGCTTGCATGGTCACAAAGAACTGCCTGAAAGAATGATGGAGCAGCGTAAAGCGGAGTGTGAGTAGGACACTGTAGCACATGGGAGCATTGCGGTAAAAAAACATCCACTCTGGAGAACAAGCTGCCTTTGCTTGCGGACAACTTGACAACACTCACCGTGTGAAGGTGGAGAGAGGTAGGGAGGCAGCTTCACCCCTCAGAGGAGAAGAGAGAGAGAGAGGGGGGGGGGGCTTCCCAGCTGAGCCGCAGCAGACGCCAAAGCAGCCAGAAGACTCTTCCCCATACACACACACACGCACATACAAACAGCGGTCACCCCTCCTCCCCCCCCCCAGCCCCAGCGTGCAAATGACCTCGCTGAGGGAAACAAACAAACACGACGTCCCACGAGGGAAACCAGCATCCCCACTTTTCACTCCGTACTCCTCATCACTGCATTGGTCAATCCAACATCACTATACACACAAACACGCACACACAAGCACTCACACAGACGGATCTGTCATAGTGTAGATGCTACGACCAGGCAGCAGAAAAGCTCACAAAAGCTGTCAAAGATCTTCTCTGAGGAAAAAAAAAAAACATAAGCATGAGCAGGATGTTTACAGTGAGCGAGAGAGAGGGAGAGAGAGAGAGAGAGAGAGAGAGAGAGAGAGAGAGAGAGAGAGAGAGAGAGAGAGAGAGAGCGAGAGCGAGGTAGAGAGGCAGAGAGGAGGTGCGTGCCTCTAATCGGCATTCTTAATCAGTCTCCCTTGGCAGCCAATCAGAGGTTAAGCTGCTCTGACAGCAGCCAATCAGAAAAAAGGGCTGGCTGTGTCAGTGTTGCTGCAGCCCAAAACAATGACAGTTGGCACTGATGACAGTGTCAGTATGTACCTCTGATGAGGACTCAAGGGCATAGACACATGCAGCAAAGAACACACACACACTTACAAACAAGTGGATGTATAATTTGAAATAATGATTTTTTTTTGGTTGAATTTATATTTGTGGGCTAGATCCATGTTTCTGTGGGAGAAAACCAGAATAACCAGAGAAAACCCAACTGACACAGAGAGAACATACAAACTCAACATGAAAAGGATCCTGGCAGGGGATGATTTGCTTAACCCCTCCCACGCACAGTGATTGTCCAATCAAAGCTTAGCAACTGTATCTAGGCATGGCAGGACTGCCAGGCTTTGAATTTCCTCTCATGGGGTTTGGAGGGTGCTGTATTGTGTAAACTGTAAGGAGTGGATTAAACTGTGTGTTTGTCAGCTCTAACATTATCATGTTCAGCTAACTAGCTTACTACACAACCCAACCCAGGTAACTTGCAGTACGTCCAAAAGCGTAGCAGCATATTATTAGCTCATAACATCATTTTGTGAATTGCAAACTACGTTAGAAAGAAGCCAGTAACTTTCTGGAATCTCCACTGGTGTCCTGGCAGCTGGTCTCGATCAAGAAATAGAATGCTGAATTTTTAAAAAGTTTTTACATTTCAGTTTTTGTACAGATTAAACAACACTTATGCACTTGCAACGCTTGCAACTTGCTATATTCTGTTGGAGGTCTTTAGGATATGAGAAAAAGTTAATTAGGAGAATATGACTCCTGCACTTGTTGTGACGCGATCACCTAGAGAAGCTTAAGAAGAGTTGTTGGAACTGCAACTAAACTCCACTAAAGTCCACTTGCAATTGGACAGTGGTGTTAGAGAGTGGAGTTTCTTCCCACGCAAACATCTTTGGCCAAGTAAACATACTGGCTTTCAGAGAGCACAGAAAGCCACAAACAGCCAAGTTTAATTTTGTCACATCACTGCAATACTAGACCTGCAGCCGGCGACATTTGTCATTTTAACCAATAAAAGCAACAATCAGTGCCGGCTAAAGAGGTGCTGCTACCTGAATGTTTTGTACACAGAAAGAAAGAGGAGCGATAACAAATTCAACAACAGATTTGTTAGCTTCAGCGAAAACCTGTAGATTTTGCCAATTTAAGTGTCTCTTTACATAGTAGTCAGTATACTATACAGTAGACCAAGTTGGAAATAAAAAACACAGCACGGCAAAAACAATGATGTAATTTACACGTGTCTACTATTTTACTATTATCCATTATAAAGAACAAGATGTGAGCATGCTCTCTTCTACAGGAGTTTGATTATACCTAAGAACAGCAAGTGACATTACATCATCTGAATAAAGGTGTAGCTCAAGCCACCACTGGCATTCAAACCGCAGGGAAGCTGCTATCACTCACATATTAATTGACAACTCTTTTTATGCAGGAACTAACACAAGACTGAATCGTTTTATGAATTGTTTTATGTTGTAAAATGTATAAAAATAGTCTGCTTTGAATAATAATTTGTATCTGAATATGGTCTTTCAACAAAAAAGTTCAATTAAGTACTTACAAATTGTTAAAATGACATCTACTTCCTCTCCATCATTGAAAATTCCAGATTCTATGAATATGTAAATATTTTTAATTTTCAAAGTTTATCTGCTACATCAGGATGTCCCCTGCTTCACTGGAAAGTCCATTCTCAGTGTGTGTGCACGAGAAGCTTCATGTTTCACACTTGTGTAAGTTGCATACTGGACCACGATTGGCTTTCAAACTAGTTGTGATGTCACAAATCATGCTTATATGTACACGCCTTTAACTCAGATTTAAGGTGATCACAGGGAAACTTTCCTCCTTTAGAATGTGAAAACAAACTTTGCACATACATCATTCTGCACAGTGAAGCTCAAACATCCAACTGAAGAAACAAGAAGAAAGACACATTTTTGAGTTGAGGGGGACTTTAAACTTCAATCTGCTGCTCCAGTAAAGTGAGGGCTCATAGTTTAAACCTGTGCTGTACTGCTATCTACATACTAGTGCTGCTGTCGCGGATTGTCTCCTGGCTGGCACTGCAGGTGGGCAGTGGGGTGATTGATAGCGATGCCGGGCAGGACACAGGCTCAAGATGCTCACTGGTGGGTGGGACGGCGGAGGACTCAGAGTGAACGCAGTCTGGACTTGGTAGATTCTGGCCACTCGCTGGGAAAGGGCTGTTCCAGTGGGAGAACCCGATGGCCACTTGACCCCCGAGGTCAAACCCTGCTGACGGAGTCAAACCACAAAAAGAACACAGACTGATGAAGAGACAGTTATTCACACTCCAACCTACTGCCAGCAAACAAACATACATTTTCCAAGAGTCACAGTGGAATATGAAACTGAAAACTGTACTTCTCCTCTGTCATACATGATTATAGTTGCATCTGCTATGAGGACTCTGTGAGCATCTTAACAGTACCAACAGTCAAAGTATTAGTCATTTCCTCTGCAATGTTGCCCTCTAGTGGTGGGATCATTATAACATCTCCACACCTTTGAATTATCTGCTGAAATACCAACTTTAAATGTCATCATGCATTATACAGTACCTTACTGAGTCTTGCAGTCGCAAATAAAGGTGTTTACAGAGAACATGAAGCACTCAGAAACTCAGCAACTGTACTGTCACTAATGTTACAACTTCTACAGGCTAATCATAATCATATTTTGATCAGATGATCAAAACATGTAAACTGACAGGATGAAAGCATATTCCTGACTAAAATCAACATATATGTTCAAGTATTTGACTTTCACTGCCATATATCAAAGCACAATAACAGTGGGTCTGATAAGAATGTACCCTTTGTGTTATACAACCAGTCAGTAATACAAACAAACAAGGTAATGACTTAAAAGACGACATTATTAAAAATTATTAGGTGGAGGTTTGGTGGTAAGAGTGTTTGTATATGACTATCCAGAGCTTTTGATACCTTTGACAGACATTAACATTTGTATAAATGTGACTGAATTAATTCTACTACTCAGGATTCAGGGACTATAAGTCCTGTCCTTTCAACAGGTTTGACTAGGTTTGCCTCTGGGTTACATAAACATAATGAACTGGTTTCAGATTTGTGTTGGTGTGGTGTTGCCAAACCCATAACATCCTCTAGGGAATATTTTAATTGTCATTATACAATGCAGGATTGCACACTGAAATTCAGTTGTAGCCCACTCCATGCTACACACATAGACAATGTATTTACAAATATTAGAATATTTTAAATTAGAATAGAATAAAACAATCAATTTGACAATAAAATAGAAAAAAGTATATAAAAGTAGCACTAAAAAAGAAAATGAAAAGGAAAAACTTTACATACTTACAAACTGTACCTACAAGTAGTATATACACTGTATACACCCACAAGTTTTTACAATATGTGCAAAATAAATGTAATATGCAGGTTATGGTACAAAAAAATTTGGTATTAGTGGGATTTCAGGTAGTGCAAAAGTATGTAATGTGTACAGAAGGTTTCAATGTAAATTTCACATATGCAGTGTAATTAACAGAAGAGGTCCAGAGGATGTGGTGGAGGTTAGGAGCCTCACAGCCTGAGGAAGGACGCTGCTCTATGGTCTGGTGGTACAGCAGCTGACGCTTCTGTATCACAGGGTTGACAGCAATACGTGTGCATTTTCTTGTCCTGTCCAGCCCTGTCTAACCGGCAGGTCATGAGCAGTGAAGTATGTTTCAGAGCCACAGAACTTCATTCCGTCTTGTATACAGTGGAATGTATCTGTAAACAACACATGGTTCACATTTCTGCACACCACAGTATCTGTTTATGCACATGCATGGTGAAAGTAGCAAGAGATAGTGAACAGTCAGGTGCCCAAATGAACACTGACATGTGTTTCTCTTGCTGTAATCACTCCTCCTGTTCATACTGACCATTGAGAGATCTCCAAATAGACTTTCAATGTAAGTGATGGGGGACAAAATCCACCGTCCTCACTCTATGCAAAAATGTATTTAAAAGTTTATCTGTAATAACTTCAAAATAATTTTGAAGATAACATGAGGCTTCAGCCATCCAAATTAGTCGAATTAAGTCGATATCCTTCGAAGTTAAAGGCTTTTTAACAATCCCTCTACTGCAGCTGAACAGGAAAACACTGTCCGTTGAGACACAAAGAGAGAATTTTTTATTAAAAAGACTGTAACTGTGGAAGATATCCACTTTATTTATCACTTTAAACCTTTAAATACATGTATCTGCAAAACAAGGACTGTGGACTTTGTCTCCTTTTGTTTACATTGTAATTTCATTTGGAGGAGAACACTTAATACCCAATGATTACACTTAGCAAAACCTGTTTCAGTGTTCATGCAGGCAGACTGTTGCTTTAAGACAATAAGAAATGTGGACCTATCCTTCAAATTGTTCTTGTAGTCTCCTCTTCATTTATACACCTTTTATTTTCACCAATTGGGCTTGCGGAAGTTCTAGTTTCGTTGCTATAGTGTACAATATTAGGTAAAAAATAACTTTAAACCTGAACTGATTCCCAGCACTCTTGCAGACAGCTGCTAAGTGGCTTAAGTTTAGAATCCATGTGTAAAACATCAGTGTATTATAAACTTTACAGTGGATTATCAACATGCTTGTCATGCTTCTTAATAGCAAGTTATACAACAAACTCATTCTACTCTCATGACTATGTTGAGTATGAACCACACAAAATATATCTGCATTTTATATACCTTTTACTTTTTTCAGCCTTATATTTTTGGTATCTTTGGAAACTTCTGAAAATTGTGTAGAAGTTACAATGACAGAATCCATTATGGGTGAAGAGATTAAAACTGACAGGTCTTATTCTGCTTACATGATCCCTGACTGGATATTTATTAAACACAAACGTACAGTACAGTGTGCTGTCATGCCCTTCCTTCTGCTTGTTTCCTACACACTGCCGTTACATAACACACCGGGGGCAGGTGGGGCAAATGAACACACTCACCCGCACTTCCTACTTCCTACTGTAAAAACACAAAGCCCAGCACATTTCAAAGGGACATCAACAATGGACAAACACAGCCCGATCGATAGCAGTGTGGTGGAACACCATGCAATCTCTAAGCCTCCCAGCTCGCTCCTCACACAGCACATTCAGCATGAGGATAAATTATGAGGAGGAAGGATGAGATAAATCTAAGCGATACATCTAACCTCAGCTGTTTTACAGCCTTGAATTCTCTACAAGAAAAAAGGGTTTTTCACACTATGGAGTGTGACCACATCCCTAAAATAATGTAGGTGATCAAGTCAGCACTTGCAACAACTAGAGCACAGAAAAGGTCTTTAATTTCCCTGAGGGGAATTAGTCTTGTACAGCAGGTTTTGGAAAGAAAGATCCAACTGCTCTCTCTGGGAGGGAATCTTTGGTGTATGACAGTACTTACAGAAAATTACAGCAATATTTTTATTTATGTTTTTACTCCGTTTCACTGCTCATTGTCCAGGCTGAAGAGCAACACCAGTTTACCAAGATATTTGTACATTAAAATGAGCAGAAATAGCCCACATATTTAAATAAACTAAGACTAAATGCTCTTCTTTTTGGTATCAGACACAACACACACTTTGTTCTTTCAATTTCTAAATTTGGAAAATGTCCAGCAACAGCTCATTCATCCATTAAGTAAATGCCCACAAGCAGATATTATTTTAACAGGGCGATGGACAGATGCCCAAAACAACTTCTCTTCTTTGACAAAATGAGGCTGGACACAGTGAAAGTGCGGCTGTGGTGTTGATTTGAGAGTGTAGTATTAAGTATCTAGTTTTGGAGATTTTCCTTTTTTATTTTTGAATTTGATTTTACTTTTTTTAGGATTTTAGGATTACATTTTACTGTAGTTTGTAGGCCAAGAATGCTCGCTGAGATTTGGTTTTAGTTTAACACTAAAAGTCATGGTAGGAAAACTTACTGCAAGATAAAAGACTGTACAGTAAACCAAGGACATAAAATCACAATAACTAGTACTACTTTTGCTTGTACAAGTACTAGTACTACGACTACTCATTACTAGTCAAAGTCATTTCTTAAGTAATTCTTTCACTTTGTTTTAGTCAGTATACAAGCTTTAAAAACATGAAAGGCCATGATGCATTCACTGGTGCTCTAGAGTAATAAAACTACATTAAAAATTGCTTCTTGCTGAGCTTTGACCAACCAATGAAAGCTAGTGAGGTTGACGGATTTTAGGAGGATTTTAGTAAAAAAAATACATCATGACAGAGTGATCTGGGAACTTTAATGGTTTGTACAGAAACTTAAGGAAAACAATTGAAAACAGCCATTAGTGAATGAATGATTTTCAGACATTAAGAGCTGCATTGGGTGTCCCATGAAAGTCACCTGAAATGGTGGGAGGGGCGGATGTGGTAATCTACACCTGGCATGTATCCAGACGACCTCTAAAACTCATTGTGCGTGCAGCCTGTTGGGACATAGTGTGTTCTAAGCAATATCTATGTTGCAGTCATCAGAAAAAAATGCCCGCATGGCTCTCTGAGGAGAGCAACGCCCAGATACTTGTAGTTCCTGACACCGTCAGAGGTGAGAAAACAGATGCAGGTGCAGAAATCTGGGCCACACACTGAGCTAACAGTCTACAGTAATCATAGAAAGACTTGAGGTGGAAGTCATTAGTGTGCATGTTTTTCTCACAGAATTCCAACAAGGACTGTCAGTGGCTATTTGACATCCTGGAGTTAGCATTAGCATTAGCGCCTCAATGGAAACTGAAAAGAGCTAAGAATTCAAATGATAAATTATCCACAAGTGGCTGTACTTTTGATGATCACCTTTTTCTGTGTTGTTTATCCTAATAAAATATTGCACACTGATTGCACATCAGTAAAAGCTACAGAATACACACTGTATACATAAACCTCAGTAGAATAACTGAATAGGCCCGTTGATGATGATACCAACATATTTTGACGTTGGTGGAACGCCCAGGGAGGATGTCCAGTGATGGCCAGGTAACATGCACTATTTTCATTTTGGAACTATTTTTTAACCATTTTGGGACGTCTTGACGGGACATTCAATCAACAGTCATTCAAAGTGTAAGCGTTTGCTGGGATGCAACTACTGTAGCAGGTGGGGTTTTTTCAAAAGAGGGAGACAAAGACACTTTAGCTGACATATAAAATTGTTATGTGCAACCTGAAATTCCTTGACATCCTTTTCACTAAACACACCTGATATCCAGAAAGCACAGAGTCAGCACAACCCAAAGAAACACTTTGGGTCGAGCACTGTTACTATCCGCCACATGAATCGAATCATTCCCAGGGATACAACAGAAAGTTTGAGCATGTTCATAGCTCTTGGCAATGTGTCCCTGATGATGCCAAAAAAAAATGCCCAACAATGAAGGAGGGTGGGATTAATGGAAGTTTATAATCGATTAGAACTTTTAAGAACCTACAGTGATGCTGACTAGTATTTTCCTCTCAAACAAAGGCAAGAGCTTTTACAGTCAGATGTGTGTTAATGTCAGAGTGTGGGGTAGGACTATAGATCTTTTCCTTTGTAAAATGAAGAGGGTGAGTCTTAATGGTCCAAAGCTCTCCATCAGCACTTCATCAGTTTTTTATTTAGCACAGAGAGAGAAGAGGAACACCTGCATGCAGCAGCAGCAGCTGCAGCACAGCCTGAGCTGAACTCAAGTCTTAATTGTCACAGCATCTAGCTCACAGTGTCTCTGACTAACCAGGCAGGGCTGTAATATTCATCAAAATCGGTTTTGTGACAGACAGGAAAAATATTGCAGACAGCTTTGTCAACAATGCACAATTTGCTGTCAACAAATGCTGACATACAACAAAGTTACATGTCAGGGGAAATCTTTACTGTTCTTACTACTTAGTAAATCCTATGGTTAGCTAGAGTTAGCTTATAGCTCATTTTCATCTGCAGTCCCTTCAGCAGGTCACAATTAAAACATATAACAGCACAATAAAAAACAGTACAGAACATACAGGACACATAATACAAAATACAAAACTACACACAATAGTACATCACGTACACCCACAATGTCAACTAGGATTATTATTATATGAGTGATACCTGTTATTCAAAAATGATTTTGCTGTTAGTTTTACCTCCAGTTATACAGATTATGTGATATATTGTAGATAACTGTTTTGCAGTATACTGCATAACACACCTACAGTGATACACTACTAAGGTCTACAAAGGTCAAAGTATACTTGACAGTACTGTAATATATGTTACCTTTAAGGGTTGGTGTATGTATGCTTGATCAGAACTAGTCTGTACATTCGGAATCAGAAATGGAGAGTAAGTAAGCCATCATAGAGAGAAGAGGGAAACATGATAATGTTTAAATGCGAGGATAACAGCGCACATTTTCTCAGTCTCACCTGGAATTCATATTCATATTCACATTCATAGTGTTGCACTCTGTTGACCACATGATGTGAGACCTTTCTGAAGCTGTTCCACCACACAACAAGTAGTTCTGGTGGAGTATACTGGCCCCTTACCAGCCAAACTAGTATTATGCCAATCCATGCACTGCTTTTACAACTGTTAAGTTAAAAGTGAAGTTTATATTCAGTAAATCTCAACAACACACTTTCTGTGTTTCCTTGAGGTCTACCAAACAAAGTAAATGCATTTCCGTCCTCGTAAAGCATTTGCAAAGTCAATTTTTTAAAAACATTATAAACATAATTGGTAGCTTGCAGTCTTCTTCCAACAAACTCTCCACTCACCAAAATATTGCCCATAGGTTTACTGGTGGTCAAAAACTCCACAGGGTACCTTACTGGGTACCATACTTGCATCACTTTTTCATGACTATACCTGAAATCAACAGCTTTCAAAACATACATAAATAAATGCATGATATAAAACTAGTAAACAAATTAATTAATAATACTGTCATATAGGGCTTGAGCTTTTTAGTTACAAAATATTATTAAAATAACAGCCCAGTATCGCACCAAAGTGTGTAATACACCTGCTGATCCACTAGAGGATACCGTGTCAGTGCCATGTTTTCCCTTGCCTAGGTGTGAAAAGTACACATGTATACTCAATGCCAACAATTTCCTCTATCTAAATTTCCATATTAGGAGGCGGGTTGGGTGGATGGCTAGATAGATAGATGACAAAAAGTGGACTAACCTGCAGGAGACTGCTCTTAGTTTCCTGTTTCCAACCGTGAGTCGGGACAGTTTTTTAAAAAACATAACTTAAGATTGTTGTGGTGTTCACTGTTCCCCTGACGACAAAGGTTGCATAACTTTAACCCACACCACATTTCAAGTGAATTTTTTATCCAAAACCAAGTGGTTTTTGTGCCCAAAGCTAACCAGACCTTGACCATAGCATTTTCACACCATAAAACATCATTATTTTTTAACAGTGATTTGTAAGGATTTTGGAAAACAGAAAAATGATGCTGTCCTACCGATTACTGCTGATAGAGTTGCCATATAAGAAAACTCTCCTAACATACACACATGTACTTTTCATGCCTTGATGAGGCAAAACGTGACACCGACACAGTGGACTGACAGGTGTATCACATGCTTTGGTGTGATACCAGGTTGTAACAAGCATAGCAAAGCATTTTCCACCTTTCTTCATAAAAAAAGCTCAATCAATTTGGAACAAAGTGTACTCACCGATAGTGATTTGACTGACACAGCTGTAGAAAGTTCCAGTAGAGACATTGTTGCTGCCACTGCTGGGCTCATGGTCTATGACAGAAGGAAGCATCTCATATGAGGAAAGTCATCACACACTTATCCAGAGCATCTCAGTACCACAAATGCATCGATTTTTAGCACAGGAGAAGATTACAGTTTTAGTCATTTGTATAGCCATTGTTGTTGCAATGGATGTGTATGGCAAAAAATCAAAAGTTTTTCTGAGTCCCACAGTATCATGTATTTTGCAGTTCCAACTGCATCCATTAAGCCACTAAGCCTAGTTCTGTTCTTAGGGGCTTGATAAAAGCCATGACCCTGCAGCGTTACAGGAATGAAACACCTCATCCTGCAATGTTAGTGCCACGCTCCACACATTGAGCTACACAGGGAATAAAACCCTTGACCTTGGCAGAGTTGAAGGAATACTGTACCAATTTATATATAGAGGCAATGAAATCATCCACTGTGGTAGAACATTGTGAATGAAATTCATAACACTAGCACCAGTGTTATGGGAATGAGCCCATAACTCCCCTAATCTTGACACTGTTGTACAACATTAACATTCATTTAAAGTTATGTTTCTGATCACCTGACTAAAAGCCCAATACTCACTCTTCTTTTAGCTCAGTTTTGGTCTCCACCAACTCTTAGCTGCTAATTGCTCCACTATGTTACTACTTGCTAACTTTGCTGTCTGGTGATGGGCAGGTAGCATACTGTGTATTTTTCAGAGCTTTTTCTTCTCCCGTTTTTTTTAAAGCTGCCTCTTGCGACTGAAAATTGGATTGATGAGAACGGTGAGACTGAACCAAACCATTAAAGCTCCAGCCTGTAAAAATGAAAACAACAACCAGAAAGATGCTAAAACACTTTGTAGAGCTGAAAAGAACTGCAGAGTTGGGTGATAATTTTTTGTTGGTTTGTCACTAGAAGTGACACCTTACACATCACACATAGTGATTTGGTCCATTGTTAATTCAAAAATATTAACAGTGCAGCTTTAACTTACCTAGAATAGTCAGATCTACATAATATATAATACTGGCAGAAATATTTCCCCAAAATTGTGTTGCACTGAGTGTAACCAATGTCTTGTTGTTTACACTATTAGTTGACCTAAGTATCAATTCAACTTCATGCAACTTAGTGGCGCACAACTTTTCAGTTTATTTGCGTGAGAGTGATCAAGTATACAGTAGGTACAGCTCTGATTAAGTTCCTATTCATACAGCCAAACTGCATGAAAACTGGCTTGTGTGTTATGTTCATTGCCATCATGGAAAGTCCATAGCTCAACAACAACAACAACAACAACACATAAACACAATACTGGATTGTTTGTTGTTACAAAGCTACAACACTTGATGTGAAACACTGCTTGCTATCAATGAGGTTGCATGATCAATAAAATAAGCTTGACACTGGAAACTACTGTAAAAACCTAATTTGGAACTCCAAGTTATCAGGGGAGACAGAGTTTAAATCATGAATCTGTCTCAGCAGAGGAAAAGACTTTCTCTGGCATTGCAGTCACTACAGACAGGTACCAACTGACATTTTGGCATTGCACTGAGAACTGAAGACAAAAGAGCCTGCTCATTTACCAAATTGGAAAACTTACTCCCATTTCCTTATTTTCTAATCTAATGCCTACAGCTGCATCAAAGAAAAGCAACTGCAGCACAGAGTAGACATTTATCACTGACTGGGAGTCTTTTCAGCTTAAGCACTCACATTTGCTTGCATGTTTGGAGATAAAGCTGCAGGTACCATTTATTACCAAAGCTATAGAAAGTGGACTAAGCAAACTATATCAATCTCTGAGCAGCCTCCAGTAACATCCATAATTTATCATCAGATGGGATTTTAAAAATGTCAAACATCATTTCAGCATTGAGCACAATGTACACAAGTACATTTCATTCACAGTGAGGTCAATATCTGCTGCTGTTTATGAATTACACCTCAGCATCCAGGAGTGAAACAATCTCAAGTGTTCGTAGCAACTTCACAAGCTGCTAGACATCTGTTTTATTGTGATAAGAAACAATATACTTGGAGGCAGTCTCTAGATGTTTTTTTCTTTTTTTTGCCTAATAGGCAAGTTGATTTGAAAATAAAAGGCACTAGTGTGTTTAGCAAACAGAATGAGGAGGCTTAAAAAGCTAGTTTGTGTCATGATGATAAATTAAGGAAATTCAAACACCACTGTGTCTGATTCATAGCAACATATCTCCTACAACTATAAACTATAAACTATAAACTTTGCACATTTTTCACACATCGATGATCCACCCTGGATGCTCATTTAAGAGACTTTATACAGACTTAACATGACTGCCTTTGGGGCTGTAGCTCCTGATAATTAAAAATACATCAAACTGTTCATTTTTCATTATAGCATGAACGTTTCTGCCATAAACTCATACATTAATTTGTTAATGTTGTATTATTCATTATTGTTTGATAGAAAGAAGGTGTTTCACTTATTCTTGAGTTGTCCCGAGCTGTCACTTGAAGCATACTGGAACACCACACCCTCATTTTCAGCCCACACTCAACCCTGAAATTGGGGTAATTGATTATATGAACTGCCAAAACAGTGTTAATCAGATAAACAGGCAAGTATTCTTATTGTAGACTATGTATGCTATTTTTTATAGCTGCATACACTGCATAGGATACCTGCGGATCCGGAGGAGAGGCGCGCCGCGATGGCGCGGCGAGGACTGCACGGACTTCCCGGACAAACCCGCACCACCTCGTCCTGACATTGCAAACCAATGACCTGGTTTTCGTGATTTTCTCCGACCTTACTGCAGCCCATGTGCTCGCTCCCGGCCTGGATCTTCATACCTGTGTTGATCTGATGGATCAGTCGCATGTGTGATCCTGCCTCATGCTGCAGCATCCTCCCCACAGGCGGTCACGCCCATTACGCATGGCTTCGGCGTGTGAAGGAAACGACTTCTCCTGTACCTAAACCATCCTTAAATCTACCCACTGCACACTTAATTCGAATGCTGTTTATTCAAACCTGACCCCCTGCACGAGCTCACCTCCGCCATCACCCATTTCGGCTCGTGTCGCGGTTGACGTCGCGGTCTTTACGCGCGACTGCAGACGTGGCTGCTTCACGTGGTGAGGTCGCAGTGTCAAGTTCCTTTGGGAATGAATATTAGTGGTACCAAGATAGAGAAGTCATAAAACTAGGCCTCTATTTAGTCCAGCAGAGACTGTATGCCATGAAGGGATTATTACATTGACACAATAACAAAAAGTAGTTTGAAGTCTCCGGACGCTCAGCATAAAAGACAATGGGGACAGATTAAGTACATGTACACAGTGGCGGACTCAGGCTGTCTCAGGGGGAGGGCCAAAAAATATAAGGGCACCCCCACTTCACAACGTTTTTCTCCCCTACAGTGCATGCTATAGAGCACATTTTTTCATTGAATGGGCACCCGATTTTGCACTTCAGTATGTTAGACCAGTGGTTCTCAACCTGGTGGTCGCGACCCTCACGAGGGTTGTGAGATGATTTCTGGGGGTTGCCAAATGGTTGTGTGAAAAAAAATAAAATAACATAATTTAGACTGGAAACTGTTTTTTTTACATTCTACCGGCTGTATCAGTGATATAATTTGTCTTGACATAGATTTTATTTTCTGTCTGTGGGCAAAAAAGTTCAGGGATTGGGGGGTCCCGAACACCAACCTGATTATTCTGGGGGGGTCACGACTCAAAGACTCAAAGATAAAATTACCTTAGAGGTCATTTTTATCATACTGTGGGGGCACCTTAGGGGGCATTTTTATCATACTGTGGGGGACCTTAGAGCAGTGGTTTTCAACCTTTTTGAGTCGTGACCCCCCAGAATAATCAGGTTGGTGTTCAGGACCCCCCACCCCCCTCTCCTCTCCCTGAACCTTCACAGTCAACATGTGTGCATTAGGCCTTAAAGAACAATAATGGAAAGAAATACATTCTCATATTACTGACGTAAGTGTTAACATGTAAAAATAAAACAGTATAGCCTTATAGTTTTACAGGCCGTAGTTTAAGAACTGTTTTATATCTGTTACACCTTTTTGTTAGCATTAATTCATTCAGTATATTTTCCACCTAAATAAACAATTCAGTACATTTTCCTGTAATAATAGATATTCTGTCAACATGTCTGCTTTAGGCCTAAAAGAACCATAATAGACAGAAATACAGTCTCATTACTGAGATAACTTGACCTGTTAATGTATAAAAAACAACAAAAAAACACAGAGTTGTGGTCTTACAGGCCTTAGTTTAGGAACTGTTTACACCCGTTCTGTTTAGATCAGTTAATTCAGCACATTTTCCTGTAATAATGGAAATTCTGTCTGTTCTCTCAGGTTTTGACAGCGGAATTGTCTCCAGTGTGCTAGCTATTTTTTCACCATGCATAGAGCTCGTCATTGCAATGGCTGCGGGGTGGATGAGGCCTTAGCAGGGACTGTAGCAAACTCGCTCACCGCTGTCTTTTGGCTCCGTAGTTCTCCCTACTTGCGTCGAAAAAACTCTAAGGGTTTGTTGATGTGAGAGATGTGTTTTGTTTCCAAATGTCTCTTAAGTTTAACTGGTTTTAAGCTTTCATGTGCAAGCACTTCTGAACAAATAACACACTGAGGATAATCCATGTTGTTTTTTTCTATGCATGTAAATCCATAGTGCAGAAAGTCAGGCTGATAGTTCCGAAGCTTGTTGGTAGCTTGGGGCTGTGTTGGAACTGCTGGCGCCTTGCGTTTCTCAGTTGATGATGCTGCCGTCTTTTCAGGTGACCCACCTTGAGACACCTCCTTTGGCTTGAGTCTTGAGCTGGAATACTTTTTCTGAGAGCCATCTCTCCATAGTTGTTCCATATGATAGCTAGTAGCTAGCAAAACCGGCTATAACCAGGTATTGTGGCACAAAGCGCCAAAATGATTTTGTGTACTGTGTGTGTGTGTGCTTGTGTATGTGCGCATGCCGTGTGTATGTGTCCAATCAAAACTCAAGTGCAGGCACACTTTGACTCTCACACACTCAATAAAATCTATGCAAAGACAAATTATATCACTGGTACAGGTGGGAGGATGTAAAAAAAACAGTTTCCAGTCTAAAATATGTTATTCTATTTTTTTTCACACAACCATCTAGCGACCCCCAGAAATTATCTCGCGACCCTCATGTGGGTCGCGACCCCCAGGTTGAGTACCACTGCCTTAGAGGACATTTTATCATAGTGTGGGGGCATC
This sequence comes from Thunnus maccoyii, assembly GCF_910596095.1. Classification (NCBI taxonomy): domain Eukaryota; kingdom Metazoa; phylum Chordata; class Actinopteri; order Scombriformes; family Scombridae; genus Thunnus; species Thunnus maccoyii. The sequence goes on along the minus strand of NC_056555.1, from coordinate 6,099,777 downwards.
TTAGGGGTCACTTTATCATACTGTGGGGATCATTGGAATTTTCTGAGGAAAACAGAGGTTCTAAATCACTGAACTTTTCATCAACGTGTGTTATAGAACATATAGGTTAACATAAAAGGAGCTTCTAGAAGCAAACTAACCCAACAACGTTATTGAAAGGATTCTAAAAGACAAGGGCAACCCAAGCCATAGCTTGGTCATTCTGCTGCCATTTGGCAAGTGATACAGAAGTATCTGCTGCCATAAACCAGACTAAAGAGCTGTGAAGGCTCAGTAAAAACAGACTTGGAACTCGTGTTATCCCCCCGAGACTGTACCTTGGCACATGTGGCAGATCTTGGCACTCACTCACTGGAACGAGTACAATGAAGAGGATGACCAGCATGTGTACAAGGAGGAAGATCCAGTCTCCCTCTTCTAAGATGAGCCACCAGCAGCATATCGCTATCCCCTCATCAACCTGCCTGGTCTCTTTGTCTCAGCTGCTGATAGGGAAAATCTTGTAGTTGTTGAATAATTGTTGAATAATACATTGATGAAAAATAAAGCTGAAGATACTCCACAAGCTCCAGCTGAATCTTACTTGAATATATGAAGTTTATTAAGCATCAATATCTGAGCTCAGAGAAGCCTTTGGCACAGTGTATACATGGATACAGTCACACCAAAAGCAGGAAAACAATCTCTTCTTATAGAGTTGCTAAGGTCATGCTTTGAAATATTGCCCTTTGAACCTTGAATTTCTAATCATGGGGAATATATCAATGTATTTAAAAAGTACAATTCCCATTAGAGACGTGCCTTAAAATTTGTTAGTAAACGTACAAATCAGCCAGCATACTTGTAGTTCTTCCAGTTTCCAGAGAAGGGTTGTAACTAATGGTTATAAAAAATGTATCTTTACTAAATATAACAACAATCTACTTCAGCTTGAACATACATTATACTGCATCTACATGATCAGGGTGAAAAAATCACATTGGGACAGTGCCATGTGGGAGTGGTTAAGTAGAAAAGGCTTCAACAAGATTTATTACCTGATATCGAACAAGGAAAACCTGCAAACCAGCAAGATACACTCCTGGATCAATGTGAGTTTACTGTGTTCCCTCAAAATGAATCTCTGCTGAGGTAAGACATGATATGCTTAAATGTTGCTTATTAAATGTTTGTATGCTTAGATTAAATTTGATGACATTTGGAGTTTCAGTTCACACACATCATGAAAACTAAATGTGGCTGCTAACCATTTTCATAGTTTTAACAATTAATTTAATTGCTGTAACTTGCAGCAGAAACCCTGCCTCCTTACGTTATACGTGATAACATTTCTCACAAATTCTATATTTCTATAAATTCTATAAATACAATATCTAGGTTTGCCAATATAGCACATAACCTCACATTTTCTTTTGTTTGTTTGTGAACCAGATGGTATTTGGATATTCCTATACTGTGTGTTTCCTTAACTTTACTAAGCCTTCCCTCAATGGGAGACAATAGTATCTCATAACTTTTATCTGTATCTTGGTTTAACTATACATAAGATGGGATATACTTGAATGTCCCCGTAGAGAAATTTGTTCTTGACTCTGTCCTGCCAACCCAGTCGCTAGAAGAAAACGTTGGCATTAAACGTTTCTGCAAACCACAGAAACGTTGAATATACGTTTCAACACGTGAATTACGTATCATATCAACATTTCTACAAACGTAGCATAACACACAACACAAACACAAAGACCACTTGGTTAGGGTTAGAGAAAGATCATGGTTTGTGTTAAAATAAAAATAAAAAACAACATAAAAACGGCCGATGTCTCATAAAAAAGCCGGTTTGCTCGCCAGAAAAACGGCTACAAATGTCCTGACGTCTCGCTAAAAACACCCGCTTTAGTCGGTTGAAACGGGAAGCGCATGTTTCGAGGTGGTCTCGAACCGTTCTCTCAGCTGATTTCCAACTTGCTGCCAACAAACTTACTAACCATCCATCTGCCCCTCCTCATATAGGAAGGATCAACTCATATAGATCATATGCGAACTACGTCACTTCAGAAATGTTGAGATGATACGTATTTTGGAAATGTTGATGTAATACGTTTTGTTGAAATGTTGACATAATACATTTTGTTGACATTTTCATATGATACGTATGATAAAGAAAGTAATACACTCTGCACCCCTGTTCCTCATAATTTTTCACCTGTCCTGCACCTGTACGATGCGCATTGAAAGAGAGTGTGGGATACTATTTGATGCCCATCACAGCCCAAGTCCGTGAAGAGATGTCAAGAGGCAGATATCCACATTTTATTTCATAATGAAAAGGTCCAAACCTTCAGGTGCGCAAGGAAGAAAACAGTGAAAAGATGAGGCGAAAAGAAAGCTAGAGGTGTGACGTCTTATGTTAACATTAAATGCCATACTGTGTGAGACGTTAGACGTTTCGTTTGTAGTAACTAGCTAGCTAAGTAGCAATAAAGCTAATGCTAGATAATAATACTATAATAGCTGCTAGACTCAGATAATGTTACAGAGTGAAGGATATGAGACTGAATGGCAAGCTAGTAGCTAGCTATCTAGTAGCTGCTCCTTCCTAGGACGTAAGGCATTGTGCTGAAATTTCACTGACCAATATCAGTAATAATGACTAAAGCTATCACCATAAAAAGATAGACTGGGTTGCATCAACTATGTGTAAGCTGGTATGAGCCACTTGGCATCGTAGCACATTGTAGTAATCTAGATCGATATTGAAGTATCATATCATGCAGGGGGAGGTTCTAATCTCCTTTGCTGTAGGTAGGTTGCTGTGAGTAGGCTATGCAGTTGGGTGTTATTATTGGGTGATTTTATGTTCAAATATGTGAAGTAGGGTGTAGTAATATCAGCCATTTAATAGGTAAAGACTGTTCAATCATGCTTAATGACTGGGACAAGCCAGCTTTAATTGTATTGTATATTCCCTTGTTAAAAAAACAAAAACAATGGCCATTTAGAGCATGGAATTAAATGACACATCTTTTCTATTGTAAGGAATCCATTCTAGCTTTTGTATTAAAGTGTACATATTGATGTTATAAAGTGTATATTAATAATGTAAAAGGTGCACTGTCATTTTAATTTATTGTGTGTGCATGTATGTTGTTATTATTGTTGTTTCTGTAAATGACTTTAATGTTAATCAAAGTTATGAACAGAATTCGAGAGACAGTAGATCCATTGAGTGATGATGGTAACCATGGCATACAATTATTTTTAGGCCTAGTAAATTTTCTTAGTGAACAGTAACAAAGCTGCTTAAGCACTAGAACACTGTGGGTTGTTTTGTGTCAGATAAATGCATTTATATAGTGCTTTTATGCAAAGCGCTAAACAATTTGCCTCACAACAGACTGAATAATGTAACTAACATTTGAAATTTTCCTAAAAAAACAAAAATAAATAAAAATAATCTCCCAACTACTCAGTTCTAGTCAGATATATTAAAAGTTTTAGTTGATTGAAAAAGGAATCTGACAGAAAAAAAACTAAAGTCCTGGCTTATCACTGAAAAAGGTAAAGGTTTTTTTCAACCTGTAACAGTTTGCATCAAATGCAAGATATTTTCTGCAAATGGCTAATCTTTCAACAAAAAAAAAAGAAAAAAAAGAAGCTTGCATGTTCATAGTCTGACATATTAAGCCTGTCTAACTGAAACATCATCAACAGGGTACTTGAAACAAACATACGTTTCCCACATTATTCTCTACTAAAAGCCTGTGTGTTACCTAATGCAAAGTTCATACTCTCCCTGAAATCCCACTTTCACTAACACACAGAAAAACAAGCAAGAAAACACCAAAGAGAGCAATGAGAATTTACAGCAGTTATACCAGAAAGTTAAAAGTACCATATAGAAAGCTCCAAAAGACAGAAAGGAAAGTGACAGATGAAAAGTATGTGAGGAGAGAAGGAGTGAAAGAAAAAAACAAGAAAAAGTTAATAGAACTATAAAGATAGCATATAAAATTATTTAAAATGTATATAATGGACAGACAGTCAACTCTATAGGGGACTGTAAAAAGAAAGGAAGCAAAGAGTAAAGAAGACAGAAGAAGGGAAGATGAGTAAGACATAAAAAGAAACAATAAATGAAAAAAAAACAAAAAGGAAAGAAGGGAATAGAGGCCAAATATGGAAGCGGAAGTTGACAAATTGGCCAGATGGTGGAGCTAAAGCAAAGTTTAGGTAAAAACCCAAATCATTTTGATGCATCCTCTCACAATAATGATACAGTAGTAGTGCAAGTCTTTTCTCCTAGCCCAATATTTGTACACTTTGTAAACATGACTTAGGCAGTGCCGTATCTAGCAGTAATATTTACCTTTAACATCCTGCAGGTAATCCCTCCAGAATGGAACAACACGTTCCTCTGCCCCTCCCTTGTTGCTTCCCACTGCAGACAGCTGGATGTGGAAAAGGTGATCCATTAAGTCAGCAATGAGTGGGGATAGTTCATGATACATTAAGGGTCTAAAACTGTCTGAATGCACTTTGATTGCATTCAGAGCACCAATGGTCTTCAGCCCCTCCCTAAATCTATAAAAAAGAGACACATATGAAGACAAAAATGTCTGTTTCAAATTGGCTTGATAATCATATATTGTTAGGCTTGCGGGGGGAAAGGGGTGACTTGCTTCACCAACGTAGAATAAAAGCTAGAAAACCAGGAGAAAAACTACACTGAATTTATTGTTGTGTTTAAAATGTTTTTGTATGTGTAATAAGTCTCAATGGTGAAAATATAGTTGTAATGTGTGCAAATAGCTTATTTTACAGGATACTTTACAGATAGTAATAAGTTGCTTACTGCCTGAGTTGTTTTTCATTGTTATTCTTACATGACACTTGTAGGCCTAGTTTATACAGATATAAAGTGGCTTTTAATTAAGAACATACAGTACATGTTCAAATGTTTCGTTCTTGTATTTGTGCAGAGGAAATGGTAGAAAATATCACTTATCATCCATGTAACAAAAATTTTGCTTATTTGGTTTCTGAACAATAGTGTTACACAAACCTTTCAAATGCCCTGCAGACTCTGGACCACCTGAAACACGACAATATCTTGAACCAGCAGATCTCTGTCTTTAATGCATTTCAGTGGCCTCAGACACCCAGCATTTGCCAGGTAATCTTGCAGTGGTTCAGTGGTATTTATCAGGTCATCCAAAGACGTACATTCGGACACCTAAAAGCACCACACAATAGAAAGAGAGAAACAATAAACAAAAGCATAGTTGAGCAACCAAGAATACAAACAGTATGTGTGATAAATCTACAGCTTCCCTTTGACAAGTGTTTTACTGCTAGAAAACAACACCTCACAGTTTTAACTGTTTTAGGAAGAAGTTGATTCAACTGTATGATCATTTTGGAGTCTGCAGGTTTTGGTGTTGTAGAACTGGATTGACCTATACTGAGAAGTGTTTTGGTTATCATAAATGATCATGCAGTTGAATCAACACCTCTCTAAAACAGTTTCAACAAAAATTGAACATTAAAACCTTCATGAAGGTAGAATTTATTGAAGGACTGTTGGATTAGACTACATTAGTTTTAGCGAGGTAGATCTAATAAACTGGCTACTGAGTGTATATTATAATGTATTTACCTTTTTAACCTTCTCATAGAGGTCTGTATCAACGATGTCTTCCAAGACAGGCTTTATTGAGGAAATGCCACCAACTGCACGAGAATACATTGTTGGTGCAGTGAATCCTGGTGGAGGACCGCCACGGACAAGATGTGGCAATGGCCCGGCCAGCGATAAAATGTCAATCTTCTTTTAAAGCTGAAGACAAAACACAGGATAAAGTGGATGGCACAAGACTTGGGCTGGGAACAAGGGATATTGTAAAAAAAATCAATACACTGGAACCAAAAATAAAGCATATACCTGAACTGTCCAAAGCCGAGTTCAATTTGCCGTCTCTTCCTTCAAACATTGGTTACAGTGCCAGGGCTTCAATGAGCAATCGTAAAAATTCTCTCCTAGAGCTACCAAGGTCCAAAGCCTCTTCATCCATTCCCAAGTCATCTGAAAAGTTGATACAAATCTAGTACATGGGATTACAGTTTTTGGTTACTGTCAATTTGGGATGCAAGATTGAGGAGCACCAGTTGGTGAAACCAGTTTGTTTCCACATGTCATCAAGAGTTTAATACTGAAAAAATAACAAACAATGAGTGGTTAAACTATATATAGTTTATATTACTTATATAGTTAAACCATATAAGTAAGAGTACATGTAAGTAGACATACCAAATGATGCTACTGAATAACTCCTTTTTATTGTAAAGCTATCATCATTTCTCCCCAAATTGTGGCTGTCTGTGCTCTATCCAGATCCGTGGAATACCCACATAGCCAAGTGTACTCTCACTCCTCATTGTTCTCCCACAGGCATGAGAAGTGAGCAGAACATGCAGTTAGTTTAACACCAAAACAGGGGATAAAATCTCCTGTCCTCATTAAAAACCTATAAATAATTATTTGGCAATTTGACCAGCTTATAATGGATTTTCAACATTTAGGCATGTGTAAATCTCACAATGGATCCAGAGGGCATGAATAGACAAACATGCCACAAATCACCTCAAACAGCTCATGATTGTGCTTTACTTAACAAGACAAGTCACGCTCACAACCTTACTAAAAGAATAAGGTTAAGCTCTTTGCAGCAAACTATTCATTGGCAATATAATGTGAGAACTATTAACTTTAGCTATAGTTATTATCTGTTATTAATTCTTTGCATTTAACATAAAATCATAACATTTAGAAGAAAAGAACACTTTCAGGTTTGTCTTTTCTAAACAGGAAGAGCTTAAAGAAATAAAACGGCTTTTATTTTATGAGAAATCACAGGAAGTCCTCTCTGCCATATATATATATATATATATATATAAACTCTTGATGACATGTGGAAACAAACTGGTATATATATATATATATATATATATATGTGCAAACACAATGAGATTTTGTATTTATAATTGAATAATAATTAAGTGGGTCTGCTTCAACTTTTATTGTAGGATGAAAAGCTGTAAAAAAAGATACCTGGTACAAGGTACATAATATATTTATCTAGACTATTGCAAATTCATCTTTATGTTGCACCTAATTTGTAACAGTGCTCTTATGGTTATTTTTGTTTTGTTTTGCTATGATTCATAGCAGTTATTCACAGGTGTGGTCTGTGTACTGGGAGTCCTGTCACTGTTGATAGTGGTATGGTTTGATAGCATTGTGTTTTTATTTGAATTATTGGTTATGGTTTATTTTTTTATCCCTTTTCACAGGTAGGATACTCCCAGCACTCAACCAGTGGGTGTGTGGTTCCCCGGCCGTGGTACACCTGTCTGTCCTCTCCTCTTCCTACCTTTTTAGAGGTATTAATTCAGAGCTGCTGTTCTGTGATCAGATTTCTTTAAAGAACACTTCAGGTTAAACATGAATACAGAGAGTTGAGACTGTTTGTGAATCAGCAAACCTTAAAAACCTCCTGCTGTGTGTTACATGTTTGTTCCTCTTCTGGTTGGTTTCCTGGTTGAAGCTGCTGGTTAATTTCACTTTCACTCGACAGCTTGATTCAGCTTATTTTCAGCATCTAAAGGTGATGTAACCAACAGTTTTCATCATGTTTATGTCAGCGGGTGTTAAAATGATCTGATAATGATCTGATGTGTTGCTTTGCTGACCGCATTAGTGGAATGAATGAACCTCCAGGAGGAAGAAATACAAGTATTTATCAATACTCTTATTGGTTCTTTTTCATTACTAAAGAATTGGGGGTTTGTGAATTATTATTTTAAAAAAGAATATATTCAGAACTGGATTAGAATAGATTTACATTTTAAATATGACAAAATATTGTTTCTACAGCAGTTCTACAGTTTCTATTGTTTCCATCAGCAAATTTACTATATAAATTCAATATTTCCCTTGAAAAAAATAAAAATCAGGCATTCCTCCTGTCCTCCTCCCTCTGCTGCTGGTCGAAAGCAGGGGCTTATCCAGCCAGTAGCTGGAGGGTCCCCACTAGGAAAATTTTAGTTACAAAGACTTGATTTCCCGCATTCTGTTGAATTTTTGTGCATGTGAATAACAAACTAATGAACCAACAACTGCTTAGTACAATGTACTGTTATGAACCTCAAATAAAACCAAAGGTACATATCATTTAGAAGGGAGACAACAGTAGTACGACTACTGTAGCACCAATGCTACACTCTTCACCTTCAAAAAGAAAAAAAACAAGAGCATGCTATATTTTTAATGTACCATTATAATAGTTAACCACTCTCTCCACCTATTCAAAGAACAGAGCAAGAGTACAATACCCTAGTCAGTTTACTGATATACACCCATCAGAAGTTTGAGTACACCTGTTTAAAACTATTTTTTTTCATAAAATTACCCTAAACTGTATACATTTGATTTTTCTAACATGTCTTGTAACTGCAGGTTGCTCTGAAGTAGTGTGGCACCAATGCTGCTCTCTCCACCTTCAAAAAAAAAAAAAAGCCATAGTACAGCACTGCATATCGTCTAATGTACCAATATAATACAGTTAACAACTCTCTCCACCTATTCAAAGAACAAAGCAAGAGCACAATACCCGACTCAGTTTACTGATATATGCTACCCATCAAAGGTTAAAATCGCTCTTTAACAAACACAAACATTATATAACATAGATATTTAAGTTTCAACCAATTACATTAGCCTGAATAGTGTGACAGAAGACATTGTGTTGTCTCTAAATTTAAATTATGAGCTCAAAGTATTAACTCACTGGCTGAAATTTTCACCAAAACAAATGAATTTTCAAATAATATTGACCACATTATTTAGACTAGATATGCCAATTATGCCATCAATGTTTTTGAAGACATTAGAAAGGGAACTACTACTTTTATTATTGATCATCCAGTTTCTTGCCAGCTTTGACATTGACAGGGTACGATGATGACGCATCAGTAACATTAGCTATGTTAGCCAGCTAGCACGTTTATTTACCTTTCTTTTTCTCTCTCTTTCCCTCTTTGCTCCACCCTTCCTCTTTTTTCCACCGTCCATCTTGCGGCTAAGTCATGTAGCTGCAATAAATGCACTTGCTGCCAAACTAAACGTGTAACTGTCAGCTAGTCTCTCTCTCTCTCTTCTTCTACCGCCTGGCTGTCACAGTGCGCAGGGCAGTGTTGCGTTCAGGGTCAAAAAATAAATAAATGAAAAAATCTGTGGCCTGCGGTACCATTTAGCAGGCCAGGCCACCGGGAAAAGTCCCAGTGCTCCCGATTGCCAGTCCGGGCCTGGGGCCACCTGTGGATGAATCCTCATGTTAAACTGCAAGGGGAGTGACGCTGCTGACTTTGGTTATGGCCTTGGTTGATGGTTGATCAATCAGAGGAATGTCCTGGGTGACTGGATTAAGTTTAGTAGAAATGACTAAAAGGCAAACATACCACATTTTGCATAGAGATCATTCAGGTGTCAATTCACACTGTTTCTTTGTTTTACAGCCACAGATGAAGACTGATCATCAATCATGAAGGCCAGAGCTTGTAGAGAAACAGTGGTCAGCTTTTGCTGTCTGAAGTATGGTGCCATCTTCCTTTTCCTGGCTGTGTTTGTCTTTATCTATTTTCTTTTTAACATGGACTTTCTGGAGGTGAGAATTAGGTCTTGAGTGGGACTGCTTGAAGGGTGGACCCCGTTTGAAATAGTCAGATTTCAGGATATTGTTTTCATATGCAGTGTGGCTTTGGATAACAGTAAAGTTCTTCATCAATATTTCTAAACAAATGCAATTTGAGGAAAATGGTTCTTTTGCTAACAATCATGCATTTGGCTGACAGCAGACACTCCCTCAAATAATTATACTTGTATATATTTTAATTTTATTACTATTTTCATCTATATTTTTCTTATCATCAGTAAATCCCTTGAAAAGACCAAAACAAACAATGTGTTAGTCCATCTCTCAATACATTCCCTAAACAGGTAAAAAAAAATATGAACTGCTTTTTTTCCTTTATGGAGGGTAGTCATGTTGAGCTAAGGCTGATACTGTGACTCTTAAATGCCCTTCTCTATCGGTGCTGGCATATATCAACAAACGTTTGAGCCAGTCAGGTGCTGATGACATGGCTCTGTTGGTGGGGGTTGCCGCCATGGTAGTATGCAGGACCAAAGTGGCACAGCTAGCCCCTGCTGTGAGGGTGTAGTGGAACCGTGTATCATCATGGTGGCTAAAGCATAAGAACCCAGCCGATTGAAAAACTACTATTGTTTCATTTTCTTTAAAAGCCAAGTAATTTATTGAAACAGTTGGCTACTGTAGTTTTTAGCCAATGTTAGTCAATCAGTTGAAAATTTGTTGGGGACTATTCTCCACCATAGATAATTGTAGATTTGCTGCTCTACTGGGTATTTATGACAGCAGAACAGTGTATGTGGGATTGACTCAAAATAAACAACAATGCCCATGTAAATTTTAATAAAATGTCACCCAGTGCACAGTTTGGCTCACTGATGTGTTTTTAATCGTTTCTGGGCAACAATTGAGCTCTATGGCACAGAGGAACAATCCACATATATCAGGCCTTTGCTACACAGACAATACTTGTCAGTAGGATCAATTCATTGTTGGGTTTGGTCTTTTCATGGGTTCAGTGCAGAAATGTTTGTTTTGTTTTGCAACATCCTGGAGTGGAAACAAATAATTCCTCAATGAAAACCCAATGCATAGAAAGAGTATTGTACCAGTATTAGACCAATTTAACATTATATTTGTACCTTCACTTTTGAGATTAATATGAAGAGGAAACACAAAAGTACTTTAGGTTTCCACCTGAATAACTAGTATCAACACTTAAGTTGTGTTAAATATTAACATCATTATCAAATTGTAACATTGTCCTCATTCAAAAATTCATCAAGAATTATTTTTTTAAAAAAGGAGGAAAAATGCTCTCTGCACCTTAAATTCATCAACCTGTGTAACTGTAGACAAGCAATATGAAAAGTAATATTTAAATTATTGCTACAGTAATTACTAAAATGGACTGTAAGGATATTCTGACTTTAGTTTTCCTTCTTTACCCTTTTTCATGTTGCCATTATCGTTGATGAAAGAAGTTGAACAGTATTTGATCAACTTCTTTCATCAATCCCTAAAAATATTCAGTGATTTTCTGATATGGGGCAGGAAAAATCTTCCTTTTGTTTTATTTAGTTTATTTGTCTTACATTATAAATTTGTTTACATATCTTTGTCACATCACTCTCTTGACCCCCCTGCCACTTTCAGCATAAAGCGATCACCACCTTCCCTGCTCCAAGACCTCACCTACAACACCGCTTCTGCAGCTTCCAGCCACTGTCCCCTGAAGATGCTCTGGAGGAACGCCTCCTATTAGACTCCATTGCTTGGCCTGAAACTCTATCCCTGCCAGATCCTCTTTCCCTGGAGCAGACCACCGATCCTGCCCACAGCACCTTCACTATTCTCCCAGAGAAGGGTGGACGACAGTGGCATGTAGGGGATCAGCTGGAAGCTATCATCAAAATGTATGACTTCAAGGGCCGTCCTAAGAAGTCTGGGGGAGACGTCTTACTTGCCCGTCTGCGAAACCGAGCACTTGGTGCAGGTGTGGCTGGGCAAGTGCTGGATCATCTCAATGGCTCCTACTCTGCTGTATTTTCTTTACTCTGGGAGGGAAGCGCACAGGTTGAGGTGATGCTAAAAACTATGATGTTAAATGTGATTGTGTCAATCTTCTAATTTACTGTTAGCTAAGCCCCACCCCCCTCAGTTACTGTTGCTAGGCCTGTCAACTTATTGTTCTCACACAGCACATATGCAGTTTGCAATAATACTACTTAATATACTTAGTAATTTTCAAAACAGTGGGTCCTTTATTTCATACAGTGGTTGGATTATTTGTATGCTGTCAATCATTCTTATCAAAATCAAGATAACCACTCTACCATAGTCCAGATTCGATTGATAGCATAGGATTGAGAAGTGCTAAACCAATTCAGCAATCAAAGATTTGATCTGGTCTCTAGCACTATCTAGAAAAGTATTATCCCATTTGGCATCATTTAATGTGGCAGTGGAAATTTTAAACTTAGTATGTCCAAGAGTAATAAATACCATTGACATATTGAGAAATAGATTTCCTCCTGTGAGTGGTTACTATTAATATAAACCAACTAACATAATACAGCAATGGGAAACAGATGGATCTAAACCTGCGTTGTCATCTAACAAACAGGAGAAAGGACATTTTTATTGACAATACTTGTTTGGGCAGATGTCATTGACTGCCAAAATCTGTCAGCCTTTGTGCACTTCCACATCATACCTGTGTACCTTGAGTTCAGGGAAATTTGAGCATTTATGAGAATGATTTAATGAGACCCTAGTAAGCCTTTTTAGGTGCGTCCTCATTAAAATTATATATATCATTTGACGATTGGGATTAGGATTTCTGTATGCCAGCTTGATGTTGTGCCATACTCTGGACCAACTGATATGAATTACATAAGGGATAATCAATGACTAGGTGTGAATTAAACCGTTTTAAGGCACAATGTGGAGGCGTAATGCCTTAAAACTGTTAAATGCACACTTATAAGTTGAGTATCCCACTTATACCATGGTCATTTGCCAATAATATAAAATAAAAGCATTCGCAAATTTTTGGTGAAAGCTTTGCACTAAAAATCGAAAGGTTGTGAAGGAAGAGCTTACTGTTGTCATGACAACTTGCCACACTTTACTCACTGACAGCCTGAACTGAGGCATAAAATTGAGGTAAGGTGTCATTAAGCATAACTGCAGAGTTTGTCTCCAAATCAGTGTTCTTTTGTTTTTGGTAGAGAAATCGCTCAGTATATTAACTGTCCATTTTGTTGCCTTTTTTGTATTAATCTCATCCTTCTCTTTCTTTCTCTTCCATCATTTAAGGCTCTTCAGGTGTCAGTTCCTTGTGCCGTTTTTCACTTGGTTTGTTTCTTTTCTCATGCCTCACTGCAGACCTCAGAAGCATTAATCTCATTACGCCAATCCTGATTGGCTGGTGAACGTGTTCGTCCGCACCAGGTAGTGCCACCTACCTTAAATCGCTGCTGCGGACAACACAGTCTCTTTCAAACACCTCTTCTCATTCGGAGCATATCTTGCGTCAGGAGCTAGCTAGCTTAACTGTCCACAGACGGATCTTATTTAGCTTCTGTCGCCGGGTGCTAGCTAGCTTTAGATTTGCTTCTCTCTCCGATCACACCAGATCGGATTCAGTGTTTTCCTTGCCCTCCACGGCTTGGTCATCGTTTCTCGGCTCCTCACCATGGCAGCTTGAGCTTGTCGAGTATTAGCATTCCAGCTAATCCCTCGACTTCTGCACAGTTAGCACAGCAGCTAGCTGCCTTGACTCCTTGCCAGCACACCAGCTCATGAGGAATGGAGGCTACAATTCCTCACACCAGAGTTGTCGGAGACTCCGGGGCCTGTCCCTGTCGCTGCGGATATAAGATTTCAAGGAAGGACACACACCAGGTCTGTTCAAGCTGCCTAGGGCTGGAACATGTTAGGCTAGCTATCGATGTTCCCGGCTCGTGTCAACACTGTGCTGTGTTCACCATCAAAAGTCTCCGCAGACGGCTAGTATGCCAAGCTAGTCTGTCTGAACTCGACCCCTACCTTCCTGCCGGCGCCCACCCGACTCAAAGCGAGGGAGAGAGGTAAGTCACTGCGGAGGTGACACCGGTAGCTAATGCCAGCTGGGGCTCACAGCTGGACATGGCTCTGGTTCCCCCGCCTGAGGAGGATGTCCTGGAATTGGACTATGGAGAAGATGAAGATGACGCCTCGGATATCCTCATATCAGAGGATGAAGAGGACGACGACATTTTCATCACTCCAGCGCAGCCCGGGATCTCCGCTGCCTTTCGGGATGGAGATGAGAGTAGCATACCAGCTTCTCCTCTCCCCAGCTCGGACTTGCTGGACGTGTGCAAACGTGCTGCAGACTGACTGGCCATCCCATGGCCTGCTGTCGTAGCGGAGACCACCAGATCCCGAGAAGAAGTTGCTCTTGGCCAAGAGTGCGACAAAGCAACTTCTCCCTGTCTTTCCGGAGCTGCTGGATGAGGTCGCGCGTTCATGGAAGGACCGCCCTCACAGCAGCAGGAGCTCGATACCCGGTGCCTCATCCCTCGACTGTGAGGTGATGGAGAGCCGGGGTCTGCTCCGTATGCCTCTGATGGAGGCTCTCTTGCTGCCCACCTTCATCCCCGGCTGTCAACGAGGTCCTCCAGGAGCCCTGCACTGCCGTCTAAGTCTGACCGGTTTCAGTCAGCCCTGACTGAGAAGGCGGCAGCGCTTTCGGCCAGAGCGCTCAATCTGCTCACGGCATACCAGGCGGAGATATGCGAGGATTTTGCGCAGACACAGGACCCAGCTACGTGGGAGGAGATACCGGTTATTACCGACCTGTGTCTCCGTATCCAGCGCTGCGTGGTCCAGGCCACGGGAAGAGCGATGGGAACAATGGTCCTACAGGAACGAGCGTGGTGGCTAAACCTCACCAACCTGTCAGACAGAGAGAAGGACGATATCCTGGACATGCCCATCGTCCCTGAGGGTATCTTCAGCTCTGCGCTAGCTTCGATGCAGCAGCAGTGTGAAGCCAAGAAGAAGGAGGATGAAGCTCTCCAGCTTTGCCTCCCTCGGAAGGCCCCGGTTCCCTCTCCACCTGTGCAGCGAAAAACCTTCGCTCAGGCTGCTTCCCAGGTTCCACAGTTTAAAATCCCTAAACGGCCGAAACCTCAGCCAGCCCCTTCTCTGTCACCCAGACAGGAGGCCGGGACCAGCTGGCCCAGAAAAGCCCTGGCTCCGGCTGCAGCTCCTTCGAAAGAATGATTTCGCAGGGATACAGGCTTCAATTTGCCGTCGTTCCCCCTCGGTTCTCCGGCATAGTGCATTCCCAGGCTCAGGGAGAGTCAGGCAATAGCCCTGCTGAGGTGGCAAGGCATCTGCCTGGCCACGTACCTGGACGATTGGCTGCTGTTAGCACAATCGGAGCAGGAAGCCAGGGCGCACACTCGTACTCTCATACGACACCTATCCGACTTGGGTTTCGTGGTAAATGCGGAGAAGAGCATGCTGTCTCTGGCACAGAGCGTAATCTTTCTGGGATATCAGTGTCTTTCACAGCTCGCCTCTCAGGACGTGCCTTGCGTTTTTTCGTCCACACAGATCTGTTCAATTCAGATTATGTCTTCGATTACTTGGGTTGTTGGCGTCTGCCATTCTTGTAGTCCATCTTGGCCGCCTCCACATGAGGGATTTCCAGTATTGGGTGGCTTCCCTCAGGCTAGATCCCGGGCGTCACGGCGCTCAGAGAGTGTTGGTCACATCAGAGTGCGTCAGAGCGCTGCGTCACTGGCGAGCCCCGTCTTTCCTGACCCGGGGGAGGCCCATGGGCTCTGTCCTGTCCAGGAAAGTGGTCACTACAGATGCGAGTCTGTCAGGCTGGGGCAGAATACACGAGGGCCGGTCTGTGAGAGGATGTTGGAGCGCTGGTCTCCAACGGTCTCACATAAATTTTCTGGAGCTTCCTCCTGTCTCTCGCCGGTCACCATGTCTTGGTGAGGACGGACAATACGACGACAATGCCGTATATCAATCATCAAGGGGGGTTGCGCACCCATCAGTTACACACGCTGGCATGCAAACTGATCCTCTGGAGCAGTGAGCGTCTCCTCTCCCTGAGAGCGACGCACGTTCTGGGGGCCCTGAACATGGGTGCCGACCTGCTGTCCAGGGGCGCGCTGCGATGGATCTGTTCGCGTCAAGAGGAAACGCGCAGTGTGCGCTGTTCTTCTCCCTGCGCAGCATGGATGCTCCCCTGGGCGTAGACGCACTAGCGCACACCTGGCCGCACGAGCTTCTTTATGCGTTCCCTTCACTGGCTCTGATACCCCCCACTCTGTCCAGAGTGAGGGAACACGGCCACGCGCTGTTTCTGATAGCTCCGCACTGGCCTGCGATGCATTGGCTAGTGGAGATTTATTGGTTGCTGCGCGCTTAGCCTTGGCAACTCCCGCCGCGCAGGGATCTGCTGTCGCAGGGAGGGGGGACGGTGTTTCACCCACACACAGAGCGCCTCGTGCTGTGGGCCTGGCCCGTGAGTGGTTCAATCTGACCGCTGTGGGGGGGGCCCACAGACAGTGATTGCCACTATCCAAAACGCTAGAGCCTCCTCCACTAGGTCTCTGTATGGCTGTAAGTGGAGAGTGTTTGAGGCATGGTGTCTCACAGAGGGACACATTTCTTTTCAGTGTCGATGGGAGTGATATTGTCATTCTTGTAGAACCTGATTGACAAGCGAAAAGCCTTTTCCACGATTAAAGTGTATTTGGCAGCCATCGCCGCCTGTCATGTCGGATTTGGGGGATGAACAGCGAGCCAACACCCGCTGGTTTGCCGTTTTATGAAGGGAGCGCGCAGGCTTCTCCCCGTCTCTCGACCGTTGTTGCCTCCGTGGGATTTAGCTGCGGTTCTGGAGGGGCTTAAGGGTCCTCTGTTTGAACCACTGGAGGAAGCGGACCTGAAACACCTGTCCTTCAAGACAATGTTGCTACTGGCTACTGCTATCGGCTAAACGAGTTAGCGACATCCATGCGCTTTCGGTGCATCCCTTGTCTGCTCAGTTCGCCCCGGGTGATGTAAGGATGACTGTGAGGCCAAACCCCACCTTTGTGCCCAAGGTGGTTAGTTCATGTTCTCCTATCGACCTTGTGGCTTTTGCTGCCCCTCCTGGAGAGCAGCGGTGGCGTGTGTTATGTCCGGTTCGTGCGGTGCGCACTTACATGGATAGGACCAGGGGTTTCACGAAGAGCGATCAGCTGTTTGTCTCCTGGGCTAATCCTCATAAAGGAAAACCTGTTACTAAGCAACGCCTCTCCCACTGGGTGGTGGAGGCGATTGCTTTGGCTTATACGAGTCAGGGTCTGCAGCCACCAGCGGGTCTGCGAGCGCACTCTACTCATGGCTTGGCCACAACCTGGGCCTTATTCAGGGGAGTTTCTGTTCAGGATATATGTGCTGCGGCGAGCTGGTCTTCGCCTCTCACTTTTGTCTATATGCTGGATGTCTCTGCCCCATGTGTAGCACGCGCGGTTCTGGAGTCCTAGCTGGAACAGAGCGGCTCTCCCTGTGGGTTGGTGGACACTAGATAAGCTTGTCTGGCAATACGGGAGCTACCACATCCCATAGTGAGACATCGAAACGAATATCATGACAGAGAACTTTAGGTTATTTACATAACCCCGGTTCTCTGAGTAATATGAGTGAGATGTCTCACCAGACAACCCTTCTTGCTTGGGTGAGTGAGAAGAGGTGCTTATCTTGAATGAGACTGTGTCGTCTGCAGCAGCTATTTAAGGTAGGTGGCACTACCTGGTGCGGACGAACATGTTCACCAGCCAATCAGGATTGGCGTAATGAGATTAATGCTTCTGAGGTCTGCAGCGAGGCATGCATCCCATAGTGAGACATCTCACTCATATTACTCAGAGAACCGGGGTTATGTAAATAACCTCCATGTGAAAGCATCTTTCATCAGATGGACGTAACCCTTTATGTGCTTGCAGTTCAGATTTCCCAGAATATTGATCCCTGCTCCCATTAACACATGACGCCATGCAGGAAATGTTCCTAAACAGGGACAGACTGCATGTGTGAAAGGGGCTTATGATTGGACAATTGCTGCTTGGGGGAGGGGTTAGTGAATGGTTAGTTCTCCGGACATGGGTATCTGGAGATCAATCTGGTTTACACCTGAAACGAAATGTGCAACTTTAAGTAGTGTTCACTTTATTTGTCTTTACTGCTATGACAGTTTCAAGCAATGCGTATGAAATTTGAACTGTGGTTCTCATGTCCTATCAGGTGACACTGGTTCACCCCAGTGAGGCTGTCATGGTGCTGCAAAGGTTAACCAGAGAACAGCCGGATAGAGTTTATTTCAAGAGTGTCTTCCACTCAGGCTCAGTCTCTGAAACTACCACCTGTAATGTCTGCCTGCGTCCAACCCAGCAGCCACTGTGCAACTACACTGACATCAATACAGGCGAGCCGTGGTTCTGCTACAAGCCAAAGAATCTGAGCTGCGATGCCAGGATCAGCCACTCCACAGGAGGATTCAATCAAAACCTCAAGGCCAAGGAGGAAATGCTCTTTAAAAGGTGAAGGGACAGAGAAACGGGACTGGCATTTTGTTTGACTTCTAATAAATACATATGTATCTCCTTGGTGGAAATCTCAGGAGTGTGTAAGCTGGTAAATCTAAAGGTGTTTTCAATCTAAAATGACACAAATCAAAAAATCACCCTGATTCGCTTTAGTTTATGTTCATGGTGTGAGAGCTCCAGCTCTCACAGTTATGTTCGCTTTCTTTCTTTATTATTTTGCTGTTTTTTGGCCTCTCTCTACTTCTGTACTGTTTGTCATGCAAGCTTCGTTTCAGTGTCAAAACGTACATCTTCTTAAGGAGATGTAAACTGTTACTTTTCTTTATTGTGACATGTTTCAGTGATTTTATATCATTTTTATTAAACATTATAATGGAAAGTCTATGGGAGGAATATTTTGAATTTGATATCTCAAAAACTAAGAATGCTGAAGTATTCATACTTCATGGACAGGTGTGCCATGTGGAAATGCTTAACATATTAAAACATGGTACCCATAGTGCCACCATGTGGTCATGTGGTTTATGTTTTGACTAACTCATGAACTTTGAGGCAATATTTGCCGTGTGTTCCTTGGATGAAGCTGACTCGAATAGCCAATAGCTGACTCGAATATAAGCCACGCCTATTTGCGCCCAGAAAGATTTTTGGCCATTTTTGATTTTTTGGTAGACACTTCTTTTGCTTCCTTTGGCACATATTTCATCTAATCTTCACCAAACTTGGTACATACCATATTTAAATGACCCTGAACAAAATGTATGAGTTCATTTTTGGGTATCACTTACTGTTTGTAATTGGTTACCAAACTTTCAAAGGCATGACCTGATGCCCTTAACAGGCTGTAACTCTTCAATGCTAAATTGGATTGCAACCAAATTTGGGAATGTGGCACATATAGCCGCACTGCACAAGTGTGTAACATTTGATACAATTCTACCCACAGGGGGCACTACTGTAATTTCACAACATGGTATTTCTACATTTCTGTTGTCTTTAATAAAATTAAACTTGGTACACAAGTTCTCCAAGTTCACCACCATACTAATTAACTTTCATATCTCTTAAATGTAATATTCCATGGTAAACAAATTCAGCAAAATTGGGGATGCTGAACAAGTCTGTAGCATTTGATACAATTTCATTTGTGGGTGGCTGTACAAGATTTAAAAAAAAAAATGCTGCTAGAGCAGCAGCTTGCAGCAGTAGCAGCTAAAAGCTCTCACACGCATTTTCTTCAGAAAATGCAAATATTCTAGTTTAATGTGTGTTGTCCTTATAAATAAATAAATGAAAAGAAATGAAATTAAGAAAAATACTGTTTAGTGTTATTCATTTATATTCTAATTCACATTTTTACAATGTATTTAGGATATGATCTTTTAAAAAATGTAAAGATGTGCTTTTTCAGTTTCTTATTTTGTGACACCAAAGCAGCATCTCTGCATGTACTGGGCCATTTTAGCAAAATAAATTAGTCTCTACATGAGAAGAAAAACAAAACAAGGTGCTGGGCAAATGTACAATTGGTTTATCAATGTTTTTTTTGCTGAAAACAGCTGTCTGCTACATATGGATAATTTATTATGCATGTTTTATTCTTCAGTGGTGTCAACATGAAAGTCTCCATTAAGGCATCAGGATCAGCCAATGTCAACGTGTTGCCAAAAATTAAAGGTAAAGCAGAATTTTCTCTAATTCAACCTCTGCCTGTAACAATAATTCAAACTTAAATGTGCCAGAGACAATTAAATGTAAAAACAATCGCAAAGAAACATTTGCAAACAACCTACCATTACCTTTACTAGCGCTTTGTTGGTTTCAGTCTTTTAATGGGATTTGTTGACAATAGGAAAAATATACAATAATGCCAGCTATAATGCCTTAACTTCTTCTCAGGTCAACCAGAGGTAATGAGCAGCAGTGTGAGATCTGGACCCTCTGGCTATTACTATCAGGATATGTGGCAAGCCTTAGGTGGCACCCCAGTCCGCCAGTTCAGCACATCCCCTGCCATTAGTCAGTGTCTGAAAGGCAAGGCCGTCCACCTGTATGGAGACTCTACCATCAGGCAGTGGTTTGAATACCTCACTGCAGCACTACCAGGTAGTTAATAAACAGAAATCTCTGACAACAGTTTCAGCTGCAGTATGAACATAATCAATGTGTCCTAATTGTGTTCCCTCTTTAATACTTTTAGATCTCAAGGAGTTTAACCTGCACAACCTGAGGCACGTTGGACCGTTCATGGCCTTAGACCATGCAAACAACATTTTGGTGACATACCGGTGCCACGGTCCCCCTATCCGTTTTGTCAATGTCCCAACCCATGACCTGCGCTACATTGCCAATGAAATAGACAGCTTAGTGGGAGGCATTAACACTGTTGTCGTTCTTGGCATCTGGTCTCACTTCAGCACTTTCCCCATCGAGGTGTACATCCGGCGGCTGCAGAGCATCCGCAGGGCGGTGGTGCGGCTACTGGACAGGGCTCCAGGTACGGTGGTTGTCATCCGGACTGCAAACTTCAAAGCTTTGACGCTTGATATGTCGCTGACCAACAGTGACTGGTACTCACTGCAGCGTGACAAGGTGCTCAGGGCCATGTTCAGAGGACTGAATGTTCGTCTGCTGGATGCCTGGGAGATGGCCTTGGCCCACCACTTGCCGCACAACCTACATCCACAACCTCCCATTATTAAGAATATGATCAACGTCCTCTTGTCCTACATGTGTCCCCAAAATGGCGGCTAGATGTGTGTTTGTTGTGAGAAAGGAGTGTGAATTCAAGTACTTGTGTTCAGTTTACACATTGTCTCTGTGTTTCTGCCAGGTGCTGAAATGCACCTGATATTTTTCTACCATTTTTCTATTTTTAACCAGGGAAGTTGACAGAGCAATGCCTCGCAAAATGCCTCGAAAAAAGAGAAACAGAACAGGAAGAAAAGCATTCATTATGTTGCTGTAGGCTTCGTTGTAGTGTTCACCGCCTGGCTAGGCAGCTGCTCAGGAGCAACAGGTTGCAACACCGCCCCACTTGACTGCATTTCAGATGTTGTGGTGACATCATTACATTTCGTGAAAAATCCATTTATCTTTATTTACCCAGGGAAGATTTGTTGGGCGCAAATGATCAATTTTAAGGCAATACAAGTGAAATTAGTTTCTTATTTTTAGTCTATTAAAAAGCAAAACAAAAAAACCCCCCAAAAGACAACAACAACAAAAAAAAACCATTCCAATGTATGGCAGCTGCCATACTTGCCATACCCCAATTGACACCTATGCTCAAAATGCTTTGAAGACATAAAATAAAAATTTGACAAAATTGTCACTGACAAAAACTAGACTAAAACAAACAAATCCAAAGACTAAAATTTCACGAAAAGTAATATACATTTTCGTCAAAAGACTAAGACAAAACAAAAATTAGGTTCCAAAATTAACAGTTACTTTAACGAGTAGTTTGACATTTTGGGAAAAGCACTTACTCACTTTCTTGTCAAGCGTTAGATAAGAAGATCGATACCACTCTATCTGTCCTTTCAATATGAATTTTGAGCTAGGAGAAGGTTAGCTTAGCTTAGCATAAAGAATGGAAACAGGGGGAAACAGCTAGCCTGGCTCTGTCAATTAATGCACTTTAGAAGTTCTGGCTGGCCAATTTTGTTACCTTTGGAAGGATCCAAGTTAACTTCACCCCCATTCCCAGCCTTTATGCTAAGCTAATTGGCTGCTGGCTCCCATAATGTATATATACAAATACAGTGCATACACATTAATTAAATAATGCAAAAGCAATAAGCACTAAAAATGTGGAAATGAATAAATGCAGATAAAAAACATTGTGCAAACAGAAAGGCAAAAAATAAAATAAATAAATAAAATGCAATAATCATTTAGGAAATTGCAGTTGGACTCAAATTTGTTTTTGGTATGATGAGGAAAACACAGATAAACATGAATATTCAAGAACCATCCAATGTTTACAACAAGATTCTAATTGAATAGATTTGTTAGACATAATAACATTTCAGTCAAATTAAATAACACATTATCCCAATAAAAAAATAATATTTGTCCCTCTTTATTAAGGCCCTAATAGTCTCTTAAACTCTGCCCAAGCTTTTACATGCATGGTTCCTTAAGAACTGAGGAGTATTGATATTTGCAGACATGGTTCAAAAGGTCAAAATAGGCTGTATCCTATTTCTGTACCAGCAGACAAAGTCTAGCCTGCACTATTTCAGCTAATTGTAGCTTAGTGAGCAGCCACGCAGCCAAGGGTTCATTCTTTCTGACAGAAACTTTAACAAAACAAGTAAATTTGACTCAAAATGACTCATGGGATGGTTTATGCACCATAAACTGATATTAACCAGCATGGTGGGATTTTTCTTTTAGTTGACAATTACTCAAGTAAGAATAAAACTACAAGTGGATAAACTTTTCAGGAATGTATAATAACAGCCATAATATTAAATAATATCTAACTTTATCTCAACAGCCACATATTTATGAACATTTTACTCAAGAGACATGAATGTGTTTCTCAGCTCCAAGAAACAGCAGAAACATAGAATTATCAGAGCTTATCAGAGTATCGATGCAATACATGTACATTACATATAATTTAAACAAGATGTTGTTGTTGACAGAATTATGGATATTGTATGAAATGTTTCTTGGGTTATGTTACTGGTTGGGGGTTGATGGAATATGGGGAAATGTAATTTCTTAGTTGTTGCATTTTTCTTTATTTTTTATGTTATGTATACAAGACATATATGTAAAAAACAACTGGAACAACCATATGGAATATAGAGTATTTTTCTTAAGTTGCATTTATGTAATAGTAGTTTGAAGATTAAGTCACTGTGAAGTGAACTCACTGTTACTTGTGATGGAAATCTTGGAGGTGGGTAATTCAAAAATACCTTGAGACCTTCGATGTCTTGAGAAAAATAATTTATTGACAGTTGATTGATTGAGAAGACCCTAGGATATATAACTCCAATGCATGAAGTTAACATTGAAATGTTACCCAAATTCTGAAGGAAGTTTTGTGAGCAATGCCTTATTATCTCCTCATCATGTCCAGATGAAGACTGGTTTCGGCAACAGCCTTGGCTCAAGTCATAACATAACAGAGACCTTGTAGCCTTGGCTTAAGTCATAACAGATACCTTGCTGTAAGATTGTTTACTTTAGCGCCAGTGTAGATACCAGAATGGCTTGCACAGTAATGCTGATGTTCTTGTGGTCTTTGTTTGTTAGCTAACATTAGCTATGTTAGCTAAGGTTAACTGGCTAAAATATCATGAGCTGTGTTTGTTTGGAGTTAGCTAATGTCTTGTCATGGGGAATTTATCTGTTTTTCGGGTTCTAGCATACATCCATGCTACAGCTAATTGGTGTGCTGTCAGAACGTTCCAGGTGGAACTCGTGCTCCAGAATTATTGTACTGCATGTCTGAGTAAGTCGATTATTAAACTATTTTGTCTGTAATTATTTTGGTCATAGTGTATTCTTTGTACGAGTGCATGCACTGAACTGTAATGTCCATGCTGTGATGCTTTGTGACGAATACATGGTTCTAGGATCTAGAGATACTGTATTAAGAGTCAGTTGGTAGGCGATTTGAATGCTGGAGACACAACTGAGGTTTCCTCCATCAAGACAGATCAAACTACTGATTTGTCACAGTTTTGCAGCCTTTTTGCCTTACTGAATTCCATTTGTGGATTGTACATGGAATTGTTGTTGTACTTTTTCTAATAATGGAGCAGTCCATGTCCTAGACTGCAGCAGTACATTTATGCCCAGCACAGAATTAAATAATTAAAAAAATAAAACATCTTGTGTACAGATGGGACAGTGTCTACATTAAATATATGAAACATATTAAACACTACATTAAGAATATCTATCTGGTATTGTATTATTAAGATATCTATATCTATAGAAATATGTATTTTTTAGATATAAATATTGGCATTGATATTTGTTCAAATAAATATTAGTCCCAGACTGCAGCGAGACATTTATGCACAGCATACACACACACACACACACACACACACACACATATAGTATATAGTGTACAGTATATGTATAGTATTCATACAGTACAGTACTAGTGAACACACTCTCTACACAAACAATCGCACAATTAAAATTTGCCCATTTAAATGGTACTCTGCGGCTCAAACACATGGCATCCATACACTTTCCATTGTACAGCCAATAATATACTCTTAACAACACGCAGCCAATCATAATGTGTCTGTAAACGATCTGGAAGGCCGAGCCGATCTGGTTCCTACACTGGTTCATGAGAACAGCCACAAGGAGAGGTTGGCCTGACCCAGAGAAGGACAGACAGCTGGCTGCTCTCTCTATCTTCTGGGTCTAAGAAGTAATGTATCAATAGAGGAATATTATATATATGAAAATTCCTTCATAGTTCCCCTCTTATTGATCATAAGATCAATAATAATTACCTACCATATTATCCTTCAGAGTTGGAGTAACATACACCTGCCAGTCAAACATTACGTGAATCAAAGTATACAAAGATTAATATGAATCATATTATACAACAATTAAGAATTAATGTAATGTATTGAATCAAATAGAGAATTTTAAATCTTTAACTCAAGGCCCCCTATACAACTTGCATTAAAATGTGTTTTGGGTGATTGGATTGCAATCGGATAGCACTTGACCACATGAAAGTTCAGGTGGAAATGCACCCAAAATGCACTGAGGATGGATTGTGATCCGATCGGCCAGACCACTTCTGGCGGTGGTCAGGGACGCATTGTGACCACATTGTACACAAGTGTAAATGCAATTGTGTTTTGAATCCACATACAACAACTGCATGAGTGGAAATGCGTAATTGTGCGCAACAGTTCCAAATCAGCGAGGGAGCAGCAATTAGCCAGTTAGCAAGCTAAGCTACTAGCAAGAGAGCAGCAAGAAAGCCATGGGTACTCAAGACACTTGTCGATGGAGTTAAGACAAGACCAAGTGTCTGCTTTCAGTTTGGTCTGATGAAAGTATATAAGCGAAACTTTGCCATTCATATTGCAACCAAGCCATTCATGCGGCAATGGCTAAGCAAAAGGTGGAGAACGGCTACAACCACTCCTGGCTGCAATGTCACAAATGAATGAAAACGAATAATTAAACACAAGAAACTGGCAGGGGCAGTGTAACTTGTCCCTCTTTTAATGAACCGGATGCAGTGTTGGGTGATTGACTCGCAATTTGCCCTGGTTAAGGGGATGTCATAGATTCTGAAGATGCTAACGTTAGCATGGACTCCACCAACAGTGGAGCCGCAGTGGGTTGAGGTGAATATTAGTTCATGCCAGAGATTCACGGGAGTTCACGCCAGAGGTGCAAATTATTCTGTATTCTGTCCTGAGATTCTTAAAAGTATTTAATATAAAAATGCTATTGCAGTGTACTTATTATTTTGCTATTTTCTTTCTTAAAAAGTCACCAGAATGCAGGAAACAAAGTAAACAAAAAACCCCCTCAGAATCCTCCTCCCCCTTTGGTTTCAAAATCCTCCCTATTTTTGAGGTCTCAAGGTTGGCAACTATGGGTCTTGGTTCCTCAGAACTGAGTGGACCTGAGAAAACCTCTAGTGGTAAGTCACAAACCTCAGAGCTAGCATATGAACATGGGCACAAAATGTGGTTACAGTATCTCAAAGTAAAGCAAAAGAGATGATTTTTGTGCGGGTCAGTCCAAACTTTTCAAGTGCAAAATGTGGTGAAGATTGAAACAAATTTGAGGGCTACAAAAAACTTTTACATGTTTTGGACTTAAAGAGGCAATATTATGCCCCTTTTCCAAGGCCTTAATAAAGTGTATCTGACATATTTTGGTCAAAATATCAAAAGGATCAAGCGCCACTGCAGCCTTCTCATTCTGTCTAAACAACCCAACTCAGAACGGCCAGTTTGAGTGTAAATAAACTTAGATTTAGTGTGATTTAATTGCAATAAACAGATAAAAAGGATGCCGAAATAACTACATCATGATGTTGATTTGTAAAAAGCCTGAATTCTTTCTTTCTTTGTCCGGTCTGTCCACACGACAAAAAGCAAACAATGTTAAAATGCTATCAGTTTACTGAATGGAGTTCAGATCGATCAGAGCTATGCTAACATTGTAGCTGCTCCGTCGACACTCAAAATAACGTCAAATAAATACAACAGCATTGTTATTGTTTATACACATTGATATCTACAGACTGTGTAACATTAAAATCATATAAACTCACCAGCATCTAAGATGTTTATAATTGATGACAACAGCTGAAGTGGTGTGTGACTCTGGTGTTAGCTGCTGCTAGGCTGAAAAGCCAGTTTGAAGATAAATCCACTTAATCCCAAAAGTTTAAAAAACAAAGTCCCCTCGCTGGTAAACTGCTCTGGATCAAAGCAGAATCAGGTTTTTATTCCTCCAGAAGACAAGGAAGCAGCTGCAGCAGCAGTGACGACAGACTCTTTGTCTGCTCCTCGGCTGGCTCTCTCCTGCAGAGCTCACTTGAGCATCTGTTGACAAGCAGTGGCTCTGTCTCCCAGTCCAGCCCTGCCATACGGGTGAATTTTTTGCCCTTAGCTTAGCTTATTTTATCCTAGCTTCGCCCCATGTTACGTAAGAAGGGGCAAGAAATCTGAATGGCCTGTTGAATCACATGAGTACAGAGCAAGCCCAGCCCACACCAAACTGACTGGGTGGTCTTATGTCACATCTTCTGTTAAAAGGAACATCAGGGACCCAAATATATATGCACAAGCACTGAGAAAGTGAGTTTTTCTTAATATGACCCCTTTAAGTTAAACTGGAGGTTGTTCAAAAATGGCTGTGGCCTGCAATGAGAGGTGTATTCATCCAAGAAATCCAAAGAAAAAAGGAGTTTAGTTTTTATCTCATTTATGTTCAAAGTGTAAAATTGGCTGTTCAGAGTGCCACCATGGGGTCAGGTTTTTGTTATTATCTCTGCCAGGCGTAAGTCTGGAGGGGATCATGCATTTGGTTGTGTGTCCTTTGTGTGTCTGTCCCTAGCTAATCTCACCTACTACTGGACCCATCAGCCTAATATTTTTGTGCACATTTATGGCTGGACCTCTCGTGGTTGTGGTGATTCGCAATTTTGGAAAAATTCTTTATGAGCCTAAGCTTAGACTTTCGTCTTTTCAGTAGTCCTCGCCATTTTACGATATCTGTTATGACATAGATAAAGGCATTTCTGGCCAGGCTAAAAAACAAAGCTTTGGACTTATTTTCCTGTTTATTTTTGCCTTATTAAGTTTATACAGTATGGACATTGTGTCCAAGGTTTGTCTCCATGTAGGTTGTCTACTGTAGTTATACCTTGATAATGTAACCCGCATATTGTCTCTCCTTCATTCCAGTACTGGCATGCATACTCGCCGAACACACTTCCTGTCCTGCAATTCCTGCTCCCCACCTGAATGCCCCCAGGCTCTATCACTACTCATTCCTGTAGGCAGGAATGCTGAAAAACAGGCAGAACAGGAAACAAGTCATCAGGCAGAATACAAACAACTTTCAAAAAGAGGCAACAACAAGAATCATTACCTGATGTCAAGCAAAGAAAACAGACTTCCCTGCAAACCAGCAAGATACACTCCAGGATTAATCTGAATTTACTGTGTTCCTTCAAAATGAATCTCTGCTGAGGTAAGACACATGATATGCTTAAATGTTGCTTATTAAATGTTTGTATGCTTAGATTAAATTTGTTGACATTTGAAATTTCAATTCAAACACATCATGAAAACTAAATGTGGCTGCTAACCATTTTCAGAGTTTTAACAAGTTTAATTACTTTAACTTGCAGCAGAAACCCTGCCTCCTTATGTTATAAGTGATTGCATTTCCCACAAATTGTTTTTGGCGAAGCATATTTTTGTAGAATTATGTAAACACAATGTCTAGGTTTGCCAATATAACACATAACCTCACATTTTCTTTTGTTTGTTTGTGAACCAGATGGTATTTGAATATTCATATACTGTATGTTTCCTTTACTTTACTAAGCCCTCCCTCAATGGGAAACTAAAGTATGTGATAACTTTTATATGTGTCCTAATTTTAATAAAGTGCAAAGTAAAGCTGAAATGAACGGAACTCTCACTTCTTTGTGTTTGTTCCTGGCACATTTCTGTACTTACACTCACACTCTATTTGGATTTTTCAATGTCAACCCTGAAATGTGCGTCAAAATATTTGCATGTGAAAGAAATGATATCCTCTCTTTGCTGTATGTCTGCAGAACACTTCCTTAAATTAACTCTATCCTAAATGATACATTCAAGCATACAGTACATTAGATCAAATATATTATCAGATCTCTCTCTCATCATGGCTGTACTCTTTCAGATAAAAGTAAAAAACCTGGAACCTGAAACTCAGACTCTGAATTTGACTGTTAACTATATTTGTTTACACCTGGCAAATATTCAGCAACCACTATGCGTCCAAAAGACAAACATATTTACAGCCTCCCAAGGGGCTGAGTACCCAACCGAGCTTATGAATCAATTATGTAATAAAGTCTAAATATTTTTTTACAAACATGTCCACAGACAACTAAAAATTCTGGTGATTTTGATACAGCTGACACATCCTGATTCACAGATCTTATCTGTTGGTAAGATAAATTAAGTGTAAATTTAGCCTACAACTGCAGTCATTTAGTAGTAATTTATTATTTATTTATTTATTATTTATTTGTTATTTATTAGTGATACAAAAGCTGAAAATAAATTAACAAAATATTTTTGTCTGTATAATACTCCACATATGGGCTGCCACCTCAGGCCAAAGATGTTCCCCGACACCACACCTACTGAGTAATTATTTCCTGGTTAATAAACCTGTATAACAAAAAACATTTGAGTGACAGACACAACCTGGGTGTATATCTGCAGTGAAATAACAGGTTAAGTCTATGATTTGAATGTAACTGCAACTGTTGATTCAATGTTTGGATTAGACATATAAAGCAGTACTTACCACTTGCACGCACACACACCTATCTATATCTATCTTTCTCTATATATACACACACACATATATATAGTACTATACATACTATATGTCTACTGTGTATTTATGTATGTGTGTGCATAAATATGTTTGTACTGTATATTCAAGAGGAGGCTGGTCCATAGAGGCAGAGGAGGTTGCTCCTCTTCTATTTTTTGAGAAGCAGGAGGGAGATCAAAATGTAAAAAAGAATATTTGATTGAAACAAACCATTACCAAGTCTCAGTATCATTTATAAAATATTTTTTCTCTCTTCTTTGGAAAAATGCATTATTGAAATTCTGATGAAAATGCTTCAACAGCGACACCTGCAGGGCAAGAGGAGAAAGGGCAGTCTGTGTGAAGTGGTGGTGGGGAGCAGTGGGTATAGTGGGGGGCAGAGGAGGATAGGTTCCTGCTGTTCTCCTCAGAGCGGGATCTCTTACATCAATTTAATGTACTTGCTACTCTATGATTGGCCAAGACACGTAAAATGCTCCAAGGGAGGACGTCCTCCCTAACCAATCAACAACCAGAATGAAATATTGATGTCACATTGGTCCAATGATAGTTTCCAGATTTCATCTTCAATTCTCCCTTCTTTTTCCTTCCAACTTTATTGATAACAATCAAACTCAAACAACAGTAACATAAACAAATTTAAAGAATAAAAAGAGGACACAGAATCCCAGGGAATTCAGTTATGACATTAAAAAAACATTCGGAAAAGAATTGTGCAAGAAGCTTTTTACATTCACTAAAAGCAAAATAATACATAGGAAAATAAATAAATAAAGGGGCACAGGTTAATAAAGTGATACAGTTGATAATTTTATGTTTCAAATATTGTTTGGGTCTTTGCTGCTTTTCTATTTGTCATCTTGACTATAGAGTTGTTATAGAGGCTAATTTCAATTAGAAATAAAGTAAAGTTTGGTTTTCTGTTGGTATATTTCATTTTATGTATGTGGAATTTGCCAAAAAGTATAAACAGTTGGATTAAAAAGCTAACATTTTTATCTATTGAGTTATTTTTAAAATAAATGAAGCTATCACTACCAGAAAGGCAGTCACTACCGGGCGCAGTGTTACCTTTTGGCCTCTGGTCTGCTCCTTGGGATGTCCAAGTTGGTGAACAACATCAATGGCAGCAACAACATAATTTTTCTCTGCCTCAGGAAGTGCAGTTCTGCAAATGTCTTTCACTTTTGAATGAATGTTCTTGTCTGTTTTCTCTGTGATGCCATCCAGTCACAGGTTTCATCTTCTGCTGAATCTGTCAGTTTCATTAACTTTTTGTTCGGTCTCAAGAACTTTCCTCTTGAGGCCACTTGTTTTTCAGTGTGGCGTTTTCTTGTTTTAGATCAGATACCTCAAGAAAGCAGTGATCGATGGATTTTTAAGGCCCTCAATACTCAATACTATTTTTGTTAACCATGCGTTTAAGGTCATCTACGCTTTCGTTGATTTCATTAGTTTTGGTTGTCAGGACACGAATAATGTTATCTTGTTCTTCACCTAGAGATAACTCAGGATTCATCTTTGCCTTCTTTGTCTTAGCTGATCCGTTCTTTGCCGGTGTGTTGGGGCAAGAGTCACATTCACTACCTTCATTGGATTTG
This sequence comes from Thunnus maccoyii, assembly GCF_910596095.1. NCBI lineage: Eukaryota > Metazoa > Chordata > Actinopteri > Scombriformes > Scombridae > Thunnus > Thunnus maccoyii. The sequence goes on along the minus strand of NC_056555.1, from coordinate 6,068,760 downwards.
CAGAAATAGGAATGAGTCATACTTGTTTCTCTTTTCTGTTGAATTGTCTGTTTCCATTTCTATCGTCGGTTCTTCCATGATGAAAGTTTAGTTTTAGTCTTCCATTTTTTAAGCTAATGCTAGCTTCAAAAAGTTGATGCCAATATGTGTTACAAGAGAAGGAGGTTTTTCCAAAAAATACAGTCGGTAGCTGGTAGTTGGTAACTTTGGTAATTAATTTGACATTTAAGTACAGGTATTTGCAACCTAAATAAACTTAAACAAAATATTAGTGAGGAAAACCCGAAGAGTTGTTCCTCAGCTGGGGAGCAGCTGGAGAGCTCCTCTCTGCTAGTGCAGCCTCGGGCTTCGCTGCCTCCGCTGCCTCCGCTCTCCGGTCTGGACCCTTAGCGGGACTACGGTGATGTGCTGCGGCCCGACATACCATTGCTCTGAAAGTGAACTCCTCTCAACTACAATAGAAAGTTAACAACATAATTTAAATGAAACAATCAGGAGAGTTATCTTGTTTGTCATTGTTGCTAATAATATCAGACCAGTTAACCATCAGCCACAATGTTCTGTTAACTAACAAACAAGATGACCAACAGCCACAAATGGACGTTATGACATCGATACTTCATCTCCATGAAAGAAAGTAGAAGACGTCTATGGCAAGCTGTTTTAACATTTAATGGAACCACTAGCAACCAATAGCATTTCTCCTAGTCAAAATTGTATTCTCACTAGTCGGAATGGTAATTAAAGATATCCACAATAACATTCTTACTAGTAGAAATTGTACTTCAAGATATCTACAACTTTGATAGTACTAGTCATAAATACATTTAAGATATCTAAAAATCTTTAAAAAGTATAAGTGGCCATTTTACCATTTAATAGCTAGACTGGATATTCATTGCAGATATCTTAAATTCAGTTCTTCCTAGTCAAAATGAACATTTCAGATATCCACAATCTGAACATTTCCTATCCACAGCTGTCATTTCAGATATCTATGACGTCTTCCTAGAACAAATGACCTCACTTTTGCCATTCATGTGTATCGGGCTTTCAATTTCAGATATCCACAATTACATTTTGGATATCCAGAATGAACATTCTGGATATCTGCAATACTATTCTTGTTAGGAGAAACTCCCATTTCAGATATCTACAATCCAATTCTTACTAGTCATAACTCTAATTTCAGATATCCAAAATGAAAAAAAACATTCCAGATATCCAGGATGTAATTTTGAATATCCAAAAATACATTTTGACAAGTAAAATTGTCATTACGGATATCCACAATCCCAGATAGCATGATCTTTGTAGCCACTCTTATTGGGATACTGCTGTTCCCAGTCCTTTGGTTTCCGTGTTTGGCCTTTGTCCCCATACTCTTGGAATGAAACATGTTTGGCATAGGGACTCGGGCTTTGGCAGTGAGAGCCATAGTAGGGTCTAGTGGGGGAGGGTTGCCTCCCTCTCTTTTCCTCATAAGGGCTTAAGGCATGGTCTGAGTAGTGAGTATCTCTGTAAGGTTGTCGGTACCTGTCAGGCTCCCTACAGGTGTAATCCTGATGGCGGCGAATCCTCTGAGGAGAATAGTGTTCTGGAGAAGAATGATTGGAACGTGAGTATCTGGAGGGTTAATGTCCGTAGCCTGAGCACCATCTATTTGTGTCTCTATCTGGGCTTCTCCCATCAGGTGAAGGAGATCTTTGAGGACACACAAGCATGTGTGTCCCACAACTTTTATTGTGGGATGAGAAGCTGTAGAAAAGATACCTGGTACATGACATATTGATCTAAAATATCGCAAATTCATCTTTATGTTGCACCTAATTTTTAACAGTGCTCTTGTGGTTATTTTTGTATTGTTTTGCTATGATTCATAGCAGTTATTCACAGGTGTGGTCTGTGTACTGGGAGTCCTGTCACTGTTGATAGTGGTATGGTTTGATAACGTGTGTAGTGTTTTTATTTGAATTATTGGGTTTTTGAAAATTTTTTTGATCCCTTTTCACAGGTAGGATACTCCCAGCACTCTACCAGTGGGTGGTTGGTTCCCCGGCCGTGGTACACCTGTCAGTCCTCTCCTCTTCCTCCCTTTTTAGAGGTATTAATTCCTGTTTTTAATAAATAGCCATTTATAGCAACTAACCCACAGAGATGGTGTCAGAGTGCAAAAGACTGCAGTAGTATTTACTTTGTAAGTATTTACAATATGTTGCAACAGGTAAATGACTTGGCCTCTTGGGGATGAATCCTCATGTTAAACTGCAAAGGGAGTAATGCTGCTGACTTTGGTTGTGGCCTTGGTCGATGGTCAATCAATCAGGAATGTCCTGGGTGACTGGATTAAGTTTAGTAAAAAAGATTGAAAGGCAAACATACCACACTATTTGCATAGAGATCATTTCACAGCTCAGGTTTAGTTTTTGCAAGTTATCACTACAAAAATACAACTAAACAAGGTGTCAATTAACACTGTTTCTTTGTTTTATAGCCACATATTAAGACTGATCGTCAATCATGAAGGCCAGAGCTTGTAGAGAAACAGTGGTCAGCTTTTGCTGTTCGAAGTTTGCTGCCATCTTCCTTTTCCTGGCTGTGTTTGTCTTCATCTTTGTGTATTTTAACATGGACGTCCTGGAGGTGAGAATTAGGTCTTGAGTGGGACTGCTTGAAGGGTGGACCCTGTTTGAAATTCAGTCAGATTTCAGGACATTGTTCTCATATGCAATGTGGCTTTGGATAACAGTAATGTTCATCAATATTTGTCAACAATGATGTTTTAGGAAAATGGTTCTTTTGCTAACAATCATGCATTTGACTGACAGCAGAAACTCCTTATTCAAATATTTATATTTTTATATATTTTCATTTTATTATGGAAATTAGTGGAAACAGATGATTCCACAATGAAAACCCGATGCATTGAGAGAGTACTGTTACAAATTGACATTTATATTTGTACATTCACTTTTGAAATTTATATGAAGAGGAAACACAAAACTACATTAGGTTTCCACCAGAATAACTAATATGAACACTTAACTTGTGTTAAATATTAATATCATAGTCAAATTGTAACATTGTGTTGTTTGAAAATTTATTAAGAAAGATTTTTTTTAAAAAGGAGAAATAATGCTCTCTGATAAATAACACACCTGAAATTCATCAACGTGTATAAATGTAGACAAGCAATATGAAAAGCAACATTTAAATTATTGCTACAGTTGTTACTGAAATGGACTGCAAGGATATTCTGACTGTAGTTTTCCTCCCTTTCTCTTTTTCATGTTGCTGTTATCACTGAGACTTTGATCAGCTTCTTTCATCAACCCCTACAAATATTCAGTGATTTTCTGATGAGGGGCAGGAAAAATCTTCCTTTTGTTTCATTTAGTTCATTTGTCTTACATTATAATTTTTTTTTATATATCTTTGTCACTCTCTTGACCCCTGCCACTTTCAGCATAAAGCAATCTCCACCTTCCCTGCTCCAAAACCTCACCTGCAACACCGCTTCTGCAGCTTCCAGCCACGGTCCCCTGAAGATGCTCTGGAGGAACGCCTCCTATTAGACTCCATTGCTTGGCCTGAAACTCCATCCTTGCCAGTTCCTCTTTCCCTGGAGCAGACCACCGATCCTGCCCACAGCACCTTCACTATTCTCCCAGAGAAGGGTGGACGACAGTGGCATGTAGGGGATCAGCTGGAAGTTATCATCAAAATGTATGACTTCCAGGGGCGTCCTAAGAAGTCTGGGGGAGATGTCTTACTCGCCCGTTTGCACAACCGGGCACTTGGTGCAGGTGTGGCTGGACAAGTGCTGGATCATCTCAATGGCTCCTACTCTGCTGTATTTTCTTTACTCTGGGAGGGAAGCGCACAAGTTGAGGTGATGTTTGTTTCATTAGTCTATTTTCTAATTGACCTTTAGCTAAGCCCCGCCCCTTTTAGTTACTGTTGCTAGGCCTGTCAATTTGTACTGTCTAGAGATTCATCACTCAGAATCCTTAGTAATTTTCAAAACAATGGGTCCTTGATTTCATACAGTGGTTGGATTGTTTGATATGATGTTAATCATTCTCATCAAAATCAAGATAACCAGCAATCAAATATCTGATCTCCCTCTAGCACTATCTAGGAAATAAATATTATCCTCTTTAGCATAATTTAATTTGGCAATGGATTTTCTAAAACTCAGTGTGTCTAAGAGTGATATATACCACTGACATATTGAGATATTGGTTTCTTCCACTGAGTGGCAACTATTGGCAGCATATAAACCGGCTAATATACAGCAGTGAGAAACAGATGCATCTAAACTTTTGTCATCATTCAACAACAGCACAGCAGGAGAAAAGGACACATATTTATTGACATTGGCATATACCATTGAGTGAAAAAAGGGGTCGACCACTCCCACAACATATATACCTTATATCATATAAGAGTAATGTTTAGGTGACATTTACAAGGATGTTCCAATATTCTGTTAACATCACAACGAAAAATCAGGATTTCTCAGGATTTAGCCATGAGTTCAAAGTTCTCATAGTGAAAGCCCAGAAATAAAATTTGAGATCAGGTCAGTTCTGACCACCTACATTGCAGTATTTGATTCTGAAAACCTTTTTTCCAAATGAAATGAGAAATGAGGAATGAGCTGCTAGTATTTTATTGAGGTAACACTTTACAATAAGGGTACATTAATTAATATCAGTTAATGCAGTAATAAGCATTAAACAGTTAATCAACAATTTACTAATGTGTCTAGTAATCATTTACTAATGGTATTCATGTTAACTAGGGTGTTAATTTATACACTATTTAATAGTTTATAAAGATGCTATTAATATTAGTTAATGCAGTAATAAGCATTAACTAACAATTAATTTACAATAGGCAAGAAACTATTAACAAATATCTCTTGTTGACATTTATTAAGAATTTATATGTTAATTAGGATACTAACTAATATTAGTAAATGGTTGATAAAGATATTAATTAACATATATGTCATGAAGTTCACCGCTAAGTCATTTCATTAAGAGAAAACTGTTTTTATAAATGTTTATTTGATTTGATTTATTGATTGGGACAGTGTGCAGTTTTTAAATATTAAAGATGCACTGCACCGGAGTTAGCTCAAAGCTAATTTACATCAGCAGTCCCCCACAATCAAAACATACAACAGCACAACAACAAACAGTGCAAAGAAAAAAACATACAGAACACATTATACAAAATACAAAGCTACACAAAACAGCACATCACATAGCCCCACAATGTCAATTAGAAATTAATAATGTAAACTTGTTAAATTGACTTGTATTGTCAAAAAGACTACCTGTGCGAATGAGAAGACCATAGATGGAGTTTAGACTCAGTGGTCACACAGCTGATTGGACTTTAGTAGATTTTTTAATTTGGCCTTGAATGTATTGATTGAACTGCAGTTCTTCATATCATCAGTCAGGACATTCCACTGAGTTGTGGCTTTCACAGAGAAAGCTGATTGCCCAAATGCAATGCGACAAAATAATATGATATAATCTTGTATAGAGGATATTCTGGAGGATCTAATAGAACTTACTGAGCAAGTGTACACAATGTCACATAGTGGTGGAGGGGCCAAACCATTTAAACTTTTATAAACTAGGCACAAATTTAAGAATAATCTAAAATTCTCAAAGTTCAGTAAATTGTATTTCTCCAGTACCCTACAGTGATGGAAATACACTGTCAAGAGTTTTCAGAGTTTGTTTGTATAAGGAGTCAAGAGGTTTTATGGCTGTTTATTTAAGGGTAATGATTGTCTACTTATTAACTGGAAATCAATTCATCATGACAACCAGCTGTTATCAACATGATTCATTCCAAATTTAAATAGACGAAGACTTTATGCTACATGTTAAAGGAAATGCAATTATTTTCTTTGGAAAATTTGACAATTTTACCATTCTTTGAGAAGAATAACGAAAAAGTGATTTAACAATTTCACTGTTCTATGACAATAGCCACAAAAAAGTTTTTCTCACAGACTTGCCAATTGCATGTTATTTTGAAAACTAAATTTTGAATTAAAATCAAAGAGCCTTTAAGAGGAGTTGCAATGAAAAACATGTTTTTGAGTGAAGGGGATCTCTGAAAAGGGGAACCATATATTTTACCATATATGTTCTGCAATGTTACATTATTAGTAAGACATTATAATCACAGAGTAAGTAAACTGAAAAACTTGTACCATATGTTCTATAGTGTTACTAACTATCTGTCCTCCTTAAGGTGTAGCCACCACATGTAGACAGCTAGCCAAACCCAATTCACAAATGACATGAGAGTCAGGATGAAGCCTTCAGCGCCAAATATTTATTGCAGACTCAAGGTGCATGAAGATGTGAAAACAGGGTGTAACTGAAAGGACAAAATACAACATAATTACTGTAATGTTTGCTATACAGTAGGGATGTGCAGAGAGCCCAGTATTTATATTTGTATTTATATTTGTTGAGGCAGCAAAATTATTTATATTTATATTTTTTATTCTAATAAAAGTGGAAATAGGTGTTAAAACACAGTTTTTTATTTTTATTATGCTTTTAATTTTAGGATATTAAAGTGTTAAAATAAGTGTTTATGAATAAACAATCTTAAAAAGGAAGTCCCCACACCAGGTCACGAACTTGAGTCTTCCAGATCATACATTACTGCGCTGACTACTGAGCTAAAACCAAGTGCATTGCAAATGTGCAGCCAGACCTCTACTTATTTATACACCCATAACACAGAGACAGCACAGCATGTAACATGTAGGGAAGAACTTCAAAGGTGATTATTGCTTTGCACTTTTCATGTATTGCCTATTTTTTACAACCTAAGTTTGTGGAAAGGATAAAGGGAGCAACAGGTTATGGAGAGTCACTTGAAAGCACTTCGCTTGTGTCAGTAGCAACTCCGGGAGTGATGTCCAAATAAAGAACTGTGCGTCATCTAGCAGGTGGATGTGACTTCCCTCTTTGAGACCTGCTGATAGACGTAACAGCAGAGCAGAGGAGAGAGACTGGGATAGTGATGTAACCGACCTGCATGCTGGTATTTGACATGAGTTTTTTTCCACTCGAAAACAAATAATTTTTAAAATATTTCCGCTATATATACATATATATATATAATATACACTGCTTCATTTAGCTCTGGTAGATGGATTTGTCACTGACTGCTATGTCTCAGGTCCTCCAGCTACTCCTCAAGCTTTTTGTCCCAAGTGGGGTTGGTTAGTCCACCACACCACACCGCACACACCTTCCACACATGCACATCACATTACTGACTTCACTGATGTCCCCACTCCATACTTTAAATATTTAGTTTTTCTATAATTTCTTTAATTTGATTTAATGTGGCTTGATTTCTTTAGAAGATAGGAGTATGCATGCACATCCAAACCCAAGAGAGCAGGTGCTAGGCTGAAAGTTAGAAAATGTAAAAAAACAAAGAAACAGCTAGCACACTTGATTTGTTTAGTAAATGTATCTTTTGTTACCTTTGTATCATGGTGTGTCTTCCTTGTGTTGTGCCAGGTCATAATATGGTAGGTACATTGTACTAAAAGTGTGCTTGTGATGTAAGGATCATAAAATAAACAAGACAGTACCATGTAACAAAATGTACCAACACAAGCTCAGCTTGTTGTTACCAAATAAATATAACTATAAGGGTTAAACATTCAATAGGAGCTCAGTTCAAAGAAACAAGTCCCTACTGAAGCACTTGTATTCCATTTAGGGTATGATGCTACTTTGTTTATCTGGGCTCTGAGGAGTAAATATGAAAAGATAAAGTGGTTAACGTTGGCAGGTTTATTACAGTGCATTTCAGTTTATGCAAAATTGAAAAAAACTGAAAAACATGAAAATGAACATGAAAAAAATGAAAATTGATCTTGTAACCAAGAATGAAATGAAATAAAATAAAATGTCCTTAGTTTTTTTTTAGCACAATGTATTTGTTAATGACATTGTACATGTCATGAAATGTTACCTTCTTTGACAGTTCTCCTGTTTCAGCATAGTTATTCAATAAAATGTCATGTTTTAGTTAGTATTCTGCCCTCCAGGCATTTCTATTCTGTAGTGTTATTTGGCTAATTGTACAGCTGTTTTGGACAACTTCCTTTGTAGACAGGAAGTAGGAAAAGAAAGTACATGTTGGCCACAGGATGTTAGATTTCAGCCCAACCAGAGCATCTGGTTCATCTGCTGCCATCAGGGCTCAACGTCGAGGCTTGTCTGCTTGTCCGGGACAAGTGGATTGTTTTGTAGGGCAAGTGGATGAGAAATTTACTTGCTCCGCTAGAAAAGTTAAAAGTCATAAGCAAAAAAAAAAAAAAAAAAATTAAATGTGTCTTCACGTTATGTTGGGGTTGCCCCTAATATTGGCTGACCTCCCACCCCTCCTGAAAGAACCAAATAAAAACAAATGTAACTTATACTAGCAGGATAGTGAGAGCATGATAAACGCACGTAAATGCCATTTAGCAACCTCTCAAATTCAGATGTTGCATTTCCACAAACTTTCCATCACTTTACAGCTGTTTGCTCAGACCAGTTTCTGTTGTAGCTTGTAGAAGCGCTGATTTTGTTTCTGTTTGAACACTGTAGCCTTGTATCAGACACGGAGACGGCTGTTACTGTTAACACGGCTGAAGCTAGCAGGCAGACTGAAGCCGCTTTCATGAGACAGACAAATGAATCAAAGTTCAGAGGACGATATATGACATTAACTGACGTGCAACATCAAAAAATAATGTCAGACAAAGGACCACAGTGATGTCTTAGTAACATTGCAGAACATATAAGGTAAAATATATGGTTGTGGAAGAATAATTTTCAATGTCATCACAGGGACAGTGTACAGGATGGGTAATCATTAAGACTTATGGAAACGTCAGCGCTCATGATATTTGACTACTTGCCGATGAGCACTGGTGATATTTGAATCATTTGCCTATAACTTGATTATCAAAGGCCACAGGCCCTCTTTTTATTTTTACTGTTAGGGAGGTGTGAGTCACCATTGTTTCTAAACCTCTGTTTCAAAATGATATTTGGATCACTGCCAAAATGTCAAGGTCACTAATGATGTTAGTGGCATGTTATTAAATTATCATTAGCTATTATAATTAAAATTAAAATTGTTAAATGCTCTAAATAAAATAACTGCATTTCCCTTTAACATGTAGCATAAAGTCTTCATCTTTTTAAATTTGGAATGAATCATGTTGATAACAGATGGTTGTCATGATGAACTGATTTCCAGTTGGAAATGCTTCACTAAAGGTTAATAGCTGTGTGATTGTTTCAAATTTACAAGGGTCCCAAAGCATTAATAAATGGTTAATTGTGGTTAAGTAACATTTATTCAACACTCTGATGCATTTATGAAGTGTTAGTTAAGGGATACATGTTTTCAACTTTACGATAAGCATTACAAAGAGCATTAATAAATGATTAATTATGGTTAAGTAATGCTTATTCAGCCGTCTTTTGCATTTATGAAGTGTTTCTTGCTTTTTCTCTTAATGAAATGGCTTGGCTGTGAACTTCATGACCTACATCTTAACATCTTTATCCAACATTTACTAATATCAGTACCTTAATTAACATGTAAACCCTTAATAAATGTTCACAAGAGGAGACATTGATAACAGTTACTTAATGCTTATAATTGTATCAATTAACTAACTAAAAAAATAGACCCCCCTCAAAACTCTTTAAATGCATAAGTATTGCTCTTACCACAACCCCATGAACATCACTTCAACATGTTGAGAAATCCAAAGACTGACAGATCTGCTCTGTGTAGTTACTGTTGCTAAACTATGATTGGTCAATTGCTTCTCGGGGGAGGGGTTTAGTGAATGATCCGTTCTCCAGACATGGGCATCTGGAGATGTTACTGCTATAACAGAGGCCAAATAATGGGGTTGAACTTTGAACTCTGATTCTCTGTCCTATCAGGTGACACTGGTTCACCCCAGTGAGGCTGTCACTGTGCTACACAGGCTGACCAGAGAACAGCCAGATAGGATTTATTTCCAGAGTGTCTTCCGCTCAGGCTCAGTCTCTGAAACTACCACCTGTAATGTCTGCCTGCATCAAACCCAGCAGCCACTGTGCAACTACACTGACCTCCACACAGGCGAGCCATGGTTCTGCTACAAGCCAAAGAACCTGGGCTGTGATACCAGGATCAGCAACTCCGTGGGAGAGTTCAAGCACAAGCTCAAGGCTAAGGAGGAGAAGCTTTTTCAAAGGTGAGTGAGCAGAAAGACAGGACTGGCATTTTGTTGGACTTCTAATAAATATGTATCTAAAGTTTTACTCATGTATCTCCTTAGTGGAAAATTGTGTAATTTCAGACAGCAAAGATTGAATTTAGAGATGTTTATAGTCTAAGATAATACAAAATGAAATAGATTTACTAAGTGGGAGGAGCCTGAGGCGTTTTTCACCATTCTGTATTCCCATTTCAAATTTGTTGACGTTACTTACCCAATGTTACTTAACATTAGGGGGTCCTAGAGGAAACTTTACCAGAGATGCTGGGCTGAGATAACTTCCCAACTCCGCCTATGATAGAATGCCAAATTGGATTATATTTATATATATATATATATATATATTATATAATAATGTACTGTATTGCACTGTATTGTATTGTGACGTGTCTTTTGCACAGTCCAAATATATGTATAAAAATATAAAAAAAACAAAATGAAGCATAATGCTCAGGCAGAGCACTGAATTTGTGCTGGTTTCGGCTGATCTGCTGCAGCAGCTCCCTTCATCATCCCAACCTTGATGTCATGTGATTTTTTAAGATAAGATAAGATAAACCTTGATTAATCCTTGGGGGGAAATTCAGGTGTCATAGCAGGCAACAGCAATGAGAATGAAACACAGGAGAAGTAGAGGTAAGAGTAAAAGTCCAGACTCAAACCAAGATAATAACAATATAAATAAAAATAAAGATAAAATAAAATACTGAGCTGATGGCCCTAAATATCTGCACTGGGTCTTCAAATAAGTGAATGAGTGGACGTATGTACAGTCTATCAGTAAATGTAAAGATGTTAATCGGTACAGTCTATCAATAAACAGTCTCAGTCTATCAATCACTATCTATCAATAGATATAAATGTACATATACGAATATGAATAAACATATGAATCCATATATTCATGTCCATGCAAGATTCAGTAGTTAAAGGTGTAATGTGTAAGAACTGGCCAGAATTTTTGTTTAAAACATTCCCAAATTAACTAAAATTATCAACAGAATGTGAAGAAATAACAGTTTTGACATCATGTCAAAGACCCATATGTATTGTGTTGCAGAGATATCTACAGAAGTTATCATGCTAATCAGCTAGCCCTGGCCCCGTCTGGCCTGTCCTGTCTTGTAATACCACTTTGTACCACAGGGGCAATAGTGACTTACTGTAGCATCTAGTCTACCCTCAGATCAACATGAGCGGAAGAAAAAGCAGCGCTGCCTTGAACCTTGGCAGTAATTCAGCCTGCCACACTGCCAGGCTGAATGTTGTTGAAATTTCCGCTGTAGGACTGTTAATATGTCATTTTATTACGTTTGAATATTTTTTCAGGTGAGAAAGTAACCATGTAGTTTATCCAAATAACGCCTATTTGGGGAGTTGCACCGAAATGAAAGCGTGTCCAAATTACATTAAATTTTGACACTGCACTCCCTTTGTTCCACAGCAACGCACCCGCCAAGTGTGGAGTTGATTATTCAAGAGATACACAAAGGATATACATGCAGACATACAGACAGAGATTCCTTCCTTTAGTAGATAGACTAGTGCAGTACCCGCTCAAAACATGCCTGTTAGGAACATGCTGACTGCTTATTATTTCTCGAAAACCACATATATATGTATAAACTGACAATGTATCAATTAAAATGATATGGATTTAATGAATTAAATGGTTTAAATCCAGAAAGAAACTTCACCATTGAGACTAAACTGAGGTTGAACTGTAGAAGCAGTTTACGGCCTTCGATTGGTTCATCCTGCTGCCCATCAAACGTGTTGGCACACCTATTGGCTAGTTTTACTGCCACCATCTCTGTTCTTTCTCCTGTGTATGCTCGTTCTTCTCTCTCGAGCAGTTTAACTGAGCGGGACCCACTCAGCAAGTCCGATCCCAGAAGCCCTACCCCACTGCACTCAGACACAGAGCTGAGCAGCTCGCTGTTCACTTGTTTATTCAAAGTTTATTAATATTAAATGTGTTGCGTGTCCAAATTGCACCAAATTTCGACAGCGCTCTCCCTCGTATACCCAGCAATACACCCACCAAGTGTGAAGTAGATCGGATGAACAGTTCTCGAGATATGCAAAGGACAAGCATGCATACATGGAGCGGCTGTGGCTCAGGAGGTAGTGGGTGGACCACTAATCAGAGAATTGGTGGTTCGATTCCCAGCTCCTCCAGTCCACATGTCGAAATGTCCTTGGGCAAGATACTGAACCCCAAATTGCTCCCGATGGCAATCAGTTTGTGAATGTGTGTGAATGATTAGATTCCCTCCAATGGGCAGGTTGGGACCTTGCATGGTAGCAAGTATCCATGCATATAAATATGTGTGAATGGGTGAAAGCGCTTTGAGTGGTGTGAAGACTAGAAAGGCACTATACAAGTACAGTCCATTTACATTTACATTTTACAGACAGAGATTTCTTGCTTTTTATAATGAAATGCATAACGAAGGTCATGATATTGTAAAACTATTTCTATTAGCACAGGCAGAGCCCTCCACTGGCCTATGTGGGTGATACTCTAATCACACTCACATATTTGCCCACTGAAATTTGCATAAATGTAGCCAGCCAATCAGGATGTGCCTACCTGAATATGTGTGGAGCCCACAGTATATAAGGCAGCAAGACCACCTCTTCAGTGAGCAGTGTAAAAGTGGCTTTGCCCCTTGGTGGAGGGCTCTGCCTGTGCTAATAGAACTAGGGTTACAATATCATAACCTTCATTCCATTTCACACAGGCTCCACCCTCCACTGGACTCCATGGCTACAGTGGGTGGAGCCTGATGAATGAACACCCTGCCTCAACATAACATTAGACCCAGTCTCACTGATCCTGACTGGCTAAAGGTTAGTTGCAGCAGCCCTCCTACTTCTTATAACCTAGGCCATCTCAGCGGAGAAGTAGGGGGCCCCAGCCAACCCAGGTAGTACGCAACTGAACTGGGTAAAGCCATGGCCTAACCTCGTAGGTGTCCACTAACAAGCAACAGACCCTCTGCACACCTCATTCCCCAGGTCATCAAGGAGCGTGGAAAACTGCAGGTGTATCATGCCCAGATGGGGGTCAGATGAAACACAACTGGCACATATTCGACCTTTTCACCAGTCCTGAGTCATTCCAGCAAGCACAGACTGTGAAAAGAGATAGAACCATATGAAAGGTAAGGGGCATAGACCATGACGCGCATATGTCCTCAACACTCTTCCACTAAACAAGGCCACTGACACTGCCACATTGCCGCACTGCCACACTGCACGCAGAGTTTGCTGAAGGTGTGGGGAGCCAGGGAATAGTCAAACGGCAGTCTGTTGTACTCGTAGGCTATCCCTTGGAAGGCGAAATGAATATTCCTGCGCAGGTGGGGTGGGGGGGTCCACACACTGCCAGATATCTGAGAGGAGAGGCAAGGCAAAAACCCCCTGGGCTGGACAAGACCGTAAAAACCCTCATGGAGATGGCTTGCCAGAAAGTGGGTGGAAGTGGTGTGGGGGCGAGGTAGAGGTGGAGGCAGCATCAGCCCAACTTGACCTGCCATGACAGTCATTACCTGTGGGAAGTCCCAACAGACAGATGTCAGCGGCGGAGTTCCATGGAACGCTGACGTACTGGGCACCAATGAGATGTCCATGATGCTGTCATCTCAGCGAGGATGACCGGAAGTGGCGACAGTGTGTCATCAGCTGGAGTGGGTTTCTCAGCATCATCAATCATTCATGAGGAAGTGATCCTACCGCTGCTGGCCTCTAATCTTGGGGAGCTCTCAGCAGTCCATGCAGGATGGTGGCTGCTGAACACCTCTCTCCGTGCGGTCTCATCCGAGGTACTTGAAGCAGAATTCATGAGGCTGTGCTGGCTATGGGGCTGGGACACAGTGAGTGACAAGTTTTTTGAAGCGGCAACTCCATCCTAGGAGAAAGCAGATAAATAGGCAAACCTCGCTGTGAATGAAGAGAAAAGGATGGCAGATAGTGGTCTCGCTGCCTTACATACTGTTGGTTCCACATGTATTCAGGTAGGCATATCCTGACTGGCCAACCACGTCTATGCAAATTTCAGTGGGTGAATACATGCATGTGATTGGAGGAGAGTATTACCCATAGAGTCCGGAGGAGGAAGGAGCCTGTGTGAGATAGGAAATCCAGTTATATGTAATGTTGAATATTTACTTCCAAGCAGTTGTTTCTCATATTAGTGCTTGATTGAACTTTTTGTCCTCCTTTCATGTGTCTTCCTTTCTTATGTTGTTAGTCTTGTAATGTGTGTAAAACATTTTATTATGCATGTTTTTCTTCAGTGGTGTCAACATGAAAATCTCCATTCGAGCTTCAGGATCTGACAGTGTCACCGTGTTGCCAAAAAAGAAAGGTAATGCACAATTTTTACTACTACTGTCACCATAACCTGTATGAATAGTAATTCAAAATCGAATATTCTACAGATTATTAGAAATAAAACAGTCAGAGAAATGAACATGTGTAAAACAGCAAAAAAAGAAAACAAACCAACCTACCACTTTATTGTAGATAGCATTCTCCTGTAGAGCTGCCAGTTTGAAAAGAGTGATATCTAGTCATTGGGGAATAAAGATAAGCCATAAGAGGTTTTTAAATGACTGTATACCATTTATACTATTTGCATGTACCAGTGCCCCATTAGAAATAAATCTGCATGATTATTATCTATCTTCCACATATGTAGGCTACTTTTTAAATAAGCACACACAATTAAGTTTCTGCACAGTCAAATCTCAAAAAGCATATCATGAAGGTGCTCTCATTTCATCTTCCAGTCACAGCAGTGTAACATGTAATATATACTTGAATAACCACTTGAATAAAATAAATAATATTCCTCCCATCAAAATACTGGGTGAATTTTAGAAAGAATGAAGAACACAGACATCAGTCAGTATCAGTCATTCCTCTTGTCCTAATGTGCTTGTCCTCCTCCCTCTGCTGCTGATGTGAATCAATACCTGCAGGTGCCCTCTAGTAGAGAGAGCAGAGGCTGGTTTGTCTCAGCCAGTAGCTAAGTTTATAAGAATATGCCAAATTTTAATTTAATGCTACATACAGACAGCTTTCGTTTTAGCTTGTTCATAACAATTAGCTGTTAGCCTAACCAGCATGCTATGGTTGTAAAATATACTGACAGTGGACAGGACACTGTCGGCAAAGCAGTTGAAAGTACTGCTTTTCTACATGTTTATGCCTGTTGAGCAAGTGGTTTGATAAATTACTTATTGGCTTTTTACTTGTGAAGGTTTTATTGGGCTTACAGCAATGAATGTAGTTGTTTTCAACTCAAGTAAAACATTATCATCACTTCACCTGGTTCACTGTCTCCACCAGCCTCTCTGCTGCCCACTCTGAGCCGCTCTGTGTGTGTGTGTGTGTGTGAGCCCCACCCTCGGTCAAACACAGAGAGCAGAGGAAAGGACAGAGAAGCTAGCAAAACCATAAATGACACCAAAACGTGGTAGAGAACTCTCTACATAGTTTTTGTCTGTGTTATAATGGTACAGAAAACCTTGCATCACTCTGTTTTGCACACAGACTGGAAAGTTTCCAAGCGAGAGTGTTATTGATGTGGGAGGCTTCGTGTGTTGGACCAATCAGGTGTCACAATAAACATGGATCTTACCATCAGGTCAAAAAAGCAATGAAAGGGAGGGGGGGACTGCATGCTGGCAGATCTGAATGAATGTAGCTGCCTCGTGTTTTTGGCAGGATTAAACTTAATAAGTTTGTGTTTTGACATTTTTGCTCCTGATGGCCAGTCTGGGCCTGTGTTTGTTTCTTGTTTCTTGCAGTTTTGAAGAAAGTTTTCTACATTCATATGTCTAGTTAGCCGTATCCTTTAACTCCTCCTCAGATCAACAAGAGGTAAAGAGCAGCATTGTGCAGTTTGGACCTGCTGGTTATTACTTCCAGGGTGTGTGGCAAGCACTAGGTGGCACCACAGTCCGCCAGTTCAATACTCCTTCTGCCATCAACCAGTGTCTAAAAGGGAAGTTTGTTCACCTTCGTGGAGACTCCACCATCAGGCAGTGGTTTGAGCACCTCAACGCAGTACTACCAGGTAGTTCATCTACAGAAAATCTCTGGCAAAGGTTTGATTTTGTTCACACTGCAGATTAATGTGTCCCAATTTTGTCCTTCTGTAATACTTTTAGATCTAAAGGAGTTTAATCTGCACAGCCTGAGGAACCTTGGACCTTTCATGGCCTTAGACTATGCAAACAACATTTTGATTAAGTACCGATTCCACGGTCCCCCTGTCCGTTCTCCCAACCACGTCCCAGCCATCGAGCTGCACTACATTGCCAATGAACTAGACCGCTTAGTTGGAGGCACCAACACTGTTGTTGTTTTTGGCATCTGGGCACACTTTGGCTCTTTCCCCATTGAGCTCTACATCCGACGGCTGCAGAGCATTCGCAGGGCAGTGGTGCAGCTGCTGGACAGGGCTCCAGGTACGCTAGTTATCATCCGGACAGCAAACCCCAGAGTTTCAACGCTTTTTGTGTCACTCACCAACAGTGACTGGTACTCGCTACAGCGTGACAAGGTGCTCAGGGCCATGTTCAAAGGACTAAATGTTCATCTGGTTGATGCTTGGGAGATGGTCTTGGCCCACCACCTGCCACACGACCTCCATCCACAACCTCCCATTATTAAGAATATGATCAATGTTGTCTTGTCCTACATATGCCCTCAAAAGGGCAGCTAGAGTCATATTTGTTGGGGGAAAGGAGTGGGAATCCAACCACTCGTGTTGAGTTTACATGTTTCTATGTTTTCGCCAGATGCTGAAATGGACCTAATATTTCATGCCTTAAAATCAGTTTTAAGTTGAACACAGAGAATCTTTCCCCCTTCAGCAGATGAATGAGAGAACAGCCTTCTAGTGTCAAACTCTCCACATACATCATTCTGCACAGTGAAGCTCAAACATCCAACTGAAGTGACAAAAAGCAAAACACATTTTTGAGTGAAGCAGGACTTTAAAAAAAGACCTTGCAAGACTAAATGTTAACTGCACAAAGTATTCAATTGTTACTGTATCTTTGTTGCAACATTTAAATGCCTTGTTCACTAACCAGGACCATGCGAACAAGAATATGGATTTGAAATAGTTTAATTGAGAATAATGAAAGAGAGCTGAGATGTTGAATGATGGGTGGGTTGGGGGACCAGAGGAAGGGATTAGGGATGGAGGGATGAAGGGATGGAGGGAAGAAGGAAAGAAGGGGTGAGGGTCGAGGCATATGGGATGGAGCATTGAGGGGATGAAGGTCGAGGGATGAGATACCCCCCCCCCCCCCCCCCCCCCCCTCATGTTAATGGAGTGGACAAAATATTAGGAACACCATTCAATATAATGCACCCCATTACACCACCATCACCACCAGCCCTTTCTGATAATGTTGACTAAATCTGCAAATTTATAAGCTTCATAAATATAGAATTTATGGTAGAGTTGTTGTATTGGATTGCATTAGATTGCACAGTCGTTCCTAATAAAGTGTCAGGTGAGTGTATGTTCTTTTATTATATTCTAATTTGATATATTGACATATCTGACAATTAAAATGAACGTTGAACCTACGTACCACTCCGAAGAGTATGTGTATTTCGATTTGTAGGGTGAATCTGTGAAATGGTTTAGATGTAGATTTCAAGCAAGGTACAAATGTATATCAGTTCAAGAAGATGTACAAAAAATATTTTTTGAGAGGTACAGGGATGAGGAAGGGGCCTTGTTTCTCTCAGGACTGTGATGCTCGTTGTTGATGATGATGTTGTTGCTGTTATTCCTTTTTTTCTCTGTGAGTGTTGGGACATGCTGGGTGGGCACCTGCACGATGATTATGTATGTTTAAATAGGATAAACATTAAGGCAATTATTTAAGTTATATTTGATTAATACTGAGGTAAATTACCTTAGTATTAATCATGTATAACTTAAATATTATACATACATTATAAATATTATATTATACAACTTAAATATTTATCTTAGATAAATATTCAAGTTATACGTGTATACTTTTTCTTTCTCCTTTCCAGATGTAATATTTATCTATGTTGATATTGAGAATTTGCTGTATATGTTTACCGTTCATTTTACTGGTTATACTTGTTTTGTATTCTTACTAATCATTTGCTGCATATTGGAAATTAAAAAAACAAAAAATAAAAAACCCTTGAACAATTCCAGGAGGGTTCCTGCACCTTCAGCAGTTGGAAGCGTAATAAAGTCAGCTGTTAAATCCCCAGAATAAGAAGGAGAGGTAGCAGAAGAATGGATAGTGAGGAGAACATAATTGTGATTGTGAGAACTTATGAAGCTACTATCTACTATCTCTTTTTTTTGTTTGTTTGTTTTGTTTTTATTTTGTTTTTATTTTTACAGCTATGCTGGTAAGAGACAAGTGTCACAATCTGCTCCTCAGTCCCTCTATGCAGCCATGTTCTCTTATCCCCAGGCCTCTGCATTGCTCTCTGACTCTGTCTCCAGCCCCTGCTCACTTCTCCCAGTGTACTTTCCTCCAACTCCCCAGACCTGCCGTCCTCAAGCTGTCCACCAGATGCCCTCAGACTTTCCCCCCTTTCCCCATCTACACACCTGTTCCCACTTCTTATCAGTCCTGCAGTTACCTGGCCTGTCTGCCCACTCCTCACCTGCAACTCATTCCCTCATCAGCCACTCACTACTTATACCAGTCCACTTCCATCGTTCCATAGCCTCTGTATCTGTGTTTTGGTCATCTGTTGTTCCTGAGTCCTGTTGCCTGCCTGTTTTGGACTTTGTTTACTGCACTTTTTATTACTGCCTGCTCCTTGTCAGATGACTTTGCCTGTTTGGACTGCTTTCTCTGGTTTTGACCCTTACCCACCTCACCATCCAGTAAGCCTTTGTACCTCCATTTTGTGTATTAAATCATTGAATTGCATCAAGCGCTGCTTCAGATGTCTGCATTTGGGTCCTTCCCCTGTATCTCTGTTGCCCCTCTTTTGCACCAGCTGTGACAACAAGCACCATGCATACTGGGGCAGTTTTTATGGGACATGGCATATGGGAGTGGTTTAGAATAAAAGGTATCAACAACATGAGATACTGTGGGAGGGATACATGCTACAGTGTTTTATTTGCGTACTACTCATAAATTACCTGGATGTTAAGCAAAGAGAACAGACTTTGCTGCAAACCAGTGGGCTATACTTCAGGATCAAGCTGGGTTTTTTCCGGAGTTTGCTGTGTTCCCCTAAATGAATCTCTGCTGAGGTAAGACATGTATTCATTTTGTAAAATTGTATTTTCTTCTCTTTTATAATTAATATTGTATTGATTTATTTGTTTTGTTTTTTAATCTAATAAATAAATTTTTTTATTTCACTAGTATTATTATTTTTATTATTATTATTATTATAGCATTTGCATTAGTCTCGAACTGTTTTACTGTTTACTGTCTACATTTGTTTTGTTTGTTTTGTTTTTATATTGATTTGTGATGGCAATAGGTACAGTGCAGGTAGAAATATGAATGCATGTGTATGTGGCCTGTGCTCATTTATCTTTATAAACACAACAGTAGTGAAATACCCTGAGTTGAAGTGGGGATAAGTGTCAATAAGTTAACATAATAAAGCATAGTCCATTAATTCATCATTTACCACACTTTAATTTCCTTTATGTATGATCAAGTGGTGGAATCTTTTTGGCCATCAAAGGCCTATTAATCTGATAGGGACAAAACACAGGAGCAGCAACCGAAGTTGAAAAATACTGAAACAATATCAAACAGATAAAGTAATGGCTCAAAAACATGGGGCTCAAGTGCATGACTCAGAGATACTGATAAAAAGTTCAAATTGTTCACCTTTATTAAGGTAACACAGGCAAGAGCGGGTTTGGGGAAAAGGCAATGGGCAAAGACAGCTAGCAGGCAGGTAGGTAACAGGCAGGCAAAAGGCCAAAAAACGAACAGGTCATAAGAGGCAGGATAAAGATAAGGACACAATGGAGTTAATGAAGGAATGGGGAGCAGGTGAGCAGGTGGATGTGGGGAATCAGGTGACTGGGAAAGGTGGGAGGGGCTGGGGATACTCCAGGGCAGATGGGACTCACTGGGTACATCTCAAGTCTCTTATTTTATGGCTCCTGGCTTATTTTGCTCGGAGGAGCGAGGAGCGAGGAAACACGAGAGCTGTCTTCACGGAAGTCTTTTACCAGCCAACATGCACCCTTATTCGATATCAATTATTGATTGGACGCTGCAGCTGATCAGACTGATCTGTTACATCACTGCAGTTTCATACCGAAATGGAGACAGATTACAGATTAAATTTAAGTGTATCATTCCCAAGTTTTATGTTTTATTTGTTAATTGTCAGTCTTATCAACAAAACCATAACGAACTTTCATTTATTAGAAAGATTTTTTTTTCATGATGTTATTTCCTCCATTAAACTGTTTCTTGCTGACAGATAGACTCTTCTTGACTTTAATTTTTATCCATAATAACAGTTAAACACATTTATAGTTTACATCATTTATCGTCATTTCCATTCATATCAAAAGATACAGATGCAAATAATCAATAAATAGTAAACGCATTCTGCGGGTAGAAATGATTCCTGTGCGTCTGAGCAGGACACAGTATAAATGCAAGACGCAGGTTTTTATTTAGGTGTTTGTTAAACAGATAACAGGCTGCAGAGAGGAAACGGCTGCTCTAGCGGTGATAACTGCGAACCTTTATTAGTGTCAGCACAGTGCACGTGTGCAGACACAAACTCCATCACAAGTTTCTACAGCTGTTAAAGCCGACTGACAGCTGATCCAGCTGTGATCAGCTGTCACCGTCATCAGAAACGGACGTCGCCTCACATGACGCTTCAGAGGAGAGGACGTCTCATATCTCTAAACAAATGTTCTAGTTTCCTCTCTCCTCGCTTGGTTTCCTTGCGTCTCTCCTTGCATCCATGGTGGGAGGGACTAAGACGCAAGGAAAAGACGCAAGTGAAGGAAACGTGGATGCAATTTAAGAGACTTGGGATGCACCCACTGAATCTGAAATGACAGGACAATTAGTGCAGATGGCAAAGGGTAAACAGAAAAATGAATAACTGAATGAAAAGATGAACTGTGAAAGATACATAAAGACATATGATTGTAACCTCACAGTCTGATTCAATAACAATGAGTTTGGAATTTGCATTTGAAAATGTGTTGAGGTTAAAACTGAGAGTACATTTTTAGATGTCTTTTTGAATCTTGGCTTGACAGCATCCCATCACCATATTTTAGCTATTTCAACAAATACATTAAATTTAAACATAGTCACTGAAATGCCAGTAAAAACCGTTAAGAAGATATGCATTGTATTAAAAAAACAACTCACTTTCCAGCTACATTTAATTTAAATATCTTAACATCTGCAGTGCACCACAATCCTGCTCACTCAGAAATATTAATCTCTAATATATGAAAACTATGATACACATTGTTCCATTAGTGTGACCAATTATAACATGAGAAATATGAGGTGATTATTCATTGATCTTATGTGTCTAAAGCTTCATACAGATTTCTTTTATTACCACATTATATGCAATAAACATTTCAGTGCAGAGGAACTGCTCTAACAAGCTGACAATCAGCTAAATTACAATCAGCCAAAATTAAAGCGGCAAGCAGCAACAAACAGGCTTTAGACTTCACAAGGGTGAGCAAAGTCACTTCAGCTAGTTTAATTCTGTTGAGGAGTGAGACAGCATTTCAGTAATTACGCACTTAAAGTTATGCCATTCGTCCCCCCTTCATTGGAAATGAACGAAACTCGGTGTGTATGTTCAAGAGACTGTAAGTTTAATCAGGATTGCTCAAAGGCGTCTTGAGTTATGAGCCAATATGTGAACCACAACCACGTGCACCAATCAATATGGCACTTCAGATTTTGGGTAATACTCACGCCCAAAGCATGCATGCCAATTTTAGTGAAATTCTGTCCATGGGGTTTTCAGATATACATTTATGGCATTTGCTGCACCCCCTATGGGTCGGGCTCACAATGCTTTGGTAAAACTATTCCCAAACATGGACTGAAGTAATGATTTATGATGACTGGACAAATGGTTAATGAGTTATGGCAAATATTTGCTAAGCCCTGCCCTTTGCAAGGATATTTTGGTTGATGTTTTTCGACCAATCTTGCCAATTTAACCTGAACTGGCTGACTACTGCATCCGACCATCTGAAAGATGTGTATAACAACCTCAGTTTAACACAGTTAATCACTAATCCTACAGGGCCAAATCCAAAAGATCATGCAAAATCAACCCTAATAGATTTAATCCTCTGCAATAGAGATGTCAAAATTACTGCTCATGGTGTATTTGACCAGTATCACTGTCCGACAACTTGTGTTAGAAACACAAAACTAAAAAGAACACAGTCACACATAGTTACTAAAAGAAATTTGAAAGCTTTTAATGAACAAGCCCTTTTAAATGACATATTTCACAGTGATATTCACTGCACCTCTTTTATCCTAGACGTCGAACTGGCTCTTGACCACTTCAGAAAATCCTTCCTTTTCATTGCCAATAAAAATGCACCATTTAAAAAATTTTAGAATAAAAAACAGGCTAAGTCCTTGGTTCTCCCCTGACTTATCTGCTCTTTTTAAGGAAAGTAATGAAGCGTCTACGAAACAAATGTACAGCTGCAGTTAGAGCTGCCAAGTCATCATACTATCTGGACTTAATTACTAACTCATATTCAGATTCAGCAAAATTCTGGAAAGCAGTCAAAAATAACAAAGCCACCACCCCTCCTCCCCCAAATCAAGTTTTATAGTTATTTTGTGACTGGACTGAATGATGTCTGTTCAGCTTTTAATAATCACTTTGCTGCTATTGCCCACTTATCTGAGGACAGACTGACAGAGACTCATTTCACAATTACAGACTGTACACATACAGCTAGCCCAACATTATAGTTCTCTATTCAACCTTTCCCCGTTGAGCATGTTCTTTCCTTGTTCTGGAAGCACAGCAAGCCATCGACATCAGGAAGTCAGTTGGTGAGAGACTGGTGGTATTTTGGACCCATTTCTTTTAAGACTGTCTGCAACTATTATTAAGGAACATATTTTCAACCTTTCTATCTTATCAGGCATAATCCCCAGTGTTTCAGCCCACGTGGTCCCTATGCACAAAGGTGGAGATATCAACGATCCCAATAATTATCGTCCAATTTCAAAACTGTCTCGTCTCTTAAAAATCCTAGAATCATTGGTGAATAGTCAGCTGAAATCATTCCTCTCAGAATAGTTGTCAGCTGTCACACTTATACACTTACGTATTAAATGATCTCATCCCCAGCATAGGTA
The DNA here is from genome assembly GCF_910596095.1 of Thunnus maccoyii. Classification (NCBI taxonomy): domain Eukaryota; kingdom Metazoa; phylum Chordata; class Actinopteri; order Scombriformes; family Scombridae; genus Thunnus; species Thunnus maccoyii. The sequence continues at coordinate 6,045,009 of NC_056555.1, read as the reverse complement.
ACAAGAAACATTGTGCTGCTATATTCATAGACTTAGAGAAAGCATTTGACAGAGTCAATCATTCTCTAATTATAGATAGACTGCTCACTACTGACTATGATAAGGATGCTTGCAGATGGTTCCAGAATTACTTGTGTGACAGACATCAATGTGTGAGGATGGGGGGAGCCCTGTCTGGATTCTTACCTGTTACTAAGGGCATGCAGCAGGTATCCATTCTGGGCCCTTTCCTGTTCACCATTTATATTAATGAAATTGTGTTTTCCCTACATGGCTGCCAAACTGTACATGGACGATACTATTTTATACTGTATCACTGATCCTGTTCAATTAGCCATTGAGAAACTGCGACTTTCCTTTCTTGCACTGCAACATTCCTTCATTAATCTCGGACTGATACTTAACGCAAATAAATCAAAGTTTGTTTTTTTCAAGATCCAAAAACTCAGACTACAGCAATCTGCATATCTCTACTATCAATGGTTCAAACATCAAAAGGGTTACAGAATACAAATACCTACAAATACAAATTCACATTCAGTCACCATATCAAGAACTTTGTTGACAAATTAAAACAAAAAATTGGCTTTCAATACAGGAATAAATCTAACTTCCCCCTGATCTGTTGGAAGAGGACTGTTGAATCAATTATCTTATCAGTGTTAAATTATGAGGATATAATTTACAGAAATGCTGCTGCCTCCATACTTAGTAGACTTAGTTTACCACTCAGCCCTGAGATTTATTACCAGTGATGGCTGCAATACTCACCATTGTATCCTCTATGATAAGGTCGGCTGGCTGTCTCTGACTGAAAGATGCAATAATCACTGGTATCTGTATATCTATAAAGCGCTGACTGGAAAATTAACATCATACATCACATCTCTGTTGCACTGGAAGTCTGGTCCACTTCTAACCTGCTTCAGTGACTGTCTGGCTCTTCAGGTACCTCGTGCCAGGAAAGACTGTTTTTAGTGTTAATGCAGCAAACTGATGGAACCTCATCAGGTAGAGAAGGGCAATTTGATTCTGAAATTAAACTGAGTACATTTGAGACTATTCCTTTATTGTTCATCTTAGAGGACATGATGGCATCCAATACATCATTTGGTGGGTTTTGAGGGAACTTTGGGATTACATCCTTGATATAGTGCATATAACCTGCAAATATCTAAAAAACAATCAGAATCACAAAGCACTTGGTTGCTCATTAGCTCAATGAATTCCTCCTCTTCCTGTGAAAAAGGGGTCAAACTCACTTATCAATTCTAATATGTCCAGAATATCTTGAATAGAAAGAAAAGCATATTTTATACAGGAAATGATCAGGAAAAGAAAGCTGTCTTCAGAGAGGTGTGAAATGAGATAAAGAGAGCACAAATAAGGTAAAGAATAAGATAAAGGTATAGTATGGTAGTGGGGACCTTCAGGTAGCTTGCCAAGGGGTCAAGGCTGTCTTCAGTTAAGCAGTGACAGTGATAGGAAAATTATTAGACTGGAAGCTCTAGATTATTTAGAATTACCTGATGCTTTTAATTCCTTCTACTATGACTTCTATGCAAATATTTTCACTACACTACTACAATTGCTCTTACAAGAATAAATTAAGTTGTATTGAACTGAATATAACCAAAAATTGAGTTGAGGTGTAATGGACCACCAATCCACATTTAAATGGGCATGTACTGTATTTCAAGAGCACATCAATTCATAAATGTGCCTGCCAGTCAAATATAAGCACCCCCATTATTAAGTAATCATATTAGCTTAACTTGCCTTGCCAAATACCTAGTTGCACAGTTCCAGACAACTTCATCAGAGTAACACAAAATCCACACATTCAAGCTTTCAGTTTAACCGATTAATATGCCTGGGTTCCAAAATAAAAGGTGGTGTCTACCTATATAATAAAAAAAGTCCGTTAAAACAGACAGTGAGAATGAAGGCTCATGGGTATAAATGGTTACTAAAGTGTCTGATTGTAGGTGGGCTACTATTCAATTTTCCCCATTCACAAAAACAAACAAACAAACAAAAAAAAATCAGTCCACAGCTTGTTTCAGTTGTAAACAGAACACTAACTAGCTGGTTATATAGTGGAAAGAGAGAATGAAGTGCATACTTAATCCGGATTTATTCAACATTAACATCAGTGCCAGTCACAAAAACAATAGAAGGGAAGTAAGGAATACTTTCTATCAGGGTCCATGATTAAGACATTTTCTTATAAGCCTCTGCTACTGATCCAAGCCAGATCTGCAACTCGTTCGCTTCTGTGATCCACAGTCTTGCTAGTCAGAGCAGAATTGGTTTCAGTTCTATTATGTAAAGTTTGTTCATCACCTCCTTGTCCTAAGCTTGTTAGTTGGCAACATCTTGAGGGTAGTCTTCGTACGTATGAAAAGTGTGCTGCTGGTACTTCAAAGACCCCTTCTTTTGGATTTCACATACCAGTATCTCCTTGGCTTGGAATCAGTGGAAGAAAAGCAGCACAGGCTGCGATTTTTTTTTTCAATAGAAGGGTCAGTGTTCTCTTTTTGTTTTGTTATAGCAGATTTATGTGAGATATTTAGCGATGCACTGGGAAACTAGTTATCATTCGGATCGCTAGGAAGTACCCTTGTGGAAAGGTCCGGGGGAATATTTTGTAGCAAGAAGGCAGAGGGCATGCAGAAACTGCAAGTGCATGCTTCTACTCCATGCGTGATCCAAAATAGAAGTCCAGTAAAGATAATCCTTGAGTATCAAACTAATATCCCACTTAGATTTTGATTCCTTTGCAGATTGATCATCTTTGATATATGCTTTGATATCAACTAAATGAATAAGAAAATTAAACAGCATGTCTGACAGCTCCTTCGGGCACTGCAGGAGGGAGGAGACAAGAGAAGAAAGAGAAATTCTGGATTTGTTGAAAAATGCAAGTAATTAATGTAACTATAGATGTGTGTGACTGAAAGATGACCATCATTACAGTTTAAACAGAAGGGTAGCCTGCCTTCCGCCTACTCTCAAGACTGAGAACCTACTCTTGAGACTGAGAGAAGGTGATGTAAACAAAATTATGTCCATGACCCAAGGCGGAACTCGACCTTCGCGCACTATACAAGCAGGGTCAGCTTCTGGCTTGTCCTCTTATTTTGACCGCATCGGGGTGTTCTGACCAACAAGGACAGTGATGGTCATTCTTCTGTCTCACAGATCTATAGTTAAGTTCATAACCTACGATCTGTTTCAATCAATAACCATTTGTGATCCTAAAGCTAAGTCAAAGGAACTTTTGGGTGGGCATTTGAACATATGAAGTATTAAATCTAAAAGTGATCAAATCCATCATCTTTTACTAGACTCTAATTTAGACTTCCTTTGTTTATCTGAGACTTGGCTTCACGAAAACACTCCAGCAGCATTAAAAGTTGGTTTGAACATTTACAGGAGAGACAGAGTGGGCTCAAAGGGAGGTGGAGTTATGATTTATGTGAAAGATAGTATCCAGTGTAATGAAATCCATTGGTCAAACTGTAAGGAATTGGAATATATCGGTCTAAGTATCATTTTGTCACCACAAAAGTCCTTTGTTCTTATTGTAATTTACCATCCTCCCTCTAGTAGTTTCTATGAGAAATTATTGAAAGAATGTAATTTCAACAAAGAGGTAATTATTATGTGAGATTTTAACATCAAGTGGGAGGACAAATCCTCTAGAAAGAATCTCAAACAGATAACCGATAACTTTGACCTCCTGCAGATGATCAGTGGGCCCACAAGAATAACTAATTCCACCAGGACTCAAATTGATTAATATTTAGTAACAGACCTGAGAGAATTTTAAAATCTTATAATGTGATAATTGGTCTGTCTGACCACAATTTGACTCTGGTGGCCAGAAAGCTAATCAATAAGCGATTCAGCCCTTTTGCCAGGGAATATGAATCTTTTGGAATTCCCAAAAATGAACAGGCGAACTTTAAAAATGCTATGCAACAGATTGATTGGGATGACCTACTGTTGGGAATAGACCATGAGGAAGACAGTCAAATATTCTCAAAAAAACTAGAGAGCACTACTAAAGATTTTAATTTCAAATTTAGGCACAAAAATAACAAAAACACTGTCTCTTGGATAAATGTGGACATTTTAAGACTGATGAAGAACAGGATCTTGTCTTAAAAATTGCAATAACAACTAATTTGAGTCATGACAGACACCACTTTGCTAGTTTAAGGAACAAGGTGGTAAACGTAATAGAAAAGGCAAGAGGTAATTCTAAAATGATCTGGAACCAGTTAAAAAAATTAACAGGACATTGCAATAAAGAAAGGAAACAATCCAGGGGAAGTAGTGGAAGCTCTTAACCACTACTTTATTGACTCTGTAGCTACCATAGCACAATGTTTTTCACCTTAGCACACAAATGTTTGTCCAGTTAATACAATGGAACCGGCTTTCAGCATAAGGAATGCCACTGAATCAGAGGTTACCAGAATGATTAGATATCTCAAGCCATCCAGAGCAAAGGGTATATTTGGTTGGAGGCTGACTGGCAACAAGCCCGTTGGACAGTTTCCCTCAAAGTAAGGCCCTGTTTACACCTGGCATTAACATGCTTCTCGGGTGATCCGATCACAAGTGGACATCTCTAAGTACGTCTGTTCACACCTGGCATTAATATGCGTTTTGAGTGACCACTTGTGATCGGCATTGAACACAGCTTTGGACCAAGGGGAAGCAATGCAATTCCCATGCCTAGTCTATAGGAAGAGGACGTCAGTTGAGTAGGCATTCCTTCAATGTGGCCCACGACAAAGGACAGACAAGTTTTGATAACTTTAATTTACATCATGTTGTATTTAATACGTGCTATTACCTGCTATTAAATATATTGGTGGCTCTCACTGCCGTAGATCAAAGAATCTGTCCAGCTGGACATCTTATACCAGTTGATGAGATGACAACATATCAGCACACACAATTGCTGATTTGCATGTGACCGCTACAGTGGGCAGGTCTGTGCCCATTAGGAGTGACTTGGATTTGTATTGGATTTTCATTTGATTCTTGATGGCGAGTTAATGGAACTAAACCATTTTCAGTGCAACACCTATGGAATAATGAAGGCTGCTGCCTCTTTGCTGCCTACATCAGACTCGTTTTGCCAGATGGAAATACTACAGGTTCAAAGCAAGCATTATGGACTTGGAGTGGAAGGGCCTGAAATAACAGTGTTTAGGCAATTGATCAAACATGGGTCACTCATACCCATCCCTAATTGAAGTCTTAGACTCATGTAATAAACATGTATTCCCCAATGTGAACAGTTTACATTGTGTTTTGATCATAGTGCCTGTTAGAAGCTGCTCCATTGAGCGCCTGTTGAGACAGGATAAGATCCAGCAGAGCAACCATGCTCACAGGAAGATTAAATTGCCTCATTGCTGGCATTTGAAAGTGAATTTCTAATCTTGTGTTTCGTTTTTAGTCAAATGAAATAATTTAATCATTTAAGGCCAAGCCACACCATCTTGCCCTTTAAACTGTCAACTTGCACAGGTAGGCTGTGTCCCAATGAATTTTCATGTAAATGTCATGTGGGGGAATGTTGTGTAGGCCTATGAGCCTTGGTTAATTCATCAGATTCACTTCTAGTCTTGTCTACTTGCTGTTGTACTATTGAAGGCCTTTTTAGTTTTATTTGATAATGACTGCTCTCATTTAAAGTATCCATTAAATGAATGGATGTTTTATGGCTATGTTATAGACAAGCCTATATTGAGAGTGACAGATGGTTATGGCTCTGGGTCAGAGTAGGCTAATTTATCGCACTGAAAGTCAAAATTTTCACATTTGCCTAACATGTGCAAGTTTGACCGCTGGACCGCTTGTGTTTATTTGCCCCAAAAAGCCAAAAAACATTGCTGCACATTAGCTGTAAGCTACCTCGCTATGGAAGGCACTAGGATGTGCAGGGAGCCCAGTATTTGTGTTTATCTATATTTGTTGAGTCAGCAAAATTATTTATATTTGTGTTTATATTCAAATAAAAGTGGAAAAATCCAGCTATTGTTTTATTACGCTTTTAATTTTAGGATATTAAAGTGTTAAAGTGTTTATGAATAAACTATCTTATGAAGTAGGTCCCCACTCCAGGTCTCAAACTTGAGTCTCCCAGATCATACATGACTGCGCTGACTACTGAGCTAAAACCAAGTGCATCACAAATGCGCAGACAGACCTCTACTTATCTATACACCCATGACACAGAGACTGTGCAGCATGCAACATGTTGAGAAGAACTTCAAAGGCGATAATTGCTTTGCACTTTTCATTTATTATTTCATTTATTTTTCACAACCTAACTTTGTGGAAAGGAGAAAGGGAACAACAGGTTATGGAGAGTCCCTTGGGAGCACTTTGCTTGTGTCAGTAGCTCAACTTTATCTCTGGGGAACACCCCCAACTTTGGGAGTGATGTTCAAATAAGGAAATGTGCATGTAGCAGGTGGATGTGACTTCCGTCGTTGAGACTCGCTGTTAGACGTATCAGCAGAGCAGAGGAGAGAGACTGAGATAGCGACGTAAACAACCTGCACACTGGTATTTGACATGGGTTTTTTTTTCACTCAGAAACAAATAATTTTCAAAATATTTGTACTAAATAAATGTTCGTAAAAAACCCATTATTTGTGCTTTGCTGAATAACATCATTGGATTAAGGCCCACCCCTAGAAGGCATGGGCCGTTTCTGTGGGAGTGTGCCTGTCTGTTTGTGGTCAGTTCAGCCTCTGACCTAAGTGACTCCAGTTCTTTCTGTTATTTCCCTCAAGTCTATCTCCTTTTCCTTCTCCTTTCTGTACGTTTTATGGGGTACATTCATAAAGGACTGGGATACACGTAGATTTTTTTGCTCAAGTTGCTCTAATATTTTCAACCCAGACAGAAATGTATTTGCATCAGTTTGTATGTAACACACGTAAACACTTGTTGCTTATGGCCTTTGTGACAGTTGATCAATCTGAGGAATTTCCTGGATGACTGGATTAAGTTTAGTTGAAATGATGGAAAGGCAAAGGTATCACACCATTTATATAGAGATGAATTCAAAAGTCAGTTTCTGTCTTCGCAAGTAATCATTAACATAAATGCAGCCAAACAAGTTGTTAATTTTTTTGTGTTTGTGTGTCATTTTATAGTCACAGATTAAGACTGATCATCAATCATGAAGGCCAGAGCTTGTAAAGAAAGGATGGTCCGCATTTGCTGTTCAAAGTATGCTGCCATCTCCCTTTTCCTGGTTATGTTTGTCTTCATCCTTGTGCTTTTTAACATGGATGTCCTGGAGGTGAGCATTAGGTCTTGAGTGGAACTGCTTGAAGGGTGGACCCTGTTTGAAATACTCAGATTTCAGGATATTGTTTTCATATGCAATGTGGCTTTGGACAACAGTAATATTCTTTATCAACATTTGTAAACAAATGCAATTTAAGACAAATGGTACTTTTGCTTACAATCCTGCATTTGGCTGACAGCACCAACTCCTCTAATTAAAATATTTATATTTTTATATACTTTTATTAGTGTAATTGATGCCTAGCAGTCACACTCGTGTTCTCTTGCATACTCATAATTATTATTATTATTATTATTATTATTTTATTCTGTGCATTTCTTTGCACAATGCTCGTCTGCAACTTGAAAACTGTTCAATCAACACATACCATTCTTATATCAAACTGTGCAGAATTATGTGTAGATTATGCAATGACTTTGAATATTTAATGACTTATTGCAGAAAAACATGATTTTTAAAATATTTTTGTCACCTATCTCTTCATTGACTGTAATGAAGCCCATACATACAATGCAGTGGAAACTCCACTTCAAATGTTCAACTTCAATCTCCACATGCTTATCACCCCTTTATGAACACATGATTACAACACTCATAGTTTGACATACAACATACATTAAGCTCATGAGCTGTTTTCATTTCCAGTGCACTAATAACAGGCATAATTTAAAGTAGCAACTTCATGCAAGTTTCTAAATATTTACTTCAACATGCAAGTGAACTGTGGTGGACTACACAATTCTAGGAATTATTTTTGAGTTTATGAGTGTGATTACAGACAAGCAGCTGCATTCAAATGCAAAACATCAATGCAAAACCAAACTAATCAATCACATGCATTGTCTTCAGGAAATGCTCTTCTAGTTTTTCATTTTATTATTTTCATCTATATTTTTCTTATTGTCAATAAATCCCTTGAAAGGACCAAAACCAATAATGTTTTAGTCCATCTCTCAATACTTTCCCTACCCTGTCTGTGACCCTCAGCCCCAAGCCCATTAATTCTTGCTGAAGATGTACGTGTAAATCTTTAAAAACAAGTCACAAATATCTACAGCTTTTTTTCCCTTATCGAGAGTGTTTGGAGGGTGTATGGAGTTGTTTTTAGCTAAGGCTGATGCTGTGACTCTTAAATGCCCTTCTCTCTTGTCACTTGCATACAATGACATATTTTTGAGCCAATCAGAGGCCTATACCACGAAGCAAGTTCAACATACCCAGGATATCTTTTCGTTATCTGGCTTCACTGAGCCTAAAATTGGCTGTCCAGAGAACCAGTACTACAAAGCTGGTTATCAACCTGCTCAGTCAACCCGGGGTTTTCCTATCCAGCTATGGGCGCGTTCATGTGAAAGAGGCAGGGTTTGTAATTACGAGCGACATCGTCAGAACCATGAATGAAGTACCTCATGATATGAGATGCAATGGTGATACCAAGTACTTGTGGGAAACTTCTGTTAATTACAGCAAAAAAGTTATATTCAACCAAGTGTGATGTAAATGACAGCCTGTGATCATACAACAGAATAAGAAGATGTAGAAACACTAGCAATAATTTCCACATATTAAAAGTATGCTACGGTTTAAAAAACATGTAGGAATTATTATATATGACTTAAGTACAGAGAGATTTTTTTGCTATTTAGTTGGATGATGAAGAAACCATTCTGAATATGTCACATAAAAAAGAAACTTAAAGTAATGTCAGACTGTTTCTGCTACCGAAGCAATTAACAGTGTGTGGATTATTTTTCTGATAAAAGACAATATTTTGTTTTTATTTCCAGTTATCATCACACAGTTGTCTCATGTTATTCTGAGCTGCAGTGATGGAATCAGAGTGTAAAATCATCCACACTGTCAGTTATCACTCCAGGGATAAAATCGACTTTGCACAATTAAAATGCAGCTAAAATCATCATTATGTGATTATTGTCGTAAACGATATCTCTGTTTGTTAGAAGCTCTGTTTTGAAACCAGAGTGGAAATAGAAAGTCTGGAACAATAAAATGTTTCCACTGACCTATTAAAATATATATCGCTCTTTTTACTTGTCACTTTATTGTAAACTCAGGACTTTTGTCCATGTCAGGATCTTGTAAGAATGATGACTCTTTTTTTTCCAGTGATCTGATTGGTCAGTGGTCGGAGTGTTGACAGGTTGTGATCCGATCCTCTGAAGTTAACCTGCTCCGGAGCAGGTTAGCTGTTAAGCATAAGTTACCATGGTGATGAACCCCAGTAAGAAGTGAACCAGCGTCATAGGACTGAAAACCCAGATTTAAACCTGAAGTTACCTCGCTAACCCCAAATCCTGCTTCGTAGTACAGGCCTCAGGTGCTGATGACATGGTTCTGTTGGTGGGGGTTGCTGCCCTGCTAGCACAACCAAAGTGGTGCAGCTAGCTCCTGCTGTGAGGGTGTAGGGGAAATGCATATCATCATGGTGCAGCAACCTTGGTCCATTGAAAAACTACTATAGTTTCATTTTCTTTAAAAGCCAATTTCTCAGATCAGTTGGCTACTGTAGTTTTTAGCCCACATTAGTCAATCAGTTAAAAATAGTGAATTTGTTGAGGACTATTTGTCTTACATTATGCTTGTCTTACATTATTATTATCTTTGTCACATCACTCTCTTGACCCCCTGCCAGTTTCAGCATGAAATGATCACCACCTTCCCTGCTCCAAGACCTCACTTACAACACCATATCTGCTGCTTCCAACCACGGCCCTCTGAAGATGCTCTGGAGCAACGCCTCCTATTAGACTCCATTGCTTGGCCTGAAACTCCATCCTTGCCAGATCCTCTTTCCCTGGAGCAGACCACCGATCCTGCCCACAGCACCTTCACTATTCTCCCAGAGGAGGGTGGGCAACAGTGGCATGTAGGGGATCAGCTGGAAGTTATGATCAAAACGTATGACTTCAAGGGCCGTCCTAAGAAATCTGGGGGAGATGTCTTACTCGCCCGTCTGCACAACCAAGTACTTGGTGCAGGTGTGGCTGGACAAGTGCTGGATCATCTCAATGGCTCCTACTCTGCTGTATTTTCTTTACTCTGGGAGGGAAGCGCACAGGTTGAGGTGATGCTATAAACTATGATGTTAAATGTGATTGTGTCAAACTTCTAACTGACCATTAGCTAAGCCCCACCCCCTCAGTTAGTATTGCTAGGCTGGCCTATCAACTTTTTGGTTTTGCATGGCACATATGCAGTTTACAATGATATCGGGGGCAGATTTATGACTCAAAATCCTTAGTAATTTTCAAAATAGTGTGTTCTTTATTTCATACAGTGGTTGGATTATTCTGTATGTTGTCAGTAATTCTGATCAAAATCAAGATGACACTCTACCTATGATGGCACATCTGCCAAAATCCATGAGTGCAAATGAAATCCACGCCTGCGGATGTAGAGGAACTGCGCACAGAACTCAAACAGCTGTGCATACATATTATTTTTGCAAGTGCTTTCACAGCACTCATGTGCAAAATATCTCTGCTTGCACAAGCAATATTGTAGCCTGCGAAGAGAAAACAATGCTTTGAGTGCAGGGGTTTCTGGTGTTGGATCTGGCAGGAGTGCGTTTGGTTATTAGTAATAATTAATAATTATCAGATATAATTGTTAATCATAAAAATGTATGCAATTATTAATATTTACTCATAATTATGGGGCACTACCCGGAAAATGGGACCAATAACCAAACAATAAGGTAGTCTCATAAAGGAGTTCACCTAGAATGTTAATATCTGAGGGATATCAACATTCACAGATGAACGAAGAAGGTTTGAATTCGAGCTCTGACTCTCTCAATCAGCCACATTTCACAATAATATATATATATATATATATATATATATATATATATATAATGACAAAAGACTTCTCTTTAAAGATATAACAGTGTCTATTAAACAATAGCACAGTTAACAAAGTTAGCAGATGCTTAAACCACTGTCCTAAAATCTAATTCTACCTAAGCAATAACATACGTAAAACAGCCATGTACAGTGAAAACACACACAAGCAGGAGCATGTATGTGTGTGTTTGTGTGTGGACGGCAAGATGGTGACGTGATCTGGCATGATGACGTCAAGAATTTAGATGCGGACGTGACTCTGGGAGGAAGTCATGTCACATGAGAACCAAATGGCGGAAGTGACCGTGGTGTCTTGGTTAGAACAATAGCAGGTTAACAATAGAAGTCGGCATCTCTAAACTCACCCAATGCTGAGTAAAACACATGTGTCTGATGGCAGATAAGGAGGGACAGAGCGACGCTGTGTCCGATGTTATCTGACTGTCAGATGTGTAAGAAGATGTGTGTGCATGATTATGTGTGTGCGTGTGGGTTAGAAACAAGAGGGAAGAAAGCAACTGTGGGGGGAGGGAGAGAAGCAGTTGTTTTGTCCACAGAGAGTACGTACGGACAGCAGTCGGTAACACACGTTGTCTCTTATCTCTTATCTCTTATTTCCGATCGACAAACATTACTTTCACACTCACGTTGGCACAAACACAGCAGTCCTGAGTGGGACGAACACAAAACAGTCTAGCGTGGTGAACATAACTAAACAGGCAGCAAACTTCATAATTCTCAATGGGTGTGTCACTGAGTGGGGAGGACCTGTTAGAAACGTGAACTTCTGCTAAGGACTATGCTTCCTTTGGACAGTCACTCAGCCATCCTGGCTTCCTGACTGTTTGGGAACTACCGGGGAGTAGGAGCTACTCTAGGTCGGCCTGCACCGGCTACTGGGGACTGGCTAACTACAATAGCTAATGACTGGTTTTCCATGATGTGGAGACACATTTCCTATTCGCTGAACCTTATCTCCAACACTGCAAATAAACTACATGTATTACATGTACCATTATCACTAAAAGACGCAGAGGAATAGCTAAACATGTGACACACCGAGTAAGAGAGAGCGGGAGAGGGAGAGAGAGAAGCCATTGCTCACTGCTACTGCTCACACCTTTGCTCTTTGTGTTTTCCTGTTTGGAGAAGCTAAAAAAGAGAACACCCTTCAAACTCTTTAAATGCCAAATATAGCTCTCACTACAACCCGTGCACACCACCATGTGGAGAAATCCAAAGATTGACAGATCTGCTGTGCCTAGTTGTGGTGGCTAAACTATGATTGGACAATCGCTGCTTGGGGGAGGGGTTTAGTGAATGGTTAGTTCTTCACACATGGGTATGTGTAGATCAATCTGGTTTACACCTTAAACGAAATGTTCAACTTTAACTAATGTTCAGTTTATTTGTCTTTACTGCTATGACAGTTTCAAGTAATGGGGCTGAAATTTGAACTCTGGTTCTCTGTCCTATCAGGTGACACTGGTTCACCCCAGTGAGGCTGTCACAGTGCTGCAAAGGTTGACCAGAGAACAGCCAGATAGGGTTTATTTCAAGAGCGTCTTTCGCTCAGGCTTACTGTCTAAAACTACCACCTGTAATGTCTTCCTGCGTCCAACCCAGCAGCCACTGTGCAACTACACTGACCTCCACACAGGTGATCCGTGGTTCTGCTACAAGCCAAAGAAGCTGAGCTGTGATACCAGGATCAAGCACTCCAAGGGAGGATTCAATCAAAAACTCAAGGCAAAGGAGGAAATGCTCTTTAAAAGGTGAAGGGGCAGAGAGACAGGACTGGCATTTTGTTTGACTTCTAATAAATGTATGTATCTCCTTGGTGGAAATCTCAGGAGTTTGTCAGCTGGTAAAGATCGAGTCTAAAGGTGTTTTAAGGACCATTTTAGCAAAATACATTAGTCTCTGCATGAAAAAACGGTTTGGTTATTACATTTTATTTCTTGACGTGGCGTACTTGTCAGCAAACAGTGGCATATTTACACAGAGCAATATTAGCAGTCATTTAGAGTTTCTATATACACTCACTGGCCACTTCATTGAGTACACCTGTGCAATCTAATGCAATCCAGTACAACAGCTCTGCCATAAATTCTACATTTATGAAGCTTATACATTTTCAGTTTTTGTAGACATTATCAGAAAGTTGATAATTCTACTTTATGTTTATTATTGAGGTTGTAGTGGGAGTGTTCCTAATATTTTGCCCCCCTCATGTATGTTAATGGGGTGGACAAAATATTAGGAACACCATTCAGTATACCTCAACAATAAACATAAAGTATAATTATTGTTTATCAATGCTTTTTTTTGCTGAAAACAGCTGTCTGATACATATGTGTATTTTATTATGCACGTTTTATTCTTCAGTGGTGTCAACATGAAAGTCTCCATTAACGCTTCAGGATCAGCCAATGCCAACGTGTTGCCAAAAATGAAAGGTAAAGCAGAATTTTCACTAATTCAACCTCTGCCTGTAACAATAATTCAAACTTTAATGTGCTACAGACAATTACAAGTAAAAAAAAGACAGGAAGAAACATTTACAAACAACCTACCATTACCTTTACTGGCACGCTATTGGTTTTAGTCTTTTAATGGGATTTGTTTATAATAGGAAAAATATACAATAATGCCAGCTATATCCCTTAATTTCTTTTCAGGTCAACCAGAGGTAAAGAGCAGCAGTGTGAAGTCTGGCCCTTCTGGCTATTACTATCAGGATGTGTGGCGGGCCCTAGATGGCACCACAGTCCACCAGTTCAACACATCCTCTGCTATAAGTCAGTGTCTGAAAGGCAAGGTGGTCCACCTGTATGGAGACTCTACCATCAGGCAGTGGTTTGAACACCTCAATGCAGCACTACCAGGTAGTTAATAAACAGAAATCTCAAGCAACAGTTTAAGCTGCAGTGTGAACATAATCGATGTGTCCCAATTTGTGTTCCCTGTGTGATACTTTTAGATCTCAAGGAGTTTAACCTGCACAACCTGAAGCAAGTTGGTCCCTTCATGGTCTTAGACTATGCAAACAACATTTTGGTGACATACCGCTGCCACGGTCCCCCTATCCGTTTTACCAACGTCCCAACCAATGAGCTGCGCTACATTGCCAATGAACTAGATGATTTAGTTGGAGGCATCAATACTGTTGTCGTTCTTGGCATCTGGGCACACTTCAGCACCTTCCCCATTGAGCTCTACATCCAGCGGCTGCAGAGTATCCGCAGGGCGGTGCTGCGGCTGCTGGACAGGGCTCCAGGTACGCTGGTTATCATCCGGACAGCAAATCTCAAAGCATTGTCGCTTTATGAGGCGCTCACCAACAGTGACTGGTACTCGCTGCAGCATGAAAAGGTGCTCAGGGCCATGTTCAGAGGACTGAATGTCCATCTGGTGGACGCCTGGGAGATGGTCTTGGCCTACCACCTGCCTCACAGCCTCCATCCACAACCTCCCATTATTAAGAATATGATCGACGTCCTCTTGTCCTACATATGCCCTCAAAATGGCGGCTAGATGTGTGTTTGTTAGGAGAAAGGAGTGGGAATTCAAGTACTTGTGCTGAGTTTACATGTTATCTCTGTGTTTTCGCCAGGTGCTGAAAGGCACTTGATATTTTTCTATTTTTAATCAGGGAAGTTGACAGAGCACAAAATGCCTAGAAAAAAAGGAAATAGAACAGGATAAAAAGCAGCTGCATGACAGGTTGAAGTTTGAGTTGTAGTAAACTGCTGATGAACTCTGGGAGATGCAGGATCACTGACTGTAGAAGATTCAAATGAAGCAGATTATGAGAAGTAATGCCTTGAAATATTGATGCAGAGGCCCAGTCCTTAATTAGTTCATCTATGATAAATAGTATAGGATTCTGAGCTAACCATCTACCTCCAAGAGTCATTGCTGCATCTCTGATTGGTGCAATGTGATCAGTGTAGTTCACCACAGGTATCTTAATGTGAAATTAGTATTGTGGTTGCTGGAAACAATTTATGGTAAAAGATCTACTATAAATATATTTAGTTGTACTGTTAATTTCTGGATCTGTCAACTCAACTACTCATCTTGCCACTTCAGAATTGACTTCTACAGGCCTGACTTAGACATCACCTGCAATTTTACATCATACCACTTAAAACTAATCAAGTGGAACTTGAACCATTTACTTTGGGAAAATTTTACCTATACTTCTTCAATGAAAACTATGACGTAAACTTTTGTTGCTGAAACTTTTTTCACAATGAAAACAGGACTAAAGGTAAATAAACAGAAACGTTTGATGAAACTTATTACATTTTTCATCAACAAATATTGTAGGGCCTCACAAGCTAAACCGCATGTTCGTCACTCAAAGCAACAAAGAAAGTCCTTAAAAGACTCAGTCTCCCAGAATTCACTAGGTACTTCACACCTGGATGTTAACTCCGCCACTGGAACCAGCTTTCAGCTACCATTGGTCGAGTGTGGCCTGCGACTAATGACGTCAACTTAACAACAACACCAATAAACAATTTCAAATCCGTCTCTGTGCAATGTCCCATCACTGTTAAAAGGCACCCTCTCTGTGCTGTACTTCTGCAAAGGTGACAGAGATACCCTTCTGATCAGACAAGAACAAAGAACAAAGGGACCACATTTTTCTTATCCTAACCACTTGGCCATGTATAGTGTGAGATTAACTCAGCTTTGTTCAGTACTCGTGTGATTACAAGTTTATAACGGGTTAACCACTGCAAGCCACGCAGTGTTTTTGAAGAGTGAGAGGTGATCAAATCCCTTCTATCTTCCGACGTCCACAAGATCTCTGCTTTCCTCTCCACTGCTACACACGGGACCAGAAAGAGACGTGACCCAGACCCAGCTAATGAGCCAGCACAATGTGATCACATGGTGTGCTGTGGCACAGGACCCACTTCACTATAGGATTGTGTGTTATTTTGATGCTTAACACTGATGTTAGATGGTAGATGCTAAAGCCTGATGTTAAATGTTTTGTGAGAGTTCCACCTGTTGAGCTGTGTTGTTTCGGTCAATCTAACTGTTGATTCAGTTTTCACTTTGTTGTGGTTTCACCCAGTTAGACTTTGCATGCATTTCTCTCTCTCCCTCTATCTCTTTCTTTCTCTCTCTCTTACTAACATACACACACACACAAACATAGTGAGTACCTATGGTTCACGCTCAACTCTTTTCAAATCCTTCTACCTGTGTTAGCAGCTCCTTTGTGTCTGTCTGTTTCCACACACGTGATCTCATGCACCATATGTGGTTTGTCTGCCATATTGTTGTAGTTCTTCCTTCCTTTGTCTACTTCACCCACCTGACATGGTTGAGTCAGCCGTAATGCTTTGTATTTCCCCTTTTGTCTTTCATGCCACATACACACACACACACACACACACACACACACACACACACACACACACACACACACACACGCTATATATAATTACACCATTAGCTAGAATTTCCAGTTATATTGATGTTTGTTGTACTTGAACAGTTTTGGATGCAGTTGTTATTGTTGAAGTAGAATAAATCCTGTAGTATTGTAAGTTGCATTGGTGGTTTTCGCTTGAATATTGTTGAAGTCAACCTCTGCCGTACAGTAAATTGCCTTTATTGTGTTATTTTATTGATGCTACAGACTCAGCTATAATGATGTTATGACTGAATGTGGGTATTAATCATTTAATCATTTCATCCTCTTATTTGATTATCTTTAGTAATAATTAAGATATCAAAATTCAGGATGAATTATTTATGAGACTAAATCAGTGAGTTGGTTGTCAGTTCCCTGTCTTCCAGGGTGGTGCCCCCAAGGTGGATTTAATGTGATGTAGGAAAATGATGTAGGAACTACATTTTCATAATAACGTACTTGTATACACACTACAGCGACTTCTGGAGTTGTTTTTGAGAGAATTTTACTTTTGCTTCTAAAAAAGCTAAACCGGAAGTGACACAATAGAACGGAGTGCTGTCAAGTTGACCAATAAGAAAGGAATTTTATCACAGGTTCATGCTCACCGTTTAAAAAGGAATCTAGAAGAGATAATAAGTGAAAGCCAACATGGCTTCATGGCCAAACATCATATTAGCTCTACTATCTGATTAAAATTATTTAAAATTATTTAAATAATTCAAACTACATAAATTCAAGTGCACTGCTTGTGTTTCTGGACTTCTATAAGGCATTCAATTCAATTGAACATTCTTTGATTATACAAGCCCTGCAGATATTTGGTTTTGGAAATTATTTTATTAATAATATTGCCATGTTTATAAGGACATAAATAGCTCCTTAATTTTATATCTCAACATTTCCAAAAGGTTTCCTATTTCAAGAGGTATACGCCAAGGATTCCCTATTCCTTGTTTTCTGATTTTGATTGTTGCTGAACTTTTGTTTTTAAATATTTCACATAGTCCAGATATTCAAGGTTTAACAATTTTTAACAGAGAGATAAAAATTACACAGCTAGCTGATGAGACAGTATTATTTTTAGGTTAATATTAAGGTTAAATGGCAAATACAGAGTGCATTACATGTAACTGGAGAATTTTCAGAAGCTTCAAATATTAAACTCAACATCAACAAAAATGAAATTTTATTTTTATTTGAGACTGAAGAGAAACTTATGTTTAATATCCCTGTGAAACGATGTGTAAAATATCTTGGCATTCATATTTCAAAAGATATGGCTCTCAGACAGCAGCTAAATTTTCTTCCAAAAATTACGTCAATTCTCAACATGTGGCTTTAGAGGGACCTTTCCATTTTTAGAAGAGTGTTATTGACAAAGGCTGAAGGTATGTCAACATTTGTTTATCCTGCTCTGTCACTTTTTGTTAATGATGTACTCTGTAAGGACATTAATAATTTATTTATCAAATTTGTGTGGAAGAATTGGCACCGTTATCTCAAAAAAGTTTAGAGAGGATGGAAGGGGGATTGAAAATCTTAAATTTTGTTCATTTATGCTGTGCCTTTAAGATTAAGTGGCTTAAAAAATGTTTGAAACTTCTGCAATCATTATGGAATTTTATACCACATAATATATTTAAAAATTTAGGTGGCTTAAATTTTCTAATGGGGTGTAACTATACTGTTTCTAAATTGCCGGTAAAACTCTCAAAGTTCTATCAGCAGGTTATGTTCATTCGATATGTTAATGTTTTGTTGACAATGTTGAGGATATCATTAAAATTAACAGTGAGGAAAATATTTCCCAGCAGCAGATCTTCCTGTCTGCCCACTAGACTGACGCAGACCATTGACTGCACTGATAAAATTAAAATAAAGAAATGAAAACAAGAACAAATTTTCATGATTAAATGTTAAGTAACGGAGTGGTCAAATATAGGTTGAAAATTTATAATGCCCAATGACGTTCATTCTATGGGAAGAGGACATCCCTTTTGGACAGTCTGCTCTCAACCAATTAATGAATAAAAATTAAAGTAAATAAAACTTGTAAAACTTGTTCCTTATATCGATTCACTTCACCATTTACATTCCCCTCTCACTCAAAACACACTGTTTTCCCCTGCAGTGATTGTGACATAGGCTACTATATGATCAGAACTGATAACACCTACACTTGGGTCAGTTTGGTTCCACTCAGGTATTGAACATATTGATATACAGACCTGAGACCCGTGGCAGTAAAAGGGAACCCAACCCAACTCGATTAGACTGAGCAGAAGTTGGCCCCGGTCCAACTGCGGTCCCAGATCGGGTCATTATATATTTTGACAGGTGCCATTGCCCCAGAACTGGACAAGGAGGTAACAAACCTTTGCCAACATCAACCCTTTGGTCTCATGTGTGATGAGAGTACCAACTGAAGCACAAAGAAGGAGTTTGTGATATTGGCCAGATTTTTTGATGAGGAAACTCAAGAGTTTGTCACCAAATTCCTGCATATGCCAGTGTGCAACAATGGAACAGCAGAGCTATGTTTAGGTCCCTGACCACAGTGCTAAGGTAAATGTATGCTGTCTATATAAATTACAATACTCTAGGAGGCTGACCACTGACCAGTAATGTTGTACTTTGATTTCTAGTGAGAGAAACATTGACTGGAACAACATGGCCACCATGTTGTTCCAGTCCTTTAACACTGATAGCACCAGTCTAATGAAAGGGAGGCATAACTCTGTGGCCAGTGGGATCAAAGAGATTCAGCCATGCCAAATCAACATAGATCGTATTTGTCATCTGGTCCAGCTGGCAACAGGATGTGGCATCAAAGCTCTCCACCAGCAAACTGAAGAGGTCTTAAGTAGCACATATGCTCACTTTGACATCAGGTAAGCATATTGATATTTTGCACATTACACTTACACATAAGAGTGCATTATAGTCTGTGTGGCACATTTGACAGATATTGGATGTCATTTTTGTCCATTTAACCATTTATTTCCTTATTTTTTATTTAATTTATCTCAACTTTAGTGCCAAGCGATTTGAGCTCTACATGGAGTTTGTTGAGATAATTCAGAGACTCTGAAGCTTCTCAGGTATTGTGCAACAAGGTGGCTCATCCTGCTGGCCTCCATAAAGCGTGTGCTCAACCACTGGAATGCACTGTAGGCATATTTTGACAGTCACAAGAACGTGGAGAAGCCTGGCAAGGTGAAAATGCTGGCAGGCCATTTAGCCAGCAAGGACACAAAGTTCTTCGTCCCCTTCCTCTCCTGCACTCTGAAACTACTGGTAGATTTCAATGTTGCGTTTCAGGTGAGCTGATGATAAGATAAACTTATTGCATCTTATCACCAGTGAATACTTGTGTTGTGGATAGCTTAAAGGATAATTCCTGTGTGATACTCAGATGGTTCTTTGGCTTGAGAATTATATTTTAATGTCCATTCTATTCCCACATTCTCTCCCAAATTAATACATTTTTTATTAAAATATGTCTCATGTCTAGGACCCCTGCTTTTGTTAGTGTATTGTTTTCATACAATTGTGTATTTGGGGTTTCCATATGTTCAATTTTACATTACTCTTTATCATTACCAACTCCTCAAGAACCACCCTTGCTAATTACATCATATTTTATAACTGATAAATCCTTCATGTGTTTCTAGGCTGAAGGGGTGATGGTGCACAGGCTGCACAAGGAGATGACCAGCCTGGTAGGAAGATGCCTGGGAAGATTTCTCCCTGCCCTCCTTAAGGCTGATGTCCCACTGAAGGATATCAAATTCAAGGAGACCAGCCTACAGTTGCCAGATGAAGACCTTTCTTGGAGAGAATGCACAACGATTCTTGGAGGACAAAATGGATGACCTTTCCTCTTCAGTCCCAAGGATGTTTAAGTAAGCGTTATTGTGTAATCCAAATCAGTTTACCTCATAAAGAAATAACTGAAATCCCATCATACAGTGGCTGTAATTGTGCACCTGATCATATGTCGTAGGGTAGTGAGAGGCTTCTTTGTAGCTGTGACCATAAAGATGATGACAACATTTCTCCTGGACAACATCATCCTCCAAAACCTGACCGTGTTGGACCCAGACTCACAGCACCAGTTTTCCCCAAGCTCAGGTGTAGTAATGAAACTGTTTTTTAAAATTTATGTCATTAGTTGTTTATTTTATTATAATTGGATACAGAAGTTACAGAAATGAAAAAAGGGCACGTCCTCCAAGCACATCAACATGGGGCCCCACTGGGTTGAGTGAATATTAGTTTATGCCAGAGATTCACACGAGTTCACGCCAGAGGGGCAAATTATTCTGTATTCTGTCCTGAAATTCTTAAAATTAAAAGTATTTAACATAAAAATGCTGTTGCAGTGTACTTATTATTTTGTTATTTTCTTTCTTTAAAAGTCACCAGAATGCAGGAAACAAAGTCTCTGAACGTTAGACTTTTAACAACCCCCCCCCCCCTTTGGTTTCAAAATTATCCCTATTTTTGAGGTCTCAAAGTTGGCAACTATGGGTCTTGGTTCCTCAGAACCGGGTGGACCTGTGAAGACCTCTAGTAGTAAGTCACAAACCTCAGAGCTAGCATATGAACATGGGCACAAAATATGGTTAAAGTATCTCAAAGTAAAGCAAAGGAAGTGATTCTTGTGTGGGCGGTCAAAACTTTTTAAGTGTAAAATGTGGTGAAGATTGAAACAAATTTGAAGGCTGCAAAAAACTTTTACATGTTTCGGACTTTAAGAGGCAATAATATGCCCCTTTTCCAAGGCCTTAATAAAAGGTCTTAATAAAATGTGTCTGTATCTTCTCATCCTGTCTAAACAACCCTGCTCAGAACGGCCAGTTTTAATGTAAATAAACTTAGATTTGGTGTGATTTAATTGCAATAAACGGATCAAAAGGATCCTGAAATAACTACATCATGATGTCGATTTGTAAAAAGCTCAAATTCAACCTTTGTCAGGTCTGTCCACATGACAACAAGCAAACAACTGTTAAAATGCTTGTTTTCTGAATGGAGTTCAGATTGATCAGAGCTATGCTAACATTGTAGCTGCTCCGTCGACACTCAAAATAACGTCATCTAAAGGCATAAATACAACAGCATTGTTATTGTTTATACACATTGATATCTACAGACTGTGTAACATTAAAATCATATAAACTCACCAGCATCTAAGATGTTTATAATTGATGACAACAGCTGAAGTGGTGTGTGACTGTGGTGTTAGCTGCTGCTAGGCTGAGAAGCCAGTTTGAAGATAAATCCACTTAATCCCAAAAGTTTAAAAAACAAAGTCCCCTCGCTGGTAAACTGCTCTGGATCAAAGCAGAATCAGGTTTTTATTCCTCCAGAAGACAAGGAAGCAGCTGCAGCAGCAGTGACGACAGACTCTTTGTCTGCTCCTCGGCTGGCTCTCTCCTGCAGAGCTCACTTGAGCATCTGTTGACAAGCAGTGGCTCTGTCTCCCAGTCCAGCCCTGCCATACGGGTGAATTTTTTGCCCTTAGCTTAGCTTATTTTATCCTAGCTTCGCCCCATGTTACGTAAGAAGGGGCAAGAAATCTGAATGGCCTGTTGAATCACATGAGTACAGAGCAAGCCCAGCCCACACCAAACTGACTGGGTGGTCTTATGTCACATCTTCTGTTAAAAGGAACATCAGGGACCCAAATACATATGCACAAGCACTGAGAAAGTGAGTTTTTCTTAATATGACCCCTTTAAGTTAAACTGGAGGTTGTTCAAAAATGGCTGTGGCCTGCAATGAGAGGTGTATTCATCCAAGAAATCCAAAGAAAAAAGGAGTTTAGTTTTTATCTCATTTATGTTCAAAGTGTAAAATTGGCTGTTCAGAGTGCCACCATGGGGTCAGGTTTTTGTTATTATCTCTGCCAGGCGTAAGTCTGGAGGGGATCATACATTTGGTTGTGTGTCCTTTGTGTGTCTGTCCCTAGCTAATCTCACCTACTACTGGACCCATCAGCCTAATATTTTTTGTGCACATTTATGGCTGGACCTCTCATGGTTGTGGTGATTCGCAATTTTGGAAAAATTCTTTATGAGCCTAAGCTTAGACTTTCGTCTTTTCAGTAGTCCTCGCCATTTTACGATATCTGTTATGACATAGATAAAGGCATTTCTGGCCAGGCTAAAAAACAAAGCTTTGGACTTATTTTCCTGTTTATTGTTGCCTTATTAAGTTTATACAGTATGGACATTGTGTCCAAGGTTTGTCTCCATGTAGGTTGTCTACTGTAGTTATACCTTGATAATGTAACCCGCATATTGTAAAATGGTAAATGGACTGTACTTGTATAGCGCCTTTCTAGTCTTCCAACCACTCAAAGCGCTTTTTACACTACGAATCACATTCACCCATTCACACACATTCATACGCTGAATGGGTACAGGGGCTACCATGCAAGGTCCCAACCTGCCCATCAGAGGAAGCTAAGCATTCACACACATTCATACACTGATGGCACAGCCATCAGGAGCAATTTTGGGGTTAAGTATCCTGCCCAAGGACACATCGGCATGTGGACTGGAGGAGCCGGGAATCGAACCGCCGATCTTCCAATTAGTGGACGACCCGCTTTACCTCCTGAGCCACAGCCGCCCTTGTCTCTCCTTCATTCCAGTACTGGCATGCATACTCGCCGAACACACTTCCTGTCCTGCAATTCCTGCTCCCCACCTGGCCTCCCACCTGGCTCTATCACTACTCATTCCTGTAGGCAGGAAGGCTGAAAAACAGGCAGAACAAGAAACAAGTCATCAGGCAGAATACAAATAGAAATATGACACAGTAGAACCGGATATACAGTTCTAACAGGATTCCACATAGGTAATTGCTCACATTTGACATGCAGATGAGTGAGAACAGGTGAGCAGGTATATGTGGGAATCAGGATGCTTGGGCCAGTGGAAAAGTCTGAGGGCATTTGATGGGCAGGTGAAGATTGACAGAACACTCATACATGAATGGGTCAGGGGGAGTAGTGGCTGGAGATAAGGACAGAAGGGCAAATTGAGGAAAATCAAAACCAGTGAGACAACTTTCAAAAAGAGGCAACAACAAGAATCATTACCTGATGTCAAGCAAAGAAAACAGATTTCCCTGCAAACCAGCAAGATACACTCCAGGATTAATCTGAATTTACTGTGTTCCTTCAAAATGAATCTCTGCTGAGGTAAGACACATGATATGCTTAAATGTTGCTTATTAAATGTTTGTATGCTTAGATTAAATTTGTTGACATTTGAAATTTCAATTCATACACATCATGAAAACTAAATGTGGCTGCTAACCATTTTCAGAGTTTTAACAAGTTTAATTACTTTAACTTGCAGCAGAAACCCTGCCTCCTTATGTTATAAGTGATTGCATTTCCCACAAATTGTTTTTGGCGAAGCATATTTTTGTAGAATTATGTAAACACAATGTCTAGGTTTGCCAATATAACACATAACCTCACATTTTCTTTTGTTTGTTTGTGAACCAGGTGGTATTTGAATATTCATATACTGTATGTTTCCTTTACTTTACTAAGCCCTCCCTCAATGGGAAACTAAAGTATGTGATAACTTTTATATGTGTCCTAATTTTAATAAAGTGCAAAGTAAAGCTGAAATGAACGGAACTCTCACTTCTTTGTGTTTGTTCCTGGCACATTTCTGTACTTACACTCACACTCTATTTGGATTTTTCAATGTCAACCCTGAAATGTGCGTCAAAATATTTGCATGTGAAAGAAATGATATCCTCTCTTTGCTGTATGTCTGCAGAACACTTCCTTAAATTAACTCTATCCTAAATGATACATTCAAGCATACAGTACATTAGATCAAATATATTATCAGATCTCTCTCTCATCATGGCTGTACTCTTTCAGATAAAAGTAAAAAACCTGGAACCTGAAACTCAGACTTTGAATTTGACTGTTAACTATATTTGTTTACACCTGGCAAATATTCAGCATCCACTATGCGTCCAAAAGACAAACATATTTACAGCCTCCCAAGGGGCTGAGTACCCAACCGAGCTTATGAATCAATTATATAATAAAGTCTAAATATTTTTTTACAAACATGTCCACAGACAACTAAAAATTCTGGTGATTTTGATACAGCTGACACATCCTGATTCACAGATCTTATCTGTTGTTAAGATAAATTAAGTGTAAATTTAGCCTACAACTGCAGTCATTTAGTAGTAATTTATTATTTATTTATTTATTATTTATTTGTTATTTATTAGTGATACAAAAGCTGAAAATAAACTAACAAAATATTTTTGTCTGTATAATACTCCACATATGGGCTGCCACCTCAGGCCAAAGATGTTCCCCCACACCACACCTACTGAGTAATTATTTCCTGGTTAATAAACCTGTATAACAAAAAACATTTGAGTGACAGACACAACCTGGGTGTGTATCTACAGTGACATAACAGGTTAAGTCTATGATTTGAATGTAACTGCAACTGTTGATTCAATGTTTAGATTAGACATATATACTAGTACTTACCACTTGCACGCACACACACCTATCTATATCTATCTTTCTCTATATACACACACACACATATATATGGTACTATACATACTATATGTATACTGTGTATTTATGTATGTGTGTGCATAAATATGTTTGTACTGTATATTCCAGAGGAGGCTGGTCCATAGAGGCAGAGGAGGTTGCTCCTCTTCTATTTTTTGAGAAGCAGGAGGGAGATCAAAATATAAAAAAGAATATTTGATTGAAACAAACCATTACCAAGTCTCAGTATCATTTATAAAATATTTTTTCTCTCTTCTTTGGAAAAATGCAGTATTGAAATTCTGATTAAAATGCTTCAACAGCGACACCTGCAGGGCAAGAGGAGAAAGGGCAGTCTGTGTGAAGTGGTGGTGGGGAGCAGTGGGTATAGTGGGGGGCAGAGGAGGATGGGTTCCTGCTGTTCTCCTCAGAGCGGGATTTCTTACATCAATTTAATGTACTTGCTACTCTATGATTGGCCAAGACTCGTTAAATGCTCCAAGGGAGGATGTCCTCCCTAACCAATCAACAACCAGAATGCAATATTGATGTCACAATGGTCCAATGATAGTTTTCATCTTCAATTCTCCCTTCTTTTTCCCTTCCAACTTTATTGATAACAGTCAAACTCAAACAACACTAACATGAACAAATTTAAAGAATAAAAAGAGGACACAGAATCCCAGGGAATTCAGTTATGACATTAAAAAAACATTCGGAAAAGGGATTGTGCAAGAAGCTTTTTACATTCACTAAAAGCAAAATAATACATAGGAAAATAAATAAATAAAGGGGCACAGGTTAATAAAGTGATACAGTTGATAATTTTATGTTTCAAATATTGTTTGGGTCTTTGCTGCTTTTCTATTTGTCATCTTGACTATAGAGTTGTTATAGAGGCTAATTTCAATTAGAAATAAAGTAAAGTTTGGTTTTCTGTTGGTATATTTCATTTTATGTATGTGGAATTTGCCAAAAAGTATAAACAGTTGGATTAAAAAGCTAACATTTTTATATATTGAGTTATTTTTAAAATAAATGAAGCTATCAC
Organism: Thunnus maccoyii; assembly: GCF_910596095.1. NCBI lineage: Eukaryota > Metazoa > Chordata > Actinopteri > Scombriformes > Scombridae > Thunnus > Thunnus maccoyii. The sequence goes on along the minus strand of NC_056555.1, from coordinate 6,018,732 downwards.
TACCAGACAGGCAGTCACTACCGGGCGCAGTGTTACCTTTTGGCCTCTGGTCGGCTCCTTGGGATGTCCAAGTTGGTGAACAACATCAATGGCAGCAACAACATAATTTTTCTCTGCCTCAGGAAGTGCAGTTCTGCAAATGTCTTTCACTTTTGAATGAATGTTCTTGTCTGTTTTCTCTGTGATGCCATCCAGTCACAGGTTTCATCTTCTGCTGAATCTGTCAGTTTCATTAACTTTTTGTTTGGTCTCAAGAACTTTCCTCTTGAGGCCACTTGTTTTTCAGTGTGGCATTTTTTTGTTTTAGATCAGATACCTCAAGAAAGCAGTGATCGATGGATTTTTTTAAGGCCCTCAATACTCAATACTATTTTTGTTAACCATGCGTTTAAGGTCATCTACGCTTTCGTTGATTTAGTTAGTTTTGGTTGTCAGGACACGAATAATGTTATCTTGTTCTTCACCTAGATAACTCAGGATTCATCTTTGCCTTCTTTGTCTTAGCTGATCTGTTCTTTGCTGGTGTGTTGGGGCAAGAGTCACATTCACCACCTTCGTTTGATTTGCAGAAATAGGAATGAGTCATACTTGTTTCTCCTTTCTCTTGAATTGTCCATTTCCATTTCTATCATTGGGTCTTCCATGATGAAGGTTTGTTTTTGGTCTTCCATTTTTTAAGCTAATGCTAGCTTCAAAAAGTTGATGCTAAGACGTGTTACAAGAGAAGGAGGTTTTTCCAAAAAATACAGTCGGTAGCTAGTAGTTGGCAACTTTGGTAATTAATTTGACATTTAAGTACGGGTATTTGCAACCTAAATAAACTTAAACAAAATATTAGTGAGGAAAACCCGAAGAGTCGTCCCTCAGCTGAGGTCCATACAACCACTCACTCCAGTGCCATCTTGGCTCTTTCTTCAATTCTCTACCACTGTAACATGCATGGATGTGATGAACTGCAGAGAAGAAGACCAGTGAGATATAGATAAATTGATAGAGTAGCATATTAGAAAATAAATTTACATGTGCAAATTGCAAACTATATTTTTAAACACATCAGTAAAACATTACATGTTATTTAGGCCCTTTCAACAACCAAATTTCCTTTCATCAGATTTAGAGGTTACATTTCACTTCTTTTATCAAGCACTAGATAGCTGCTTCTGTTAGCCAATATAACAGTTGGCTTGTTGTAGCAGCCTTGAAGGACTGTTAAGGATACCACTGCCCTGAGGTGAGCTCCTCTCAACAACAATAGAAAGTTAACGACATAAAACCCTCAACAGGCAACGATTTATCCCCAAACACAGGAACCTTAGAAACAGCTGTAAAACCTGACATATATTTGGACTGTTTTTTTCTTTCCTTAGCTAAATTCAATGATTTGTTCAGCTAAACCATCAACCTGTCTCTTAGACCCCATCCCAACTAGATTGCTTAAAGAAGTCTTACCCTTATTTAGGGCTTCTTTATTAGATATGATCAATCTGTCATTAGTAACAGGCTATGTGCCACACTCTTTTAAAGTAGCTGTAATTAAACCTCTTCTTAAGAAGCCTTCTCTTGATTCAGGCATTTTAGCCAACTATAGACCTATATCTAATCTTCCCTTTCTCTCTAAGATCCTTGAGAAAGCAATCTCTAATCAGTTATGTGTATCTCTACATAACAATAGTTTATTTGAGGATTTTCGGTCAGGATTTAGAGCGCATCATAGCACAGAGACAGCACTGGTGAAAGTCACAAATGATCTCCTAACTGCATCAGACAAAGGATTTCTCTCAATACTTGTCTTGTTAGATCTTAGTGCCGCATTCGACACAACTTACCATCACATCCTATTACAGAGACTGGAACATTTAATTGGCATTAAAGGAACTACATTAAGCTGGTTTAAGTCCTATTTATCAGACCAATTTCAGTTTGTACACGTTAATGATGAATCATCCATCAAGGCAAAAGTTAGACACAGAGTTCCACAAGGTTCTGTGCTTGGACCAATACTATTTGCCTTGTATATGCTTCCTTTAGGTAGTATTATTAGGTAACACTCCATAAATTTTCATTGTTGATACCCAATTATATTTATCAATGAAGCCTGATGAAACCAATCAGTTAAACAAACTCCAAGCATGCCTTAAGGACATAAAGACCCGGGTGACCTGCAACTTTCTACTACTAAACCCAGATAAAACTAAAATTATTGTGCTTGGCCCTAAACACCTTAGAAACACATTATCTAATGATATAGCTACTCTGGATGGCATTACCCTGGCCTCCAGCACCACCGTAAGGCATCTGGGAGTTATCTTTGATCAGGATATGTCCTTTAACTCCCACATAAATCAAATTTCAAGGACTGCCTTTTTTCACTTACCTAATATTGCAAAAATCAGGCACATCCTGTCCCAAAAAGAAGCAGAAAAACTAGTCCATGCATTTGTTACTTCTAGGCTGGATTATTGCAATTCCTTATTATCAGGCTGCTCTAACAAGTCCCTAAAGACTCTCCAGCTGGTCCAGAATGCAGCTGCATGTGTACTAACAAAAACTAGAAAAAGAGATCACATTTCTCCCATTTTAGCTTCGCTACATTGGCTTCCTGTAAAATCTAGAATAGAATTTAAAATCCTTCTCTTAACTTACAAAGCCCTTAATGGTCAGGCACCATCATATCTTGAAGAGCTCATAATACCGTATTACCCCACTAGAACACTGCACTCCCAGAATGCAGACTTACTGGTGTCCTACAGTCTTTAAAAGTAGAATGGGAAGCAGAGCCTTCAGCTATCAGGCTCCTCTCTTATGGAACCATCTTCCAGATTTGGTCCTGGGGACAGACACCCTCTCTGTGTTTAAGAGTAGGCTTAAAACTTTCCTTTTTGATAAAGCTCATAATTAGAGCCGGTCAGGTCACCTCCTCCTCCTCAACATCTGTACGCATTCATGTACCATCATTGCATGTTACTAACTTGGCTTCTTCCCCGGAGTTTTTTTGTCCTTTCTTTCTTTCTCAACCCAAAGCAGATGGCCTCCCAACAAGAGCTGGGTTCTGCTTGAGGTTTCTACCCGTTAAAGGGGAGTTTTTCCTTACCACTGTCGCCAAGTGCTTGCTCATGGGGGAATTGTTGGGTCTCTGTAAATTAAAGAGTACGGTCTAGAGCTGCTCTATGTGAAAAGTGCCCTGAGATGACTTTTGTTGTGATTTGGCACTATATAAATAAAAATTGATTGATTGATTGACTTTTTGCCAGGGAGCTGGTAAGGTAAAGTCCATTTGGTGTCTGGTCCAACTGGATGTGTATATATATATATATACATATATATATACACATCCAGTTGTGTGTGTGTATATATATATACACACACACCTGGAACCTGTATATACTGTATGTATATGCAAGTGAAGTTTTTAATTTTGGCCGAGGTGGCCTCTCATAGATTTTCCACCTCACACTCACACACCATTTGTTATTGTAGCAAGGGGACCCTAGGACCCATGCAGTGGTGATGTAAGGGTAGTGGTAGGAATTCAAAAACAGTGAGATATTGTACTTATAATTAAATGATAATTAAATGGGGTTGCTTTAACTTTTATTGAAGGATGAGAAGCTGTAAAAAAGATACCTGATACATAACATATTAATTTAAAATATCGCAAATTCATCTTTATGTTGCACCTAATTTGTAATAGTGCTCTTGTGGTTATTTTAGTATTGTTTTGTTATGATTCATAGCAGTTATTGACAGGTGTGGTCTGTGTACTGGGAGTCCTGTCACTGTTGATAGTGGTATGGTTTGATAGCATTGTGTTTTTATTTGAATTATTGGTTTTACTTTGTTTTTTTTATCCCTTTTCACAGGTAGGATACTCCCAGCACTCAACCAATGGGTGGTTGGATTCCCTGGCTGTGGTGCAACTGTCTGTCCTCTCCTCTTCCACCCTTACTAGAAGTATTAGTTCCTGTTTTTGATAAATAGCCATTTATGGCAGCTAACCCACAGATATCGTGTAAGATTGCAAAAGATTGCAGAAGTATTTACATTATGTTTCAACGGGTAAATGACTGGGCCACCTGGGGATGAATCCTCATGTTAAACTGCAAGGGGAGTGATGCTGCTGACTTTGGTTATGGCCTTGGTCGATGGTTAATCAATCAGGAATGTCCTGGGTGACTGGATTAAGTTTAGTAAAAAAGATTGAAAGGCAAACATACCACACTATTTGCATAGAGATCATTTCACTATTCAGGTTATGTTTTTGCAAGTAATCACTAACAAAAATACAGCTAAACAAGGTGTCAATTAACACTGTTTCTTTGTTTTATGGCCACAGATTAAGACTGATCGTCAATCATGAAGGCCAGAGCTTGTAGAAAAACAGTGGACAGCTTTTGCTGTTTGAAGTTTGCTGCCATCTCCCTTTTCCTGGCTGTGTTTGTCCTCATCTATTTTCTTTTTAACATGGATGCTCTGGAGGTGAGAATTTGGTCTTGAGTGGGACTGCTTGAAGGGTGGACCCTGTTTGAAATAGTCAGATTTAAGGACATTGTTTTCATATGCAATATGGCTTTGGATAACAGTAATGTCCTTCATTCATATTTCTAAACAAATGCAATTCGAGGAAAATGGTTCTTTTGCTAACAATCATGCATTTGGCTGACAGCAGAAACTTCAAATAATTATACTTTTATATATTTTCATTTTATTATTCCCATCTATATTTTTTTCTTATTGTCAATAAATCCTTTCAAAAGACCAAAACCAACAATGTGTAAGTCTATTTCTCAATATATTCCCTACCCTGTCTATGGCTCTGAGCCCCAAGCACATTAGTTTCTACTGAAGACGTACATGTAAATATTTAAAACAGGTCAAAAATATGTACAGCTTTTTTTCCCTTATGCAGGGTAGTCACACTGAGCTAAAGCTGATGCTGTTACTCTTAAATGCCCTTCTCTATTGTCGCTTGCATAAAGACATATTTTTGAGACAATCAGGTACTGATGGCATGGCTCTGTTGGTGGGAGTTGCTGCCCTGGTAGTATGCAGGACCAAAGTGGTGCGGCTTGCCCCTGCTGTGAGGGTGTAGTGGAAACGCGTGTCATCATGGCACGGCTAAATCATAACAACCCAGGCCCATTGCAAAACTGCTTTAGTTTGTTGGGGACTATTCTCAACCATAGATAGATATGCATTTGCTGCACTGCTGAGTATTTATGGCAGCAGAACAGTGTATGACGTGCACATGAAGATGTTAATTCAAAATGAACTACAATGCCCATGTTAATGGTAATAAAAGAACATGTCACCCAGTGCAACAGTGTGGCTCACTGATGTGTTTTTAATCGTTTTTGGGCAACAACTGAGCTCTATGAAACAGAGGAATAATCCACATATATCAGGCCAAGGCTACATGGACAATACTTGTTAGTAGGATCAATTCATTGTTGGGTTTGGTCTTTTCATGAGTTCAGTGCAGAAATGTTTGTTTTTTGCAACATTCTTTAGTGGAAACAAATACAGTACTTCCACAATGAAAACCCAATGCATAGAAAGAGTATTGTTACAGACATTTTAGACCAATTTAACATTATATTTGTACCTTCACTTCTGAGATTTATATGAGGAGGAAAATCAAAACTACATTAGTTTTCCACCAGAATAACCAGTATGAACACTTAAGTTGCGTTAAATATTAACAGTAACATTGTCCTCATTTGAAAATTCATTAAGAAGGTTTTTTTTAAAGGAGAAAAATTGCTCTCTGATAAATAGCACACCTTAAATTTGTCAACCTGTATAACTGTCTGTAACAAGAAATATGAAAAGTAACATTTATTTATTGCTACAGTTGTTACTGAAATGGTTGTAAGGATATTCTGACTGTAGTTTTCCTTCCTTTCTCTTTTTCATGTTGCTGTTATCACTGAGTGTTTGATCAGCTTCTTTCATCAACCCCTACAAATATTCAGTGATTTTCTGATGTGGGGCAGGAAAAACAGTCTTTTTGTTTCATTTAGTTCATTTGTCTTACATTATAATTTTTTTGATATACAACTTTGTCACATCACTCTCTTGACCCCCCTCCCAGTTTCAGCATAAGGTGATCACCACCTTTCCTGTCACGAGACCTCACCTGCAACACTACTTCTACAACTTCCAGCCACAATCCCCTGAAGATGCTCTGGAGGAACGCCTACTATTAGACTCCATTGCTTGGCCTGAAACTCCATCCCTGCCAGATCCTCTTTCCCTGGAGCAGACCAGCGATCCTGCCCACAGTACCTTCACTATTCTCCTGGAGGAGAGTGGACGACAGTGGCATGTAGGGGATCAGCTGGAAGTTATGATCAAAATGTATGATTTCCAGGGTCGTCCTAAGAAGTCTGGGGGAGATGTCTTACTTGCCCGTCTGCACAACCGAGCACTTGGTGCAGGTGTGGTTGGGCAAGTGCTGGATCATCTCGATGGCTCCTACTCTGCTGTATTTTCTTTACTCTGGGAGGGAAACGCACATGTTGAGGTGATGCTAAAAAATATGATGTTAAATATGATTGTGACTGTTACTCAGCTACTGTTGCTAGGCCTGTCAACTTTTTGTTCTTGTATGAAACATATGCAGTTTGCAATAATACCCGGGGCAGATTTACTACTCAAAATCCTTAGTAATTTTCAAAACAGCGGGTCCTTTATTTCATGCAATGGTTAGATTCTTCTGTATGCTGTCAATCATTCTTATCAAAATCAAGATAACCACTCTACTATAGTCTAGATTTGATTGCTAGCACAGGATTGAGAAGTGCTAAACCAATTCAGCAATCAAAGATTTGATCTGAGAAATATTATCCTGTTTAGCATCATTTAATATGTTAGTGGAAAATATAAACTTATGTATGTATGTCCAAGAGTAATAAATGCCATTGACATATTGAGAAAAAGGTTTCTTCCATCAAGTGGCAACTATTGGCAGCGTATAAACCAACTAACATAATACAGCAATGAGAAACAGATGGATCTAAACCTTTGTCATCATTTAACAAAAGCAGAGCAGGAGAAAAGCTATCAACCTCTGTGGACTTCCACATCATACCTGTGTGCCTGGAGTTTGGGAAAATTTGAGCATTTAGAAGAATCATTCAATGAGACCCTGGCAAGCCTTTTTAGGTGCATCCTCATGATAAAATTGTAGTGGATCACTTGATGATTAGGATTTCTATATGCCAGCTTGATGTGCCATACTCTGGACCAGCTGATATGAATTACTGTTTATTCTAGACTTTTTGACAAATATTACAAACTGTATGGTGAGTTGTATTACAAAGCAGTAAAAATTGGAAAAATTTTCAAACAAAGATAACAAAATTACAAATATCAGTGGGAGGCTTTGCTGCAGCTGGCATCATGTTCAGTGGACTTTTTTAATGTAACCTGCAACCCCCAAAAGTAATGTAGTATGACATGCTCCTTGTCCTTTAGGTAATGCTGGGTTACTACTGTAGGTAGTAAGCTCATTAGCCGGACATGCTAACATTTGCAAATTGAGAGCACCTTGCAAACTCTTTAAATGTCGAGTATAGCTCTCACTACAACCCCATGAACACCACTTCACCATGTGGAGAAATTCAAAGATTGACATGTCCTCTGTGCCTAGTTATGGTTGCTGAACTATGATTTGGACAATCACTGCTCAGGGGAGGGGTAAATGAATGGTTAGTTCTCCAGACATGAGTATCTGGAGATCAATCTGGTTTACACCTGAAATGAAATGTGCAACTTTAAGTAGTGTTCACTTTAATTATCTTTACTGCTATGACATGGTTTCAAGTAATGGGTATGAAATTTGAACTGTGGTTCTCTGTCCTATCAGGTGACACTGGTTCACCCCAGTGAGGCTGTCACAGTGCTGCAAAGGTTGACCAGAGAGCAGCCGGATAGGGTTTATTTCCAGAGCGTCTTCCGCTCAGGCTCAGTCTCTGAAACTACCACCTGTAATGTCTTCCTGCGTCCAACCCAGCAACCACTGTGCAACTACACTGACCTCCACACAGGTGATCCATGGTTCTGCTACAAGCCAAAGAAGCTGAGCTGTGACGCCAGGATCAACCACTCCAAGGGAGGATTCAATCAAAAACTCAAGGCCAAGGAGGAAAAACTCTTTAAAAGGTAAAGGAGCAAAGAGACAAGACTGGCATTTTGTTTGACTTATAATAAATAAATACTATGTATCTCCTTGGTGGAAATCTCAAGAGTGCATATGATACAAATCAAATAATAAGCCTGATTCACTTTAGTTTATGTTCATGGTGTGAGAGCTGCAGCTCTCACAATGTTATCTTTGCTTTCTTTATTATTATTTCGCTTTTGTTTTTGGCGTCTATCTACTTCTGTACTGTTTGCCATACAAACTTTGTTTCAATGTCAAAATGTACATCTTGGTAAGGAGATGTATGCTGTACGTGTTTTATGTTTTGGCTAATAACTCATAAACCGTGTGGCGTGGCAAAACAATATTTGTACAGCATGTTACTTGGATAAAGCTGATTTGAATGACATAGGCCACGCTCATTTGCACCTGGAAAAATCTTCCGCCATTTTTGATTATTTTTGATTTTTTGGTAGACACATCTTTTGCTTCATTTGGCACATATTTCATGTAATGTTTACCAAACTTGGTACATACCATATTTACATGACCCTGAACAAAACTTATGAGCTTGTTTTAGGATATCACTTACAGTTTGTCTGGAATTGGTGATCAAACTTTCGAAGGCATGACTCTGATGCCCTTAGCGGGCCATAACTCTTCAATGCTAAATTGGATTGCAACCAAATTAGGGAATGTTGTACATACAGCCATAATACACAAATGTGTAACATTTGATACAGTTCTACCAACATGGGGTATATATATTATAATATGATATTTCTGCAATTCTGTTGTCTTTAATAAAATTAAACCTGGTACACAAGTTCTTCATGAGAATGTCCATGACATATTGAAGCATGGCACCAATACCCCTACTTTGTGGCCTTAAGTGAAACAACACCATACTACTTATTTACTGCCATATCTCTTAAATGTAATATTCCATGGTAATCAAATTTAGCAAAGTTGTACAGATGGGTGTGCTGAGCAAGTCTGTTGCATTTGATACAATTTCACCTGTAGGTGGCGCTACAAGATTTTTTAAAATTGCTGCTGGAGCAGCAGCTTGCAGCTGCAGCAGCTAACAGCCTCCAGCTCTCACACACATTTTTTTCAGAAAATGCAAATATTCCAGTTTAATGTTGTTATTTTGTTGTTATTCAGTTATATTCTAATTCACATTTTAACCATGTATTTAGGATGTGGTCTTTTAAAAAACATAAAGATACACATTTCAAAGCTGTAGCAGATGTCAACTTTTCTTCTTTTGTGACACGAATGCAGCATCTCTGCATGTACTGGACCATTTTAGGAATATACATTAGTCTCTGCATGAAAAATAGTTTGGTTATTACATTTTATTTCTAAACCTTGTTGACATGATGTACTTGTCAGCAAACAATTGTGTATTTACACAGAGCAACATAAGCAATCATTTAGAGTTTCTATATATATATAAATATATATTCAATCGGTGCTAGGCAAATAGTGTGCAATTGGTTTATCAATGCTTTTTGCTGAAAACAGCTGTCTGCTACATATGAGTATTTAATTATGCATGTTTTTTTCTTCAGTGGTGTCAACATGAAAGTCTCCATTAAGGCTTCAGGATTGGCAAATGTCAACGTGTTGCCAAAAATGAAAGGTAAAGCAGAATTTTCACTACTTCAACCTCTGCCTGTAACAATAATTCAAACTTTAATGTGCTTCAGACATTACAAGTAAAAAAAGGCGAGGAGAAACATTTACAAACAACCTACCATTACCTTTACAAGCCTAATGTTGGTTTTAATCTTTTAATGGGATGTTCTGACAATAGGAAAAATATAGAATAATGCCAGCTATAATGCCTTAACTTCTTCTCAGGTCAACCAGAGGTAAAGAGCAGCAGTGTGAAGTCTGGACCCTCTGGCTATTACTACCACGATACGTGGCAAGCCTTAGGTGGCACCCCAGTCCGCCAGTTCAACACATCCCCTGCTATCAGTCAATGTCTGAAAGGCAAGGTGGTCCACCTGTATGGAGACTCTACCATCAGGCAGTGGTTTGAACACCTCAATGCAGCACTACCAGGTAGTTAATAAACAGAAATCTCTGACAACAGTTTCAGCTGCAGTGTGAACATTATTAATGTGTCCCAACTGTGTTTCCTCTTTAATACTTTTAGATCTCAAGGAGTTTAACCTGCACAACCTGAAGCAAGTTGGGCCCTTTATGGCCTTAGACTATGCAAACAACATTCTGGTGACGTACCGCTGCCACGGTCCCCCTATCCGTTTTGTCAATGTCCCAACCAAAGAGCTGCGCTACATTGCCAATGAACTAGATGATTTAGTTGGAGGTATCAACACCGTTGTTGTTCTTGGCATCTGGTCTCACTTCAGCACTTTCCCCATCGAGCTCTACATCCAGCGGCTGCGGAGCATCCGCAGGGCGGTGGTGCGCCTGCTGGACAGGGCTCCAGGTACGCTGGTCGTCATCCGTACTGCAAATCTCAAAGCATTGTCTCTTTATGAGACGTTGACCAACAGTGACTGGTACTCGCTGCAGCGTGACAAGGTGCTCAGGGCCATGTTCAAAGGACTGAATGTTCGTGTGCTGGACGCCTGGGAGATGGTCTTGGCCCACCACCTGCCACACAGCCTCCATCCACAACCTCCCATTATTAAGAATATGATCGACGTCCTCTTATCCTACATATGCCCCCAAAAGGCCGGCTAGACTGGAAGACTACACAAGTTTAAGCTAACAAATAAACTCACAACCGTAATTTAACAGGAAGACCACAATGTCGCTTACCTCTCCCATGGTGTACAATAAAAAAAGGGAGAGGGCGGGAGACATCATTTATAGGGGAGGGGGACCCACAGAAGTGAACGTCGGGACACAGAAACTGAGACTCAATCCACATATTGACCCAGGCGGAGTAGCACATCAGGTTATAACTATTTACAGATTTGGTGTAGTTACATTATACTGCTGTACAATTGTCTCTGTTACATTGTTATGGGGAATTTATCTGTTTTTCGGGTTCTAGCATACATCCATGCTACAACTGAGTGGTGCGCTGCCAAAACGTTCTGGTTGGAACACATGCTCTAGAATTATTGTTCTGCATTTCTGAGTATGTGGATTATTAAACTATTTTGACAGTAATTGTTTGGGTTATATGAAATAATCACATGTAAAGTTTGGCATTTATATTTTATTAGATGTAGATCTCTTTCTCTACACAAACAATAGCACAATTAAAATTTGCTCATTTAAATGGAGGTCTGCGGCTCAAACACATGGCATCCTTACACTTTCTGACCTACAGTTGATTGTAATGTGTGAGGTCATCTGTAAACGATCTGGTGGACCGAGCCAATCTGGTTCCTATACTGGTTCTCGTGACAACGACCACGAGGAGAGGTTGACCTGACCCGGAGAAGGTAGGACAGCTGGCTGCTCTCTCTATCTGCCTTGTCTAAGAAGTGATGTATGAATAGAGGATTATGATATATATATATATATTTGTACATAGTATATATATATGTGAAAATTTTACACAGGTCCATTTTCAGCTACTAGCAAGAAAGCAGCAAGAAAGCTATGGATATTCAAGACACTCGTGGATGGAGTCAAGATGAGACCAAGTGTCTGCTCTCAATTTGTAAACAAAAGTATACAAGCAAAACTTGGCAATTATATCGCAACCGTGCCATTTATGAAGCAATGGCTAAGCAATTGGTGGAAAACAGCTACAACCAGTCCTGGCTGCAATGTCACGAATGAATGAAAACGAAATATTAAACACATTAAACTGGCATACAGAAATGCCAAGGACAACAAGAAGAAAAGTGGCAGGGGCAGGGTAACTTGTCCCTTTTTTAATGAACTGGACGCAGTGCTGGGTGATCGACTCACGTTTTGCCCTGGTGAAGCTTGTCTTCGATTCTGATGATGCTAATGTTGGCATGGACTCCACCAACTGTGCCAGTGACGAGAACAGGAGTGGAATCGACGACGATAAAGATGGCATGTTGTTATCCACCTTCAACTTGCCTAAAAATACCAGTAACGTTAATACAATGTTGACTTGTTTTCGTGTGTAGATGATGAGGACCATGATGCTGCTATGTCATCTGCAACCTCAGAATTTTATAGCCAGAGGAAGCGATGCCCTGCCACTAATGAAGCAATGCAACATGCCACAGCTCATTGGTCATGATGGTTATTTATTGATAATCACCTGTAAATTGATTTCACTCGCCTGTTCTTTGCTATCAAATGTTTGTGATACAATAATACATTAGTTGACTGATTTTGTGTAAGGGAGCATAATACCTGCCAAATAGTTAGTAACATAGCCTATCTACAAGTGTCAGATATCTGTATGTAAATTTTTTTTCTTCACCTTTACAATCATACACACACACACACACACACACACACACACACATCTTTCTAGCATTTGCCTCAGAATAAGTCTGGGTGGGACTTTTCTTAATATTGTTTTTGTGTGTAGATAATGAGGACCATGATGCTGCTATGTCATCTGCAGTAGAGCCCTGCAAGGGCCAAAAACTCCAGCTCTAGCCCGGTTCTGGCTTGGTGTGTACAAGCCCTAGCCTGGCCCCAGCCCGACAAAGTCTGCAATTTTCCAGCCCAAGCCCAACCCGAGACCAACACCAATATCACTTTAAGCTCTCTCTGATGCGCGCTCACTAATCAACACAAACATGAGGATACTCTGTTGAGCCACACATATTTTGTCTGCATTGTCGTAGAAACATGAAGCATTATTAATGCAAAATGTCATACTTTATTTAATCAAACTTTTGAAATAAACTTATTATAGGCCTCAAACATAACAACCAGTGCCACTGACAATCATGCCCACAAATATTATATCGACTGTCCATTACAGATAAGCATAAGCATGCAGTAGAGAATAAAACAAAGCTACGTAATCCAGCAGCAAATAAGTATATAGAGATTTATGGCCTACCTTTCTTTAATGTAAATTTACAGAAAATGAAGAACAATGCTCCAACTTCTCCCTGATTTTCTGAATAGTCAACTATCATATAATGTATGCACATATACATCTGTGTATGGGCACAGTGAAAGGAGAGGAGTTAAATGAGCCTGAGTCCGACCTGAGCCTGATCTAATAAAAAAAAAAAAAAATTGGTGCGAGCCTGACCTGAATCAACTCAGTGTGTCGGACCCGCTGGGACCAAACAGGCTTGCAGACCTCTAATCTGCAGAAGCTGATAGCCGGAGGAAGCAATGCCCTACCACTAATACAGGAGGTACTTGTTAATATTCTCATGACGTGTCGTTCCATACAATATTGCGCAGAGCCATAATTTATTATTTTGTTTTAAAAGTCTGTGTTTTGTCTACTTTTGTGAAGTGAAAGTCATAATAACAAAAATGATTATATTGTAAACTGTTGACCTACAATTCTTCTTTCACATTTCCATCATTCATTTGTTGAATCTAGTAAATGCATTTAATAAACTCTAAGTTTGTAACTGTAACTGGCATGTGTACTGTGTTATGTGCAGTGTAGAGCAATGTGTGCTCTCAAACTTCTATGCAAGTGGTACCTTAAGGGTGTTTGTTTTATTTATTAATTTATTTTGTTAGTGTTGGGCAATGTAGCCACCTAAAATTATTACTTAATCAAAGAAAAATATTGTTAAAGTCAGCTAAAAATACAGTTCACTGTTTTTAAGGGTTGTAAGTTAAGACAAAACATTAGTCATGAGTAAACATAAACAGTAGTCATGAGTAAACATATAGAGGCCATATGCAGTGTGAAAATTAAAGGTGGGTTAGCTATGAACTAGAATTGTCTATGAGCAGGAATTGTTAGGTGATCAGTACAGTCACAACGTCTGAAGCTTGTGACTTGTAATAAACTCTGCTTGAAATGTGATGATTTGTTAAATCAGACTGTTAAATTAGATGTTTTATTATATTTGAATGTTAGATGTTTTGTTATATTTGAATGTAGGTTTATCACAGGATCATCTGTGAGAAACCTCACTGCTAATGTTTTAGAAAAATCATACAAATGTAGGAACAGTGACATCTAGTGGCAGTATACAAGTATAGAAATAGGAATAACATGATACACATGATGAGATTCAAATTTCAGCTTAAAAAAACAAATAATAAAAAATATAACATAAATCTTCATTAACAAAAATAAATCAGTATTTTCTTGACATTGGAGGTTTTCTCATCCATCTTTATTAGCATTTGTTAGCCACAGTTGCCAATGCCCATCATGTCTGAAAGTCAAATATACAGAAAAGGATCTGTCAGATAATGAAAATTCAAGTCTTTATGTACTTGATTCACAGTTTATGATGCACGTTTTCTGTATGCTTTTTGATGTTTACTCTTAGCATCATTGGAAAAGCACTGTGTACATTCTGTATTATTTGCCATGAAAGTCCTCAGCCTCACACCCATTAGCCTGAACATTAAACCACACTCCTTTTAAATGTTTCAAAAGATTCCCATGACAACACAACAAGGCCTGTGAGTTAGATAGATCTCATATTACTAAGCAAGCAGATGTCAAAATACTATCACGGTCATTCAGTAACCTTTGACCTACACATTTTTGTTACTAAACCCACCTTGAACCCCTTTTATTGTAGGTTCCAGTAAAAACTTCCTCCCCTCTGACTAACAGAGTTAAAGAGTAATTTTTAGGCAGTAGGGCTTTGCCTTCAAAGTGTGGCATAGCTGTGACTTGGAAATTTGAAGGAAGAGTAATGTAATTTTATACATTTTTACAGCCACACAAGTAAGAAAAGTGTGATAAAAATGGCTTAGCTTACTTATTCCAGGCATTAGATGAATTTTCCACAAGAAATAATTTGAGGCACTTTAATCCTAAATTATTGGTAAGAGAAGCCCAACTTTATGTGTCAGTATACTTTTTCTGTGTTAGTTTCAGAACACCCACCATTTCATTTAAATGCCAAAGATAGGATGGAAATTATTATTTCCTCCTCTAAAGGCAAAAATAATGAATAATTATAAAAACACTGCAAAAAAAGTGACTTTATTGTATGAATATGAAAGTAATATCAAAGAGCTAAGTTTAACAAAGAGGAACAGCAGTCATAAAGTGAAACTAACAAGGATGTGACTGACATGTCCAGAGATTGACTAACTAAAAAAAGGTTTGGGCTAAGCCCTGAATGTTTACAACGTTTGGCTCTGCCCCTGACTGGAGATGAGGACAGAGGAGCAGATTAAGGAAAATCAAGACCACTGAGGCAATTGTTGTGACAAAAAAGAGAAAAAAAAAAAGAATCATTACCCAATGTCAAGCAAAGAAAACAGACTTCCCTGTGTCGTGGAAAAATCTTCAAATGGCCCAATAAATCTTCAGGTCACCCACAACTTAGTATTAAACTCAAAACTTATAAGAGAAAAACTCAAAAAATACACTGGAAGCTGGTAGAGTTCAATGTGAATAGGTTTACTGTACATAAAGAGATACAGAGCAACCCAAGGCTTCTTTGTCCTGGGACAAAAAAAAAAAACCTGATGCAAAATCATAAAACCTCATATTATATACTTTTCATAACTCCTCCTATCGTGGAGCTTATTTTCTAGTCTCCACCTCCTTTTTCATTATATTCAGATCTGGTCATTATTTCTGAGGTTCATAAGTGACCTTGACGCTTTGGTGATAATACAAGTGTGACTTATCTTAAAAATTACTGTCTCAGCATCTTCCACCTTTTTCTTTTCTTTTTCTTTTTTTTTTCACTAAAAATGGACCTGGCAGCCTTTAATCATTTCACACAGAAAACCAAAATGCTATAACACAGATTAGCTGTCTTGCTAACTCCCTGGGAACTGTCTGTTCACTAACTGAGACCACACCGAGAACATTAGATTTCAATAGTTTAATTGAGATAATGAAAGAGAGCTGATATGTTGATGGATGGGTTGGAGAACCTGATGAAGGATTAGGGATGGAGGGATGAAGTGATGGGGAGAGGAAAGGGGTGAGGTGTGAGAGTTGAGGAACATAGAATGGAGGGTTAAGGGACGATGATGGATGTATGGTATGTCGACTGGACGACGACTGCCGACAGTAGGGAGGTAGGAGGGAACGGGGGGAGAGGTTGAGACTCTGAGTGGGGAAACTGTCTGTCCGATCCATCGCCTGGATAGAGCCCCCAAAAAGAACTTCATGCAGAGATGTGTTCAAGAATGTGGCTGGAGTATGGTTCTGGAGAAATCGCCGACTTGTGCAAAACTTGCAGGAGGTGGCCGACTGGAGGTGAACCACCTAAACTGCTGTAACCCCGGAAACAGAGAGAGACGCTGAGTCAGTGCAGCTGTATGTTACGAGAACAGACAATGTGGTTGTCTCCGGAAGGGTCGAGTGTCAGGACTTGGTGGAAACTGTGGGACAATCACGTACGAAATGGATGGAAATGGATGGTCTGGCGGTTGAGATGGTTCTTTGGAGTTAATGGCAATTAGTGCTTTAGGATATAGTGGTGTCATGGACCGTGCTTGGTGGGGTTCTGAGGGCCACTGCACCTAACATAGGCACCACTGAAGGAAGGATACTGTACGTGGGCATCGACGGGCGTGATGCACCTGGATGGGTACGATGGCCGTCGGAAGCGAGAAGAGAAGTGCGTGGCCTGCGATGAGCTCTAGCTGTCAAGACTTTAGTAGCCTGTGATGGGGCTTGAGACTGTCAGGACCTGCAAAGCCTGCTGCATGAAGGGAGTCGAAGAAAGGGGGAAAAGGGGGGAGATGGTTGGGTGTGGGGGCGAACTGTGGGATAACCGTTTAAAGGAAAACTGATGGTCTGGATGGCTCTTTGGAGTTAACCGAATGGAGTGGGTCGGACGAAGGAAGCTCCGTGGCCCACTGATGTCATGAACTAGTGGTGGGGGAATAGAGGCTGACTGGAGCACTGAATTGATGATGAATGGTTGTATTGGAGATGATTCGTTGTGTTGAAGCATTTTATATAGTCGGTTGACAACAATGAAAGAGTGAGGGCGCACCCTCCATGGTGCCTTGAGATTCAGATAAAGGTAGAATGGATGAAAAGAAAATGGATGGATTTGAGTGAGCCATGTCGGCTGTGGCTAGAAAGCGAAGAATGAAAAGGTGCTGTTTTATGGATAATATGGGAGGATGGAAGCCGAAGTGATATAGGAGGAAAAGATAGAAAGTCTGGAGGGAGGCACGGGAGATGAAGGGGTGAGGGTGGGGAACTCAATTCAATTCTATAATATAGTGCCAAATGACGACGAGGTCGTCACGTGGCACTTTAGCGTAAAGCAGGTCTAGACCATTCTCTTTAATTAACGGAGACCCAACAATTCCCCCGTGAGCAAGCACTTGGCGACGGCGGTGAGGAAAAACTCCCCTTTAACGGGAAGAAACTTCAAGCAGAACCTGGCTCTAGGTGGGCGGCCATCTGCTTTGACCGGTTGGGTTAGAAAAAACAAACAAACAAACAAGAACAAACAAAAACGAGGGGGGGGTGAAGGAGGTAAGGATGAAAAATGAAAGGGTGAGGGTAAAAGTAGGGTGGAAAAGGAGGAAGGATAGAGTTAGGGGATGATCGATGGTCCGTTGTTTGGAGAGAAGAGGATGAGAGTTCCTGAAGAGAAGTAGAAGCGTTAACGAAGAAACATGAAAACAGAAAAGTGAGTTAGTATGAACCATGGAGTTACACGAGCACTTAATAAATAAGCAGGAAAATGGGATGAAGGGTTAATTAGGAAAATAAAATTTTAAAAAAAGGAGGGAAGAAAAGAAAGTGGAGTGTGCCCTGGCCGGAGCTGGAGAGTCAGGGCTCCGTTGTAGCGGGCAGCGTGGTGACGACATCGGTGTGCAGCGTGCGTCGGGTTAGCGTTAGGCGGTGAACCCGGAAGAGCGGGACGATTTGAGCTGCCGGCCGGAGAGGTGAGGAAAAAGTTTCTGTAGAGTTGGAAAAGTTTGGCAACGCTATTGTTTCACTGGAACGGTGTGTCCGTCTGTTTGGGGGCACTCTGTAGGTGAGTGAGTGTCTGGTTGAAGATGTTGCTTGAAGGAAAACGAGCCGGGTCAGAATCGGCTATAACTTGGGTGTGTATGGGTCCCAGCTGATCAGCAGTGTGGCGTCTGAGGGAGTAGCTTTTCTTCCGAGGAGCAGCGGTGTAAACGGCCTCTGCGAGGATGTGGTGGTGAAGGAGGTATCTTGTTGGTACTGCGAGTCGTGGATGGTATTGCTGGGTAACGTGATCCAAGGAACGCGGGCGAGGGGTAAGCGTTTGCGATGCGACCCTGTCACGGGTCACTTGCAACTGAGACGAGGGGAGAAGAACGGATGGGGTGTGCTTAAATACTTTGTAGTGCGGAAGTGGGATGTGTACTCGGCGTGGTCTCTGTTCCTGAACCTTGTTTATAAATCTATAAACTTCATTTATTGGCATAATGCTATCTTTGCAGTCTCACTGGCACATTCATCATGGGAAGGCAGTTTTCCACCACACCTGCTGACCAGGAGGATACACTTCAGGGGTCTATTCCAGAAAGCAGTTTTAACAAACTATGATCCCAACCCTGAACTCTGAGTCGATGAACCCTTAGATGGAAAACTCAGAGTTTTAGACATCTATTTGGATCTTGGCTCAACAGCATTCTTGACTTTTTTTCAAGTATTTTAACAAATGTAGTAAATTTAAACAGTCACTGAAATGCTGTTGAAACACGTACAGATTATAGGCATTTAAAATACTCACTTTCAAATTACATTTAGTTTGCAGATGCACCACAATCCTGCTCACTCACATTAATATAATCTCCAAAATGACATGAAAACTGTAATCGAAATGTTCAATCACTGCGAACAATCACATCATGAGTGACAGAGAAAATTATTCATTGATCTTCTGTCTAAAGCTTCATACATTTTTTTATCATTATTTAAACTGAGATTACACATTATGGGCCCTACCTTACGCACGGCACAAAGCAGTGCCAAGCGCGACGCAAGTGTCTTTGTTAGTTTAAGACCAACGCAGTTGTCATTTTCCAGTCCAGCACCCACGTTGTTTAAATAGCAAATGCACTTGCGCCCATCAGAGCGCCCATGGGCATGTTGGTCTTAAAATGAGGTGTGGTCAGGCTCATTGTTGGCGCATTGCTAACTTGAGGCAGCAGAGAGCAATTGCACTATGGACCAACAAAAACCTGGTCTGAAGTCAATGGCGCAGTGTTACACTGTTATTTTAAAGGCGCATTATCAAGACAGTAATATGCGCCTACATAGGCGGGTGAACAACATACACTCTGCTTTTTACACACAGGAATAATAAAAGAATTACAATGTGAAAGATTATTATTGTGTACATCAAAATATTTTAAAAAATACATGTCATAATGGTTAGGCATAATATTTATCAGAATTAACTAATCACAGTAATGACGGATAAAATTGTCTAATTATTTGACCAAATCGTGGCAATACACGTGGACAGACGGACAACAACGGATCAGACACAAATCGACTTTCCTGCTGCATCAATACATGATGACATGAGGAACACATGAGGAAATAAATGAGGTGAAAACAATGATTAAACTAAAGAAGGAAATAAATCTGGACAGCTTCTAGCTGCTGCTGCTAGCAGCACCTTGGAGAGCTGAGCAAGTCCTGATAACTGTGTTGATGATTCTTTACATTATTAAAATTAATGATTTAATTTTTGAACAATATATAAGAAATATTCTTTAACATTTTTGAGAATACAGTGATCAGGTTTCCATACTTTCAACAATTAATACCCTGCTGATTTTACTTGTTACTCCATGACTGGACAAAACAATTTTAAAGATCTGTAATCTGTAATTCAAAAAATAAACCTTTTCAAAAACCAAACGAAAATACAAATTACAAAAACAAATTAATGAACAGAATCTTAAACTGGTGGTCTGGGGCCATGGGAGGGTTCAGGAGCAGCAGGGGCCAGTGTGCTTGTTATGGATCGTGCGCTGTGAAAGCGTTTCCTCTGCAGAGAAGTGTTCCTTCTTACTACTTGGCAAATGCGCCATCATAATAGCAGTCCGCCAAAGTGCAAGTGCACCTGGCTTTTAAAGGGAATGGGAGATGACACTCTGATTGGTTTATTGCATGTTACGCCAAAAACACACCCATGATTAATTAGGAGACTATGGACAACCTCTTTGAACCGTGTGCCTGGCCAGCGACCATTTTTTCCACCGTTAAAATATGTGGATTTGGACACAACCTAAATGCACTGTGCCAGGCGCTTCAGACCGTGCGCTTTAGATCGTTAAAATAGGACCCTATGTGTGTCACAAAAAGGCTCAGTGCATGTGACAAAGAGGGGAGTCAAGTCAGGTTTAAGTGCCAATTGAATATTTTTTTGGAAATAAAACAACATAACTATTTACAAAAGGCATGAGGTATGGAGAGTAACTGCATCATGAATGGGCTGTATGGATGAGTGAGGAATGTGTATGCTACTGTTGAATGCAGGAAAAAGTGTCAAAACAAACCCAAACCCTGGAGTGATGTGGGACCTAGGAGAGAGAAAGAGACAATGAGACCAGACTAGTAGATATAACCTTGGTGGAGGCCTACCCAAATGTCACCACATTACCTTAGCAACCACTGCAGGCAGAAAGGGAGGGGTCGTAACATGTGCAATGAACATGTCAGTGCAGGAACTGCTCTAGCAAACTAATAGCTGTCCATGATAGCAATGTGCACAGAGTCAGTGTTATAAACAAAAAGGAAAGAAAAAGAAGGACATGCAAAAGTTTTATTCTGAGCTGAGGGTGAATTCATGCTGTGTAATATTTGGATGCCAAATCAAAGAAATGACTGATGCACACAAAAGCAGTAACTCTAGATAGTACTGGTGTAACAAACTAATATCCAACTGGGATTTTGATTCTGACATACAGTAAACCTCCACTAATGAATGCACTTTGAATGGACTGAATTAATGACGAATGAAACGTTGTGTCCAACATCTGCTTCAGACTCTGCAGGGGCAGCAGACAGAGCGAAACTCAGGGTTTGTTGAAGAAAACTTGCCAGTGAGCAGGTTAGCTTCACAGAGTCAGCAACCCGGTCTCATATTAAAATGTGTGATAGCTATGTTGGTCCACAGCGCAAAACATATTAGTTTCACAATGACAGCTCTAAAATTGTGAGATGACTATGTTTTTGTTTTTTTTGTTTTTGTTTTTTTTGGTGTATTGTTTTCTATTGGCCTGCATCCATGTCACATAACTGTCAAGTTTCTGTCTGCTTAAACAACAACAACAACAACAACAACAACAAAAGGGCTGCCATTCCTTTTTCTTCTAAATGGAAAATGCAATATTTTAAAATAGTATGGCATTAAAATACGTTTTGATAACATTTCTAGCAAAAAATGTGCATTTTATTTTCATAATCTTTGTTCAGTGAATGTATATGATGTTTAGTTTGATAGTTATTGCAAAAATTTTTGCAGGCTTTCTATTGTTACTATAGCGGTTGCTATTGACACTGCTATCGCTGAAACCACGTATGGATCATCATTAAATTATTGTCTTTACGTTGTGTTGTTATCTGACCTGTTATGTTATTTGTTATTTTATGTAACTGTTTGATGATGTTCTTTCAATAAAAAAATGTAGATTTTAGAGCACCCTGGGGATGAACTGAATTTGAAATCCACTGAATGGAAGGAAAAAGGCATAACACATCTACACCACGTCTTTGAAAATAATACTCTACTCACCTTCCAACAGTTAATGCAACAGATTGGTGTTGGGGAAGGGCAATACTTAAAATGCACCCAATTAAAGATTGCAATCAAGGCAAAAACCAACATTTCCAATAACAATGTTCATGTTGGGTGCACCATCCTTCTATCCCCCTCACTGTGCATACTAGTACACTTGGACATACTTGACATCACAAAAAAAAACAAAATCACATCAACTTTACTGGTAGCCCTAACTATTGCCAAAAAACTATTTTACTAAATTGGAAAAACAGAAAACAACTCATCATCTCACAGTGGTTATCTTTTACCTGAACAAGTCACTCTGGAACAAAACTCAGCCCTGCAAAAAAGCCTCTCTTTTTGTCTCCCTGTTATATTGTTGTTGTTATCAGTTGTATTATTGCCTCCCCTCCTTTTTATTTTGATTTCTTTGAGTCTAGTTCTCCCTTTTGTCTTGCTAGTTCTCCCTTTTGTCTTGTCTTGTACTGTGTCATATGTGTCTCCATGATGGTCACCTGTATTGCACAAAAAAAAAAAAAAAGAAATCCAGAATTTGCAGTTTTGCGATTCGCTGACCAGAGGAGATGCCACCCGCAAGATTTTTCCTCATTGTCACTGTGTTAAGGTTTCTTTTAATGATATCTTTAAAGGGGACGTATTATGCTTTTCCTTATTTTCAGACATATATATAATGTCACAATGTCAGATATTCATGTTAAAAGTGGCTGACGTGTCAAATAACAAGGTAAAAGTATGTAGCAGTAATCCCTGTGAGCAAAAAGCAGCAGCTTCAGACTGCTCTGAACGCCAAGTTTTCAACAGTTTTTTCTACTTTCAGCCCGAGCTGACGTCAGTTTGTGATGGATTTCTTTATATGGACATCTGCTATGTGCACAGCACGCGGGTTCGCTGCTCCGCTCCAGGAGTAGTTACGCCGAGCCACAACACTATTACACAGCACAGCAAAGTAAAATAAGTGGTTTACCTGTTGTGTGCTAATTGTCTGAAGCTCTTCATAAAACATCTCACTGTGGCTGTTTCTGCTTGTACTCTTCCTCCCTGCATTATTTAGCAAATCGCTCCATATGTTGTTGTTTCAACCGGTTTTTAGCGCCGCTAACAAAGCTCCACTAAGGCAGTGAGGAACATGTTTTTAAGTCCTGTAAATTCTTCACAATAAACGTCTCCCAGTAGTTAGTCATTTAAAGGCTTTAAATTTGAAGCAGTAAAGCAGGAAATGTTTGGTTTGCAATGACTGTAAAGTTGCACAACTCTGATACATAAAGCTGGCCAATCAGAACAGAGTGGGCTCTTTGGAAGGGGGGCCTTAAAGAGACAGAAGCTAAAACGAAGTGTAAGACAAACTGTGTTTATTAAGGAGCTGCATAAAGGGCCAGTATAAGATAAATAAGGAGTTTTTTGAACTTTGAATCATGCAGAGCTACTCTAGTGGAGTCCAAAAATAAAAATTTACAGCTGAAATGAGCATAACAGGTCCTCTTTAACATTTCTCAACACAAAAACATGAAAGTCAGTTACATTTCAATATACCTGAACCCGATGTGCATAAATTAATTTTCAAAATAGAGAGACCCGACCAGAGGAGGACCCAAGCAGCCAGACCCAACCCAAATCGACCTGAACAGAGAGAGAGAACACAAACACTGTTGTATTGTTTAAGAGTGCTGCTCTTTCACTGCGGTGGGAGATTAATAAATCCCTGCTTTTGTTACAACAAAATGTTCTGAATAAATAAAAATGTTTAAATTGAAAAGTTTGGACTTATCGTACTGTTTATTGTTTATACAGTATGGACATTGTCTCTGAGGTTTGTTTCCATATAGCCTGTCTACTGAGGTTACACCTTGATAATGTAACCTGCATATCATCTCTCCTTCATTCCACCACTCGCATGAATACTCACACAGCCTGCCCTGCACTTCCTGTTCTCCACCCACATGGCCCCAGACACACCTGGCAGAGATCTGCACTCTATTCAGTGCACTCTTCTAGACTGATAAAACAGGTAAAACTGGATTCAATGTGCGTAGAACATCTTACTTCACTTCTTAGTGGAGAAGTCTGAGGGCATGTGGTGAGCAGGTAAAGATCAACAGAGTATTAATACTGGGCCATGAATGGGCCAGGGGGAAGTAAACAGTGGCTGGATATAAGGACAGAGGGGCAGTTTGATGAAAATCAAAACCACTAAGGCAACTGTTGTGACAAAAAGAAGAATCCTTACCCAATGTCAAGATAAGAAAACAGATCTCCTGCAAACCAGCAAGGTACACTCCAGGATCAGTCTGAGTTTACTGTGTCTCGTCAAAATGAATCTTTGCTAAGGTAAGATACATGATTTGCTTAAATGTATTTAAGTATACATGTATTTGATGAAATTTGAAGTTTTAATTCATAGACATCATGAAAACTAAATGTGGCTGCTAACCATTTTCATAGTTTTAACAAGTTTAATTACTTTAACTTGCAGCAGAAACCCTGCCTCCTTACGTTATAAGTGATTACATTTCCCACAAATTGTTTTTGGCAAAATATTTTTTTGTAGAATTACATAAACAAAATGTCTAGGTTTGCTAACATAACATAAGCTCACATTTTCTTTTGTTTGATTCCTATATTGTATGTCTCCTTAACTTTACTAAGCCTTCCCTAAATGGGAAACTAAAGTATCTGAAAACTTTTATATGTGTCCTGGTTTAACTAAAGTGCAAACTAAAGCTGAAATAAACTGAACTCTTACTTCTTTGTGTTTATTCCTGGCACATTTCTGTACTTACACTTTATTTGGATTTTTTAATGTCAACCCTGAAATGTGCGTCAAAATATTTGCATGTGAAAGAAATGATATCATCTCTTTGCTGTATGTCTGCAGAACACTTCCTTAAATGAACTCTATCCTAAATGATACATTCAAGCATACAGTACATTAGATCAAACATACTATCAGACCTCTCTATCGTCATGGCTGTACTCTTTCATACCACCTGGAACCTGAAACTCAGACTTTGAATTTGACTGTTAAATATATTTGTTTACATCTGACACAATCCTGATTCACAGATCTTCTCTGTTGTTAAGATAAATTAAGCGTAAATTTAGCCTACAACTGCAGTCATTTAGTAGTGAAACAAAAGCTGAAAGTAAAATTAACAAAATATTTTTGTCTGTTTAATACTCCACATGTGAGCTGCCACATCAGGCCAAAGATTTTCACCCACACCACACCTACTGAGGAATTCTTTCCTGGTTAGTTAACCTGTATAACAACAAATATTTGAGTGACAGACACATCGTGTACCTGCAGTGACATTATAACAGGTTAAGTCTAAGACCTAAATGTGACTACAACTGTTGATTGAATTAGAAGTTACATTAGAAGATGTAGATTTTCACAGCTCACACTCACACACCATTTGCTATTGTAGCAACGGGACACTAAGACCCATGCAGTGGTGATGTAAGGGTAGCGGTAGAGGTGCAAACACAGCGCGATATTGTACTTATAATTAAATAGTAATTCAGTGGGTTTACTTTAACTTTTATTGAAGGGCGAGAAGCTTTAAAAAAGATATGTGATACAAGGTACATAATGTATTCATCTAGAATCGCACCTATTTTGTAATGGTGCTCTTGTGGTTATTTGAAGCTTATCCAACAAAGTCTCAGGAGCAGGACCACACCTCAACTACGCAACTTCCAGCATTCCTATAAATACCACTTAATCCTGCTCTTGTTGATGGTGTGGTCCTCACTAGTGAATTTAGTAATGTTTTGCTATGATTCATAGCAGTTATTCACATGTGTGGTCTGTGTTGATGTCATTGTTGATAGTGGAATGGTTTGTTAGTGTTGTGTTTTTATTTGAATTATTGGTTTGATTTGTTTTATCCTTTTTCACAGATAGGATACTCCCAGCACTCTACCAGTGGGTGGTTGGATTTCCTGGCTATGTGTCTGTTCTCTCCTCTTCCTCCCTTATTTGAAGTATTAGTTCCTGTTTTTAATAAATAGCCATTTATGGCAACTAACCCACAGATATTGTGTAAACGGGTAAATGACTGGGTCACCTGGGAATTAATCCTCATATTAAACTACAAGGGGAGTGACGCTGCTGACTTTGGTTATGGCCTTGGTTGATGTTGATCAATCAGAGGAATGTCCTGGGTGACTGGATCAAGTTCAATAGAAATGAGTGATAGGGAATCCTACCACACTATTTGTATAGAGATCATTTCACTGCTCAGGTTAAATTTTTGCAAGTAATCACTAACAAAAATACAGCTAAACAAGGTGTCAATTAACACTGTTTGTTTGTGTCATTTTATAGCCACAGATGAAGACTGATCATCAATCATGAAGGTCAGAGCTTGTAGAGAAACAGTGGTCAACTTTTGCTGTTCGAAGTTTGCTGCCATCTTCCTGTTCCTGGCTGTGTTTGTCTTCATCTTTGTGTATTTTAACATGGACGTCCTGGAGGTGAGAATTTGGTCTTGAGTGGGATTGCCTGAAGGGTGGACCCTGTTTGAAATAGTTAGATCTCAGGATATTGTTTTCATATGCAATGTAGCTTTGGCTAACAGTAATGTTCTTCATCAATATATTTGTAAACAAATGCAATTTTAGGAAATCATGCATTTGGCTGACAGCAGAAACTCCTAATTCAAATATTTATATTTTTATATATTTTCATTTTATTATTTTCATCTATATTTTTATTATTGTCAGTAAATCCTTTTAAAAAGACCAAACCCAACAATGTGTCAGTCCATCTCTCAATACTTTCCCTACCCTGACTGTGGCTCTCAGCTCCAAGCCCATTAGTTCCTGCTGAAGAGGTACATGTAAAAATTTAAAAAGGTCAAAAATATGTACACCTTTTTCCCTTATGCAGGGTAGTCACACTGAGCTAAGACTGACGCTGTGACTTTTAAATGCACATCTCTCTCATTGCATGCATATAACAACATATTTTTGAGTCAATTGGGTGCTGATGACATAGCTCTGTTGGTGGGGGTAGCTGCCCTGCTCACCCATTTCGAATGTTACCACTTGATTGAATGGGTGTTATCAGTGGCTATCAGCCTCATAGATACGGGTTAGAAGGGGCCTGCTACACCCACTAGTAGGTGCATATCAACCCACTGGCATTGGACCATGACACCTACCAGAAGGTAATATGCCGCTACATTACATTACACTACAAAATAATTATGTTTTATGATGTGATAATGCTGTGGTTAAGGTCTGGTTAGGTTTAGGAACAAAGACCACTTGGTTAGGGTTAGGAAAAGATTATGCTTTGGGTTAAAATGATCACTTGAAATGTGGTTAAACGTGGCAACTTTCTGTTACAAATGCAGTAAAATGTGGTGAATTTTTCTTAACGGAGGCGAACCGTGGTGTTGTCATATCTTGCTTGCAACTTGAAGGATGCCAACTAACTATCCTAGCTATCCACCTAACCCGCCTCATACTAACAAGAGAAAAGTCATCTTATCAAGTCATCTTATATATACGTCATCTGAACTATGTCACTTCCCCAGGTCATAATTACTACAGCCACTAGATGGCATCTGTGACTCAAAGCGACCTTCTTCTTACCAATAGATGATAATGCCCTTCTGAACCTACTAGTAGGTGTAGCAGGCCACTTCTAATCCATATCTATGAGGCTGATAACCACTGATAACGCCCATTCAAACTAGTGATAACATTCAAAGAGGGTGTCCTGCTAGTATGCAGAACCGAAGCGACATGGCTAGTCCCTGCTTTGAGGGTATAGTGGAAATGCATATCATCATTGCACGGCTAAAGCATAACAACCTGGGCCCATTGAAAAACTACTATAGTTCAATCAGGAGAGACAAGTGAATGAAGCAAAGATAATTGTTTATTATACAGATGATATTGATGATTAAGTATTGTCAGAAGTCTTTGGCGCTTAGACTTTACAGGGAGATTTGTAATTGAGGGACATCAGTCCTGAGCAGCAGTGAGATAAGTCCCCCCATAGAGTCCAGACACTGGTAGTGGTGGCTGATGACTGCTGCTGAGACTGATAAGGCTGATGAGGTTGATGAAGTGAAGAACAGATAAATCTGTGAAAACTGGGCAGCAATGGGGAGGTGGTGGGGCATGTAGAATGCGACATGAAAGCACTAAAGGCAGAGAGGGAGAAAACATATAAAAAGACAGTTGCAAAATGATAGGCTGACAATGAAGGTGTGTCACCATGTTATTGGGTAGATGTGACCAGCTGACGTAAACAGCTGACTTCTCCATTGACAGCCAATGACAGCCAGGAAATTGAGTGAGCATGCGTGGTGGATGGGAATGACAGATGGTTTGAGAAATAAAACTACAGACCCGAAAATGCAAAAGATAGCCTTCCTGACTGAACTTTCTCTAAAGCTCTATTTTCATTTTTTTTTTTAAATCCAAGTAATTTCTTGAAACAGTTGGCTACTGTACTGTAATTTTTAGCCAACATAAGTCAATCAGTTGAAAATAGTAAATTTGTTGGGGACTGTTCTCAACCATAGATAAATGTGCATTTGCTGAGTATTTATGGCAGTGGAACAGTGTATGTGGGATTATCTCAAAATGAACTACAATGACCATGTTAATGGTAATAAAAGAACATGTCACGTCACACAGTGCAACAGTGTGGCTCACTGATGTGATTTTAATAATTTTTGGGCAACATTAGAGCTCTATGGCACAGAGGAACAATCCACATATATCAGGCCTTTGCTACACAGACCATACTTGTTAATAGGATCAATTCATTGTTGGGCTTGGTCATTTCATGGGTTCAGTGCAGAAATGTTTGTTTTGTTTTGCAAAATTCTGGAATGGAAACAAATAATTCCACAATGAAAACCCAATGCATAGAAAGAGTATTGTTACAAACAAACATTTTAGACGATTTTAACATTATATTTGTACCTTCACTTTTCAGATGTATATGAAGAGGAAACACAAAATTACATTAGGTTTCCACCAGAATAAATAATATGAACAAGTGTTCATACTATTTAGTTGTGTTAAATATTAACATCATAATCAAATTATAATTGTCCTCATTTGAAAATTCATTAAGAAGGATTTAGAAAAAGGAGAAAAAATGATCTCCTAATAGCGCACCTTAAATTCATCAACCTGTGTAACTGTTGACAGCAATATGAAAAGTAACATTTAAATTATTGCTACAGTTGTTACTGAAATAGAATGTAAGGATATTCTGACTGTAGTTTTCCTCCCTTTAGCTTTTTCATCTTTTTCAGTCTTTGATCAGCTTCTTTCATCAACCCCTTCAAATATTCAGTTATTTTCTTATGTGGGGCAGGGAAAAAAAATCCTTTTGTTTCATTTAGTTCATTTGTCTTACATTATAAAGTTTTTTTTTTCTCCATGTCTTTGTCACATCACTCTGCCCCCCTGCCAGTTTCAGCATAAGGTGATCACCACCTTCTCTGTCCTAAGACTTCACCTACAACACCACTTCTGCAGCTTCCAGCCACAGTCCCCTGAAGATGCTCTGGAGGAATGCCTCCTATTAGACTCCATTGCTTGGCCTGAAACTCCATCCCTGCCAGATCCTCTTTCCCTGGAGCAGACCACCGATCCTGCCCACAGCATCTTCACTATTCTCCCAGAGAAGGGTGGACGACAGTGGCATGTAGGGGATCAGCTGGAAGTTATGATCAAAATGTATGACTTCCAAGGCCGTCCCAAGAATTCTGGTGGAGACGTCTTACTTGCCCGTCTGCACAACCGAGCACTTGGTGCAGGTGTGGCTGGGCAAGTGCTGGATCACCTCAATGGCTCCTACTCTGCTGTATTTTCTTTACTCTGGGAGGGAAGCGCACAGGTTGAGGTGATGCTAAAAACTATGATGTTAAATGTGATTGTGTCAATCCTCTAACTTACTGTTAGCTAAGCCCCAACCCCCTCAGTTACTGTTGCTAGGCCTGTCAACTTTTTGTTCTCGCAAAGCACATATGCAGATTGCAATAATACTGGGAGCAGATTTACCTCTCAAAATCCTTAGTAATATTCAAAACAGTGGGTCCTTTATTTCATATAGTGGTTAAGCTAATATATATAAGCTAATATATATATATAATATAACCACTCATAGTGCAGATTTGATTGGTAGCATAGGATTGAGAAGTGCTAAACCAATTCAGCAATCAAAGATTTGATCTGGTCTCTATCACTATCTAGAAAAGAAATATCCTACATCATTTAATATGTCAGTGGAAATTTTAAACTTAGTATGTCCAAGAGTAATAAATACCATTGACATATTGAGAAATAGGTTTCTTCCATTGAGTGGCAAGTATTGGCAGCGTATTAACCAGCTAACATAATACAGCAATGAGAAACAGATGGATCTAAACCTGTGTCATCATTTAACAAAAGCAAAGCAGGGGAAAATACATTTTTATTGACAATACTTGTTTGGGCAGATGTCATTGACTGCCAACAGCTGTCAACCTCTGTGGACTTTCACCTCAAACCTCTGTGCCTGGAATTCCGGGAAATTTGAGCATTTATAAGAATCATTCAGTGAGACCCTGGCAAGCCTTTTTAGGTGCATCCTCATAAAAAAAATTGTAGTGAATCATTTGATGATTAGGATTTCTATATTTCAGCTTGATGTTTTGCCATATTCTTGACCAACTGATATGTCCAGTATAGTTCTCACTACAACTCCATTCACACCACTTCACCATGTGGAGAAATCCAAAGATTGACAGATCTACTGTGCCTAGTTATGGTTGCTAAACTATGATTGGGACAATCACTGGTTTAGTGAATGGTTAGTTCTCCACACATGGGTATGTGGAGATCAATCTGGTTTACACCTGAAATGAAATGTTCAACTTTAACTAGTGTTCACTTTATTTTTCTTTACTGCTATGACAGTTTCAAGTAATGGGGCTGAAATTTGAACTGTGGTTCTCTGTCCTATCAGATGACACTGGTTCACCCCAGTGAGGCTGTCACAGTGCTGCAAAGGTTGACTAAAGAACAGCCAGACAGGGTTTATTTCCAGAGCGTCTTTCGCTCAGGCTCAGTGTCTGAAACTACCACCTGTAATGTCTTCCTGCATCCAACCCAGCAACCACTGTGCAACTACACTGACCTCCACACAGGTGAGCCATGGTACTGCTACAAGCCAAAGAAGCTGAGCTGTGATGCCAGGATCAACCACTCCACAGGAGGAGTCAATCCAAAACTCAAGGCCAGGGAGGAAAAGCTCTTTAAAAGGTAAAGGGGCAGAGAGACGGGACTGGCATTTTGTTTGACTTCTAATAAACTAATGCAGTGCCTGTTCATGCCTGTTTGGAACGGGCCAATTGCTTATTATTTCTCGAGAGCCACATATATATGTGTCAACTGACAAACATATCATTTAAAACAATAAGGACTTAATATATTAAATGGTTTAATCCAGACAGACACGTCACCGGTGAGACTAAACTGAAGTTGAACCGTAGAAGCAGTGTACAGCCTTCCATGGGTTGATTCTGCTGCCAATCAAACATGTCTGCGCTCTTATTGTTATTCTTATCTAATTTTACTGCCTCTGCCTGTTTTTTTCTCCTGTGTATGCTTATGCTTTTTTCTTGGGTAGTTTAACTGAGCGGACACAGACATAGAACTGTGCGGGTCACTGTTCGCTTGTCTATTCAATGCTTAATAATATTTAATATTATGTTGCATGTAGAAATTGCACCAAAAGCGCATCTGTCTCCAGAATAAATCATCTGTTGAGTGTTTGATAGTCGTTAATTTGTGCATAAGCGGTGAAACAATCAGAAAATAACGTATTTCTGTCATTTACACGTTTTCTCTCTCTTAGAGAAAACTTTCCAGCGCTGTCTCCCTGTTGCTCGCTCGTGCTTTCAGCTCCCTTGCCCGCTCTCTCTCTTTTTCGCGTCTTTTTTTAAAATAAGTCCGGAAACCCACAATAAAGCCTAACTTTTAACATTATCAAACTAGTAGAGACGTCGTCCCCTCGTCCCTCTCATGGCAGGATGTACAGTTCTGATTATGACATGTAGTAGCAGAGACCAGACGCCCCACCCCACTTCTGCAGAGCGGAGCGGCTTATTACTTGTTTATTCGGAATTTCAGTTTATTAATATTAATTGTGACGCGTGTCCAAATTACACCAAATTTGACACATCACTCCCTTTGTTCCCCAGCCATACACCCGCCAAGTGTGGTGTCGACAGGATGAACGGTTCAGTATGTGAATATATATGTGAAAGACATACAGACAGAGATTCCATCCTTTAGTAGATAGATAAATATGTATCTCCTTAGTGGAAATCTCAGGAGTGTGTAAGCTGGTAAAGACTGAATCTAAATGTGTTTTCAGTCAAATATCAGCCTGATTCACTCTAGTTTATTTTCATTTAATGTGTTGTCTTTATACATAAATAAATGAAAAGAAATGAAACTAAGAAAAAATGTTAGTATTTGTTGTTATTCAGTTTTATTCTGATTCACATTTTAACAATGTATTTAGGATGCACTTTTTCAATTTCAACATAGCAAAATACATTAGTCTCTGCATGAGAAAACGGTTTAATTACATTTTATCTCTAAACCTTGCTGATGTGGTGTACTTGATAGCAAACAGTTGCATATTTACACAGATCAACATTAGCAGTCATTTAGAGTTTATATACATATGTATATATATTATTATCAGTGCTTTTTTGCTGAAAACAGCTGTCTGCTACATATGGATAATTTATTATGTATGTTTTTTTCTTCAGTGGTGTCAATATGAAAGTCTCTATTAAGGCTTCAGGGTCAGCCAATGTCAACGTGTTGCCAAAAATGAAAGGTAAAACAGAATTTTCACTAATTTAACCTCTGCCTGTTATAATAATTCAAACTTTAATGTGCCACAGACGATTAAAAATAAAAAAGACAGAAAGAAACATTTGCAAACAACCTACCAGCACATTGTTGGTTTTAGTCTGTTAATGGCATTTGTTGACAATAGGAAAAATATACAATAATGCCAGCTGTAATGCCTTAATTTCTTCTCAGGTCAACCAGAGGTAAAGAGCAGCAGTGTGAAGTCTGGACCCTCTGGCTATTACTATCAGGATACATGGCGAGCCCTAGGTGGCACCCCAGTCCACCAGTTCAACACATCCTCTGCCAGTCAGTGTCTGAAAGGCAAGGTGGTTCACATGCATGGAGACTCTACCGTCAGGCAGTGGTTTGAATACCTCACTGCAGCACTACCAGGTAGTTAATAAACAGAAATCTCTGACAACAGTTTAAGCTGCAGTGTGAACATAATCAATGTGTCCCACTTGGGTTCCCTCTTTAATACTTTTAGATCTCAAGGAGTTTAACCTGCACAACCTGAAGCAAGTTGGGCCCTTCATGGCCTTAGACTATGCAAACAACATTTTGGTGACATACCGCTGCCACGGTCCCCCTATCCGTTTTACCAACGTCCCAACCAATGATCTGCGCTACATTGCCAATGAACTAGATGAATTAGTTGGAGGCAATGACACCGTTGT